>NC_059162.1:94088123-94399253 GCF_019923935.1 Bubalus bubalis
GGGAAGGGTGGTGAGTCCCTGGAATGTCATTCCTCAGAGAAGTGTACCCTGACTCTATCATACTCCTCAACTTGTTTTATTTTCATTATGAAAATAAATTTTCATTAATCATCATGAAATTATTTTATTTGTTTGATGAAAGTTTCAAGACAGTGGGGATCTTGCCTGTTTTGTTCACTGCTATACCCTCAGAGCCTTGGGCAAGTTACTTAACCTCTGTTTTACTTAAACCTCTCATTTGTAAATCATGCCAACCTCTTAGGGTTATTGTGAGGATTAAATGCATTAACATAAGAGCTTAGACCAATGCCTGGCACATAGTTGATAACTGATACTAGGTAGCATTTATATTGTGCTTACTATGTTCTAGGTACTAGTCTAAGCACTTTACATATACAATTGGCCCTCCATATATGTGGGTTCTGTATCCACAGATGCAATGAACAGCAGATTGAAAACAGTCAGAAAAAAAAATCCAGAAAATTCCAAAGAGCAAAACTTTAATTTGTCATGTTTGACAACTATTTACATTGTATTAAATATTGTAAGTAATCTAGAGATTATTTGATGTACACTGGAGGATGTGCACTGGCTATGTACAAATATTATGTCATTTTATATAAGGGACTTGAGCATCCACAGATCTTGGTATCCTCAGCAGTGCTAGAACTGATCCTTCATGGTTACTGAGGAGGACACTACATCAATTTAATCGTCTTATAAGATTCCCATCTTGTAGATAAGGAAACAGAGAAGTTATTTAGTTTATCTAAGACCACACAGCTGGTAAATGCAGAGCAGGCATTGAAACCTCAGAGTCCCAGTGCTTCACCATGACAGTGTGATGACTCCTAATATAAATCCTTTCAACTGAACAAAATCACCAAGAGAATGGAAAAAGATAGAACCACTGGACTAGTTCAAAAATCAAGACAAGTATTGAAAGGGAATGGTTGTTGGGAGTCTGTGAGGCAGTGATACTGAATTTTCAGCTATTTTATCTTTCTGTAGGGGTTTCCCTGGTCAATCTTGTACCTGGGGAAATGGCTGTGAGGGTTAACTTGTAAAGTAGTAAGGAGTAATGCAATTCTTGACTGAGTGTAGCACTGGGATGGGATGTTGTCCTTCTTCACATCCTAAGAATCCCTGGTGAGGGATTCTCCCAGTGGCAAGAGCAGGGACCGGTGCTGGAGACCCAGCCATCTCATCCCATGAAACATACCCAAAGCAACTCACTCCAGCAGTGACAGAAGAGGAGAGGATCTCTCTTCTCTCGACTGCCCATGTTTCAGCCCCCTCTCTGGCTTTGACAGCTGCACCAGTGCTTTATAGGACTCTCCTGGGGCATTCTTTAAGAAATAAACTGCTATGAGACCCAACCATTTGCCTTTACCACCACTAGAAAGTGAGTTATGGAAGGCCAGGGAAGAGAGTTTTACTTCTATCTCAAATCCCAAGTCCTTCACAGATTACAGCATTTTAAGGGTGCTCAGTGGCTATTTGCTGAATGAAGAGAATTGAATGCTCTTATCAGCAGATGGGATGATGCCTAGACAAGGCAGCTGCTATCTTAGATTTTTAACTGAAAGGTGGCAATGGCGATGGCATTTTGGAAGGGTGTTGAGAGGATGAAGAGATCACAATCAAGCTAGTTCTGGAGGAAGCCATAAAAAAGAAATAATGGTTTGTACCGGTGGGTGTAAATTTAAAGCACTTCATGGCCAAAGGCCTTTTAAAAATCCTTCCCTCAAACCTCCAGAGTCTGCTTAAGTTGAAGAATCTTTTTTTCCCTGTTCTTCTTTAAGAATAAGCTGGCAGCAGTATCCAGCGTCCACCACCAGGCACTTATAGGGAGCTGTTTCTCCCAGCTCCCAGTTCTTACAAAATCTGCCTAGATCACAGTTGTGCCTATGGAAACAGAAGTCGCTACCTTCCGTATTGTTGTCTTTCTGCCTTTCATAGTGTACATACAAAAATACTTGGGAATCAGCTGGTAATTGTCTAAATTAAATACTTAGGTTGTCTGTGCATGATTCAATAAAGTGACTCTTTAAAAGAGCAGCTAAAAATAAAAGTACCTATTTTTTCATATATGTTATTGTATATGTATATATTTTACTCATTACATGAGCAGATTTCTTCACATCATATGAAAAAATGATTCTAGAAATACTTCTGCTCCATACACATGCTTGTCCTCAGCTGATTGCTGCTGCTGCTGCTGCTAAGTCACTTCAGTCGTGTCTGACTCTGTGCGACCCCATAGACGGCAGCCAACCAGGCTTCCCCGTCCCTGGGATTCTCCAGGCAAGAACACTGGAGTGGGTTGCCATTTCCTTTTCCAATGCATGCAAGTGAAAAATGAAAGCCAAGTCGCTCAGTTGTGTCCGACTCTTCGCGACCCCATGGACTGCAGCCCACCAGGCTCCTCCGCCCATGGGATTTTCCAGGCAAGAGTACTGGAGTGGGGTGCCATTGCCTTCTCTGCCTCAGCTGATTAGATCTGCATAAATATCCCTTGGATGCTAGGATCAAGGTCATCTTCCTTAATCTGTTCCCCTTTGCAAAGGCAACCACCTTTCATGTAACAAGTGTCTTCATGCTATCTTAGAGCCTTCTTTCCCTCATTCTTCTCCCAACATTAAAATAACCACATTCTCAGTCCTGATGTATGATAGGTGATAATAAATTATTCTCCCATTGAGATGATCTGAAAAGTAATGGATTAAAATATATTTTCTCCAGGGGAACTAATATCAAATAAGAGCCTTCAGGAACACTGAAGTCCTTAAGGGTAGATTCTCAAGCTCCGTGGCAGGTCAGCAGAATACACTGAGAATCCAGGAAAAGATTAATACATACACGGAAACAATTTGTTTTTTTGTCACAGAAAGCATTTACAGATCAGTTGGGAAAAGATGGACTATTCACTAACTGGTTATCTATATGGAAAAAAAAATCTGATTCCTATCTTATACTATATACAAATATCAGTACTAGCTAGATTTAAGACTTAAATCTCAAAGCATAATGTAAAACAACAGAACTTTCAGAAGACAAAATAGGAAAATATTTTTATGACTTCAGGATAGAG
The DNA here is from genome assembly GCF_019923935.1 of Bubalus bubalis. NCBI lineage: Eukaryota > Metazoa > Chordata > Mammalia > Artiodactyla > Bovidae > Bubalus > Bubalus bubalis. The sequence continues at coordinate 94,091,218 of NC_059162.1, forward strand.
AAGGATTTTTTTAAATGGGAACTAAAAGTGCAAGCCATGAAGGAAAAAAAGTCTAATTTAAGATAACCTTATTCTGAGTGAAAAAACAAATCTAAGGGGGAGAGGATATTGATAACATACGACTGACAAAAGAAAGAGAGAAAAACTCAACAGTAAAATGAGCAAAAGGAAAAATACCATTGTATTAAGGCCAAAAAGCATGTGAAAAGATGCTCAACTTTGTTAGAAACAAGAAAGTGAAAATTAAAATCACAAATCACTATTTCTCACCTACCAGACTGACAAAAATTAGAAACTCATAACCAGGTTATGGTGAAACTGTAGGGTGACAGGAATCCTCATTTAATGCTAGTTGGAGTTTAAATTAGTAGGACTTTGGAAAATAGTTTGGTATTATATATTTAACTTGCACATATTGCATGATCTAGCAACTGCATATGCATATACATTCTTGTGCTTGCATAGCAAGAGATATACATAAGAATTCTAAAGCAGTATCATTTGTAAAAACAAAAAGCTAGAAACAGTCCAAATGTCTGTCAACTATAGAATGGATAAGTATATCATGGTAGATTCATACAATGGGCTATCATGCAGAACTGAATATGAATGAACTGTACTTGCGCACTTGGAACTCCCAGGTGACTCAGTTGTAAAAAATCTGCCTGCCAATGCAGGAGATGCAAGAGACATGAGTTCAACCCCTGGGTCAGGAAGATCCCCTGGAGGAGGAAATGGCAACCCACTCCAGTATTCTTGCCTGGAAAATTCCATAGCTAGAGGAGCCTGGCGGACTATAGTCCATGGGGTTGCAAAGAGTTGGACACAGTGACTGAGCACGCACACACGTAGCTATACAACTGAACTATTTTAATGAATAAACAATAAAGGTAAGTAACAGAAGAATAACATACTAAATGGTTCCATTTATGTAAACTTAAACAGGCAAATCTAAGCAATATATTTTGCCCAGATAACTTCAGTTTGACCCTCCAGATTCACTTTCCACAATTCTATTTCCAGGAGGCTGCACTGAGTGGACCCAATCTATGGGCCCTTTATGACTTGTAGCTTCTGCTTAGATTTGGCTGATGGGAGGCACCAGCAGAAGATTGGAGAGGTAGAAGCAAGTGGAGTTGAGTGTTTATTCTCTGGTACCCTTGCTATGGGTTGCTATAGGGAGGCTGGATTCCCTCCAATGAAGGTCTCAGCTCCTATCAGGAGGCTCTCTCTGTCTGGCTTCCTGAAACCACCTCCACTACTCTTGCTTGAAGCCTATGGTGATAAAGAGCACTGTTACTAGCCTAAAGATAATATCCTGTTGTTGTATTCTTCTGTATCCTGCCTGCACCTTTGTAAATAATTCCTTTAATAAACTCTCCTCAAATTATACTAATTTGAGTGTGCCATCTGTTTCCTGCCAGGACCCTAACTGATACAATATTGTTTGGGGATACAGAGACACTGTGGTAAAATTTACAAGGAAAAGCAAGGGAATTATTAACATAAAATTCAATATAGTTATTACCTCTATGGGGGAGGGAAATATGATACAAAAGAGCCACATGGGGGACTCATGTACTGGTAATATTCTATTTCTTAAACGAGGCTGTTTGTAGATGTGTATTTGCTTTATGATTACTCTTTAATAAAATTATTCTTTAATATGTTGTAGATAACCTCTTGTATGTGTGATATATCTTACAGTAAAAATTAAAATTAAATATAATAAACTCCCACTAGAATGAAAGATTGTGAGGACAGAGATTTTTGTCTTGTTTTTTTTTTTGCTAGAATGATGTTGACACTAGAAAGTACAAAAATATGTGTTTGAACAACTTAATGGATATCCAACTTTGGCCTAGGACCTCCCCATCCATGATAGGGAGTCAAGGAATTTTTTAAAACTCTGAATCCCACTGTACAAGTTAGGAAGAGCTTTCCTTGTTCTGTCTCCCTTTTTACATATTCCACAGACTCTGTCTCTGTCCCTCTCTTCTTGGTGACTACCAAAGATCTATAGAATGGATAAGTATATCATGGTAGATTCATACAATGGACTGTCATGCAGAGCTGAATATGAATGAACTGTACCTACACACTTGGGACTCCCAGGTGACTCAGTAATTCTGTTTTGGGTTATTCTATTCCCCCTCGACCCCATCCTTCTCTCAATCCAATTCCAGAATTAAATAGACTCTCTCTTCATCTTTCTTTCTCCTTAGACCACAAATTCAATGAGTCATTTTGTTTAAAAGATTTTATTACCAACCATTTTGGGGGAATAGAACAGGAATACAAAACAAGAAATATTTATATATAAAAGTCTTGGTTCCCTGGCTGTGATCTGAATTCCTTGTAGGAAGTCAGGTTAGGGTTTAGCCCTTCCTTTTTGACTATTCTTCCTGTGGGTTTGGTCATTACAACCCACTCTGGGTTGGTCCTTGGAGGAACGAGCTTGGTGGAATGACAGTGAACAACTTGCTTCTCTGAGGACTTCCAGGGAGCATCATTTCTCATTCTAGGAGTTATTCATTGGAAAGTGAAAGTGTTAGTCGCTCAGTCCTATCTGACTCTTTGTGACCCCAAGGACTGTACCCCACCAGGCTCCTCTGTCCATGGAATTCTCTAGGCAAGAATACTGGAGTGGGTAGCTATTTCCTTCTCTGGGGGATCTTCTTGCCTCAGGGACTGAACCTTGGTCTGCTGCATTGCAGGAAGATTCTTTACTATCTGATCCACCAGGGAAGCCTTATTTAACATGCCCTGATAGTGGGTAATGGGATAGCTAAGAACAGGCAGATCAGCATAAGAAAAACAAAACTATAAATCAGCCTCTTTCAAATTTTTTCTCACAGAGTAGAATATTCATTGCCAAAAAATAAAAATTAAAAAAAGAGAAGCACAGGGTGTCCTATAGTCAAGCAAGTTTGAGAAATGCTGCATGTTACATTGTCCTTTTCGAGAATCAGAATATATGTTACCAAATTAATGCCTTGAGAACCAGCTGTCTATCTCTCTCTCTACACACACACACACACACACATACACACACACACGTTTAGTTGCTAACTTGTGTCTAGCTCTTTTGTGATCCCATGTAATGTAGCCTGCCAGACTCCTCTGTCCATGGCATTTCTCAGGGAAGAATATTGGAGTGGGTTGCCATTTCCTTCTCCAGAGTATCTTCCTGATCCAGGGATCGAACCATAATCTCCTGCATTGGCAGACAGTCTTTACCACTGAGCCACCAGGGAAGCCCTATATATATGTGTGTGTATGTGTGTATACAGGGTTCTATTTTTTTTCACATCCCTGCCAACACTTGTTATTTTGTGTCTTTTATTTTTATAATAGCCATTTTAACAGTTGTGCAATGATACCTTGCGGTTTTGATTTGCATTTCCCTGATGATTGGTGATGTTGAGCACCTTTTCATGTACCTTTTGGCTATCTGTATGTCTTCTTTGGAATAATGTCTATACAGGACCTCTTTCCTTTTTAAAATGAGATTCTTTGCCTTTTTACTATTGAGTCATGAGTTCTTTGTGTATTTTGTATATTAACCCCTTATCAAATATATGATTTGCAAGTATTTCCTCCCATTCTGTAGGCTGCGTTTCATTTTATGAATTGTTTCCTTTGCTGTGCAGAAGCTTTTTAGTTTGATGTAATTTCACTTGTTTATTTTTATTTTTGTTGCCTTTGCTTTTGGTGCCAAATTCTCCAAAAATCATGGTTAGACCAATCAATGTTAAGGAAATTACTCCTTATGTTTTCTTCTAGGAGTTTTGTGGTTTGGTGTCTAAGTTTAAGACTTTGATCCATTTTGAGTTGATTTTTGTGTAAGGTGTAAGATAAGAGCTTCATTCTTTTGCATATGGATGTCCAGTTTTCCCAACATTTATTGAAGAGATTGTCCTTTTTGATACCTCTGCTCTAAGTTAATTGATCATATATGCATGGGTTTAATTCTGGCCTCTACTCTGTTTCATTGATCTGTGTGTTTTTATTCCAGTATCATACTGTTTTGATTACCATAGCTTTGCAATATAGTTTGAAATCAAGACATGTGATGCCTCCAGCTTTGTTCTTTCTCAAGATCGTTTTGGCTATTTAGAATCTTTCGTTGTTCTAAATAGATATATAGTCTACAAGATCAAACCTGAATGTATTGAAAATCAAGATTTCTTTTGTGAATTAAAGTATAGGTGATTTACAATGTTGTATTAGTTTCAGGTGTACAGTGAAGTAATTCAGTTATATGTATATATACATATGCATACATGCATGCTAAGTCACTTCAGTTGTGTCCGACTCTTTGTGACCCTGCGGACTGCAGCCTGCCAGGCTCCTCTGTCCATGGGATTCTCCAGGCAAGAATACTGGAGTGGGTTGCCATGCCTTCCTCCAGGGTATCTTCCTGACGTAGAATTAAACCCTTGTCTCTGACCTCCCCTGCACTGACAGACGGGTTCTTTACCACTAGTGCCACCTGGGAAGCTCATATATACATATATATGTATATATTCTTTTCTAGATTCTTTCTCATTATAGGTTATTAGAAGACATTGAGTATACTTCCTTGTGCAATGCAGTAAGTCCCTATTGTTTATCTATTTTATACATAGTAGTATATATCTGTTAATCCTAAACTCCTAATTTATCATTCCCTTCTCCTTATGTAATCATAAATTTGTATTTTTTTTCCAGATTTCACATATAAGTAATGTCATATGATATCTGTCTTTGACTTATTCCACTTAGTATGATAATCTCTAGGTCCATCCATGTTGCTGCAAATAGCATTATTTCATTCTTTTTTATGGCTGAGTAAAGTATATTTGTTTTTCAGTTGCTAAGACATGCTCGACCCTTTGTGACCTCATGGACTGCAGCACGCCAGTATATACATATATATGCCACATCTCCTTTATCCATTCATCTGTCAATGGGCATTTAGGTTGCTTCCATGTCTTGGCTATTGTAAATAGTGTTGCTATGAACATGGAGGTGCAGATATCTTTTCAAGTTAGTGATTTTGTCTTTTCTGGATGTATGTCCAGGAGTGGAATTGCTGAATCATATGATAGTTCCATTTTTAATTTTTTGAGGAATCTCCATACTGTCTTCCATAGTGACTGCACCAATTCCATAGTGACTACATTCTTATCAACGCAGTACTAGGGTTCTTTTCTCCACACCCTCTTGAGAGTTAAGTTTTTAACAAGCTTAAAAAAAACTAACATTCAAAGTGATCCTTTGAGAACAACAGAAGCCTAATCGACATCCTTAGAATCTTGGGATGCTAAGTAGACTTCCAGGAGTCCTATTTGTATGGGTACCCAATGGGCTCCTTGGGAAAAATGATAAATATGCCTTTTGGAGCAAGGGGTGTAGACAAGAACTGCCTCTGTTCTCCGGACTGAAGAAGGTAAAGAAAATAAAGTGAATTAAAGATATTCTCTCATAACTGCATAGTCTTCTCCAAGTAGAAGTGAAATTTACATTATTAAGGAATATCTATTGAAATCTCCTCTGTCCATCTGGCTCGTTTTGTAAAACAAAAACCAACCAGCCAAACAAAAACCCCTGAGCTCTCACAATGGAGTGATATCAGCAGTGGCTTTAACGGAGACAGGATTTATTTTGTCAAGACTAAAACAGAGTGGGAAGGAGGCTCAAGAGGGAGGGAATATTATATATTTATAGCTGATTCATGTTGTTGTACAGCAGAAACCAACACAACGTTGTAAAGCAATTATACTTAAATTAAAAAAAATAGACTTCTCTAATTGTTTGGTGATTAAGAATCTTCCTGCCAATGCAGGAGACACGAGTTTGATCCCTGATCTGAGAAGACTGCACATACCTTGGGGCAACTAAGCCCATGCGTCACATCTACTGAGCCCAGGAGCCCTAGAGCCTGTGCTCCCTGCAACAAGAGAAGCCACCACAATCAGAAGCCCGTGCGCTGCAACCTGAGTGTAGTCCCAGCTCACTTCAACTACAGAAAGCCCACACACAGCAACGAAGACCCAACACAGCCAAAAATAAACAGGACTCAAATAGAAAGGCTTTTCTTCCACCCACCCCCCTCCACCCCCCGGCCTAAAATCCAAAATTCTTGTTCAAGAACAGGACATACATTCCTATGGCTCTAGCTCCACCTTGTGATTAATCAAGAAATCACCTACTTCCCATCAACTGGGGAGTTAAGTAGTCATCGGGATCTTTATAGTCAATACTTGCCAGCAAAACTAATACAGTTATGTAAAGTTTAAAAATAAAATAAAATTAAAAAAAAATACTTGCCAATAGTTCCTGATAACATATTAATTAATACTTTAGGCCAGGCTCTGTGTACATGATATTCAAGAACTATGGCATTTAAACCTCATAACAACACTATGAAAGATGTATTTTATAGATGGAAAACCAATGTTGAGAGTTACCAGAGTTTGTCATGTCCGACTCTTTTTGACCCTACGGATTGTGGCCTACTTACAGGCCACCTCAGTCCGCGGGATTCTCCAGGAAAGAAAACTTAAGAGGGTTGCTGTGCTCTCCTTCAGGGGATCTTCCCAACCCAGGGATCAAACCTGCGTCTTCTGCATTGCGGCAGATTCTTTATCCCTGAGCCACCAGGGAAGCCCCTTACCAGAGTTGAGCCCTTTTCAAAGATCATACACGCAGGGAATTAATTCCCTGGTTGTCCAATGGTTAGGACTCTGCTTCCACTGCAGGAGCCCTGGATCTTGCAAACCACATGGCTTGGCCAGAAAAAAATCATACAGGTGGCAGTTAGGACTTAAACCAACCATTTCTAGGCTTTTCTTTTCAATCACAACTGTCTGCTTATAAACTAAGGCACATGTACATCACACACATTTTTTTCCAACACACATGTAAACACATCTTATTTAATCCTCTATTGCGCGGATTTGCATTTTCAAGGCACTCCGTAAGAAATGGATGATCCAAAGCAACAAATTAATGTTTAAATGACAGGCATTAGATTAGAGCATTAGGCCCTAGAATCAGGCTGATCTTGGTGATAAAATGGTATATTGGAAAAGCCAAGAGATTTGCTAGTTTGAATACCTGTTCTACCACTTAATAGCTGTATGGCCTTGGGCAAGTTACTTAAGGTCACTGGCCTCAGGTCCCTTAAGTGAATTAAGAACCAATGGACTCAAATAATGCTAATTTTTGTAAATCAAACTCTGGCTTACTTTTCATAGAAACTAATTTCTAAAAGTTAACGTATCAGTAAACAAAGAATCCTGTTGGAATGTGGTGATTGATTTTTAGTAGGTGGAAAAACTGGTCACATGATGAGTTGTTAAAATGCTCAGTGCATCTTTGAGAAGTGAAACTTTAAGAACATACACATAATAGAATAGTCTCCCCACCCAAAAGATGTCCACATCTTAATCTCTGGAATCTAGGAACATGTTCAGAAACACAGCAAAGGGGAACTAAGGTTGCAGAAGGTATTAAGATTGCTAAATCAACTGACCCTAAAATAGGGAGATTATCTTGGATTATCTGGGTGGGTCCAATTTAATCATAAGGGATTTTTAATAAATGGGAGAGTCAAAGGAAGATGTAATTGTAGAGGAAAGGCATTTAGAGATGCACTGTAGCTTGTTTTGAAGATGGAGAAAGAGGGACATGAGCAAAAAAATGTGAGCAGCTTCCGGAAGTTAGAAAGAGCAATGAAATAGATTCTCTTCTAGAACCTTTAGAAAGAAATGCAACTCTGCTGGCTCTTTAATTTTAGCCCAGTGATACCTGGGTCAGGGTTTTGTCCTCCAGAATTGTAAGATAATATATCTGTGTTGTGTTAGCCACTAAGCTTGTGGCAATTTGTTATAGGAGCAATAGGAAACATACAGTATCTATGACCATTAGTGTGTCCAGACTTCTTATCTGTTTCCTATGCTGGTGTGGAAAAGGCACTGGTCTTGGAATCTAAAGACTAAGTATCTCATTTCTGCTTGTAAATAGCTGTGCAACTTCCAGTAAATCACAGTTCCTCTCTAAGCATGTTTATCATGCCCTGGTGCCTACCTCACAGAGTTGTTATGTACAGGAAGCGAGATAATGGATGTGTAGGTGCTGTAAAAACTATAAAGCATTCTATATATGACAGGAATTATTATTTACAGTGCCTAATACATAGTTGATATGCAAGAAATATTTGCAAAGTGGGATGTGGAAACTTGATTGCCAGGTACTTGGGAGAACAAGAGATCATATCTGATACCTGCTCTTAAGTTTTGATGTTGCTGTTTAGTCACTAAATTGTATCCCACTCTTTGCAACCTCATGGACTAGAGCCCACTAAGCTTCTCTGTCCCTGGGATTTTCCAGGGAAGAATACTGGAGTGGGTTGCCATTTCCTTCTCCAGGGAATCTTCCTGACCCAGGGATCAAACCCAAGTCTCCTGCATTGGCAGGTGGATTCTTTGCTGCTGAGCCACCAGGGAAGCCCTCTTAAGTTGATTACAACATATAATTATGGAGATAACATATTCAGAAGAAGATTTAAACTGTAACTCAAAATTTACATAAGATAATAACACAAGAGAAGTCACAAGGTTACATATGATTAAGCAACAAAGAAGTGATATAAAACAAATATGTATCCTGAGTTCAACTATGGAATGGATGATAAGTGTGGGATGAAAGACTCACAGAAGGATTCCAGCAGGAAGAAGGTCTTGAACAGGATCTTGGAAGGTGTGATCAGATGGAGAACAATTGCTACCATGATACCTACAAAGCACTATTTTTCTACACACAATTCCTGGAATCATATTTTACATTTAGGACACTGGCATGCAGTTTCAGTGTTTCAAATGGTATTCTTTTTGATCTCCTTGGTAATGTTTTTTTTCTTTTTTAAAAATTTCAAACTTACAGAAAATTTGTAAGAATGGCACAAAGGAAGCCTTTCCCTCCCTGAACCTTTTAGAATAAGTTATCCATATGATGCCTCACCACCCCCAAATTATCAATTATATAGGGCTTCCCTGGTGGCTCAGTGGTATATAACATTATGATAACATTATATCAATTATCATATATAACCTTGTGACTTCTCTTGTGTTATTGTCTTACATAAACTTTGAGTTAGTTTAAATCTTCTTTTGAATATATTATCTCCATAATTATATGCTGTAAACAATTCAGAGCAGATATCACATATGATCTCCTGTTCTCCTCCAAGTATTTAGCATGTTTCCACATCCCATTTTGCAAATATTTCTTGCATATCAGTTATGTACTAGGCACTGCAAATAATAATAATAATTCTGTTTATATATAGAATGCTTTATAGTTTTTTACACCTATACATCCATTGTCAGGAAATTAACATCTATGCATTACTATTGTCTAATCCACAGATTCCATTCAAGTTTATCAAACTGTCCCAATAATGTCCTTTATAGTGATGCATTTAATTTTCAAATCTCATTAATCTTAAAGCAAAACAGTTCCTGAACCTTTGATTTTCGTAACCTTGCCCTTTTAAAGATCATGTAAATTATTTTACAGAATATTTCTCCCAATCTGTATTTATGATGTTTCTTTTTAATTAGATTCAGGTTTTACATTTTCAGCAGGGATAGCACAGAAGTATGCTGTTTTTTTCCCTTATTGCATACCATTCAGTTCAGTTCAGTTGCTCAGTCATGTCCGACTCTTTCTGACCCCATGCACTGCAGCACGCCAGGCTTCCCTGTCCATCACCAACTCCCGGAGTTCACCCAAACTCATGTCCATTAAGTCAGTGATGCCATCCAACCATCTCATCCTCTGTTGTCCCCTTCTCCTCCCACTTTCAATCTTTCCCAGCATCAGGGTCTTTTCAAATGAGTCAGCTCTTCACATCAGGTGGCCAAAGTACTGGAGTTTCAGCTTCAACATCATTCCTTCCAATGAATACTCAGGACTGCTCTTTAGGATGGATTGGTTGGATCTCCTTGCTGTCCAAGGGACTCTCAAGAGTCTTCTCCAACACCACAGTTCAAAAGCAACAATTCTTTGGCACTCAGCTTTCTTTATAGTCCAACTCTCACATCCATACACGACTACTGGAAAACCATAGCCTTGACTAGACGGACCTTTGTTGGCAAAGTAATGTCTCTGCTTTTTAATATGCTGTCTAGGTTGGTCACAACTTTTCTTCCAAGGAGTAAGCGTCTTTTAGTTTCATGGCTGCATGAAAATCACTATCTGCAGTGATTTTGGAGCCCAAAAAATTAAAGTCTGCCACTGTTTCCTCATCTACTTGCTATGAAGTGATGGGACCAGATGCCATGATCTTAGTTTTCCGAATGTTGAGCTTTAAGCCAACTTTTTCACTCTCCTCTTTCACTTTCATCAAGAGGCTCTTTAGTTCTTCTTCACTTTCTGCCCTAAGGGTGGTATCATCTGCATATCTGAGGTTATTGATTATTTCTCCCTGTAATCTTGATTCCAGCTTGTACTTCATCTAGCCTAGCATTTCTCATGATGTACTCTGCATATAAGTTAAATAAGCTGGGTGACAATATACAGCCTTGATATACTCCTTTTCCTATTTGGAACCAGTCTGTTGTTCCACGTCCAGTTCTAACTGTTGCTTCCTGACGTGCATATAGGTTTCTCAAGAGGCAGGTCAGGTGGTCTGGTATTCCCATCTCTTTCAGAATTTTCCACAGTGTATTGTGATCCACACAGTCAAAGGCTTTGGCATAGTCAATACAGCAGAAATAGATGTTTTTCTGGAACTCTCTTGCTTTTTCCATGATCCAGCAGATGTTGGCAACTGGATCTCTGGTTCCTCTGCCTTTTCTAAAACCAGCCTGAACATCTGGAAGTTCACAGTTCATGTATTGTTGAAGCCTGGCTTGGAGAATTTTGAGCATTACTTTACTAGCATGTGAGATGAGTGCAATTGTGTGGTAGTTTGAGCATTTTTTGGCACTGCCTTTCTTTGGGATTGGAATGAAAACTGACCTTTTCCAGTCCTGTGGCCACTGCTGAGTTTTCCAAATTTGCTGGCATACTGAGTGCAGCACTTTCACATCATCTTTTAGGATTTGAAATAGCTCAACTGGGCTTCCATCACCTCCACTAGCTTTGTTCATAGTGATGCTTTCTAAGGTCCACTTGACTTCACATTCCAGGCTGTCTAGCTTTCAGTGATTGATTGCATCATCATGATTATCAGGGTCATGAAAATCTTTTTTGTACAGTTCAATTTGTTCATTACTGACGCTGTGTTCACGGATTAAATGGTACTTGCCAGGCTTTCTCTTTGTGAAATTGTTCTTTTCTCCTTAACTACTAAGAGTTTTGCAGGGAGTTACTTTGAGACCATGCAAATTTCCCATTCTTCATCAAATTTTCACCAAGTTAGCATGCATAGATGTTTCTTGGTTGATTATTATTGTTATGATCATCAAATGATTTTCTAATTCCATCATGAATGGAAGTCCAACGTTCATTATTGCAGAATGCCACTGAAACAAAGTTTTCTTTTCTCCCTATTTATTTCTTCATCAGTTCAGATGCATGCATTCCTATTCTATACAATGGACTATAATCATTCACCATCATTATTTATTTTGATTTTTTTCACATCGTCCTATTCTGCTCCTGTGGGGAGAATAAGAGCCTCTTCAAGCTAATCTCTGTGTTGTTTTGACAGGCCTTCATCATTCTCTGAATATTTCCTTATTTTTTGGCATACAAGATGTTTCAGATTCATCTTGTACCTTCCCTGCCCTAGAGCCTTGAAATCAGCCATTTCTCCAACAAGCCCTGGTTCCTTTCAGTGAAAAATTGCCTTTTAGTGGAGAGCAGCATTTAGAAACAAAGTTGGAGGTATTAGATATGCTCATTGCTTTTGGGATGTCACTGCTCCCAGGCCCTCTCAGAGAACATGGCTTGAAAATGTGTTATGCATATGTATACTCACATATGCATGTGTACATGAACATCTACCTCTATATTTACATCTATCAATTAAAAGTTGTCAGCTCACATGTGACACCCACAATTCTAGTCCAATACCACAGATTTCATTCTGATTCCTATCTTTTCATATATGTAACTCCCTTCTCACACAGTGAGGAAACTGACTCCCATTATCTTCAGTATATTTACTAATCTGATAAATCACTCCTGTATGTAACCAATCTCCATTACCACCACTGCCCTCTCTCCTCACCCTCCTTATTCTGCTAGGACTCTGACACATTGCACCCTCAGCCCACGTATTCACCCTCTTCATATGGCTCATGCTCTAACACTTCTCCTCAGGCAGCTCTTGCATACCTGGGTGCAGGTTTCTATCTTGATTAGCCCCACTTATGCAAATGGCTTTTAGACATAATTATTCAGAAAGGAAGGGAAGAAGACTGATGGAAAACCAGACACTTTCTTTTTTAAATTGAAGTATAATTGATTCACAAAGTTGTGTTAGTTTTAGGTTCACAGCAAAGTGATTCAGCTATATATGCATAGCTGAACTTGAGCAAACTCCGGGAGACAATGGAGGACAGGGAATTCTTTTGTGCTGCATTACAGAGTCGGACATGACTCTGTAGTTGTAGTTCACTCAGTTAGTGACTGAACAACAACAACACACACAAATATACATATACATATACATATATATATACACACACACACACACACACACACACCACTGAGCCACCAAGGAAGCCCTGTATATGTTAATCTTAATGTAATCTGAGGGCTACATTCAATGAGGTTGAAAGAGTTAGACATGACTCAGTGACAAAACCACCACCACCTCTCTTCTGAACCCCTAGGTCTCTTGAAACTTCAGTTTTCCTTCCTTTTTCCTGTATTGTTCATTTTTTAATTCAACAAGTATTTATTGAATATCCCCTATATGTCAGATGCTATTGTTGATGTTGGGTATATGGGGGGAGAAAAGACAAAGTACCAATTCTCCAATGGCCCTTATAAAATAGAGAACATACATAGACAATAAGCTAATGGGCAAATAATATAATTTCAGATAATAAGTGTGTGTGAAATAAATTCAGATAATGTGTGTGTGTGTGTGTGTGTATGTGTGGTGTAAGTCACTGAGTAGTGTCTGACTCTTTGTGACCCCATGGGCTGTAGCCCACCAGGCTCCTCTGTATGAAATTCTCCAGGCAAATATACTGGAGTGGGTAACCATTCCCTTCTCCAAGGGATCTTCCGGAACCAGGGGTCAAACCCAGGTCTCCTGCATTGCAGGCAGATTCTGACTGCCTGAGCCACCAGGGAAGCCTTTATTTTAGACAGAATGGTAAGAGAAGGCCTCTCTTAAGAGGTGACATTTGAGCTGACATACAATGGTGAGAAGGAAACAGTGATGCAAAACGTAAAGGAAGAACAGTCCAAGCAAAGGAACAGACATAATGATCCTAAGGCAAGAAAAACCCTTGTACTTTGGAAGACATTAAGAAAGCCAATATGAATGGAGCAGAGGGCAGAATGGTAGAGGAGACTGTAAACACAGAGGAAGAACAGAAATCATGTATGAGTCTTATAGGCTATGACAAACAGCTAGATTTTATTCAAAGTGATAAGTCACTGATAGGTCTTAAAAAGGGGAGTAATATGATCTCATTTCTGATTCATATATTTTAAGCGTCATTTTATATCTTCACATTTTCCCTTACAGGCTGAATCTCAAAATCTGTCTCTTTAGATCGGAAATGAGGATCCCTTACAAATCAGGAGTATTTGTAACAGATAAACTAGTGATAAATGGGCTTCCCAGTTGGCTCAGTGGGTAAAGAATCTACCTGCCATGCAAGAAATGTGGGTTCAGTCCCTGGGTCAGGAAGATCTTTCGGAGGAGGGCAAGGCAACCCATTCCAGTATTCTTGCCCGGAGAATCCTATGGGTAGAAGAGCCTGGCGGGCTACAGTCCATAGGGATGCAAAGAGTTGGACACATCTGAAATGTCTGAGCATGAGCGCACACAACTTGTGGTAAAGAATCCATCTGTCAATGCAGGAGATGCAAGAGACAAGGGTTTCATCCCTGGCATGGGAAGAGACCCTGGAGGAGAAAATGGCAACCCACTCTAGTATTCTTGCCTGGAAAATTCCATGCACAGAGAGCCTGGAAGCTACAGTCCATGGGATCACAGAGTCAGACATGACTGAAACACACACAGGAGCACGAGCAATTCACATATGTTTTAGAGTTACTCTTATTTTGAAGTTTGAACACCAAATTATTCCTAGAAGTATGCTTATAGTACAGGAGAAAACTATTTTTATAGTCACACAAATTCCTTGGTATGTTTTGCATATATTTAGTCTCACAACAGAAGATTCTACAAGAATATGCCTACTTCCTGACCTAGATACAAGGCTACCAAACGTGGAGTGGGCAGGACATTAATAACTAAAGCTCCAAAGGCATAATTGCCTAGAGTGTGGGCCCAGGACTTAACTGTAAATGGTTTTTTTACCTATTTCCTCTTTCTGTGCCTTTCCTCCCACATTTAGTAATGTCTTCATCCATCCCAGGTTTATGGTGATCTCAAGTTGGCCGTGGGGTGGTTCAAAGAGGGGGAAATCAGAACAAATCCATTCACAAAATGGTGCTTAAATTTCTCTCAAGGGTATTACTGGCAGTTAGGAGGAGTTGTAAAGACAATACTGCATCATTAATAGGGAAATTTTAGACACTAAAGTAAAAGAGATAACTCTGCACTCTTACTCGACTTAGAATCAACATTCTACATTTCCAATTTATCCTCTTGTAAGCTTCAAGAGAACAGGAAAACTTCTTGTTCATTACTATTCCCAGTGTTTGGTACATGTTAGAGCTCACTTTGTTGGCTAAATGAATAAATGAATGCCTAATTACAGACTGTTACTATATTTCAATAGTAATATAGTAATAGCCTGTTACTACACATATATAGTAATAGTCTGGTGACCTGCAAGATTCAAAGGTCTCTTTATAAAAGGAAAAACAGGTCACACTTTAGGGTATGGCCTTTGATTCTAGTCAGAAAATTCCAATTATTGTCTGAATTTGAAGCTTCCCTGTTATATATATATATTATATATATATATATATATATATATATATAAAATATATATATAGGGCAAGGAGTCCTTGGAGTAAATGAACCTGAAGAAAAGAACCAGATACAGTTTTTCGACATTTGTTGTCCTTGTTCAGTCACCTCTGACTCTTTGCAACTTCATGAACTGCAGCATGCCAGGCTTCCCTGTGAGAGTTGGACCATAAAGAAGGCTGAGTGCTAAAGAACTGATGCTTTAGAGTTGTGGTGCTGGAGAAGACTCTTGAGTCCCTTGGACAACAAGGAGATCACACCAGTCAATCCTAAAGGAAATCAACCCTGAATATTCATTGGAAGGATTGATGCTAAAGCTCCAATACTTTGGCTACCTGATGCAAAGAGCCTGCTTACTGGAAGATGCTGGGAAAGATTGAGGGCAGGAGGAGAAGGGGATGGCAGAGGATAAGATGGTCAGATAGCATCACCGACTCAATGGACATGAATTTGCACAAACTCCCAGGGATAAAGGACAGAGAAGCCTGGCATGCTGCAAGTCCACCCTGTCTCAAAAAGTTGCACAAGACTTAGTGACTGAACAACTACCGCCAAGAGGCAAACCCAGTTTTGGGAATCATTACTTGTAATGTGTTACTGCTTTGGAGAATTTAAAAAACACAGTACCTCGAAAGAGACATGTCACTTCAGGTATTTATTCAACAACAAATATCACTGACTATTTTACTACAATGTGCTGGGAAGCTGTGCTAGGAATTGGTAATAAAGGGAAAGGAAAACACTGCTTTGAAGGAGGGCAATCTAGTGGAGTTACTTACTATAAAAATGATAGGTTCTTGAAAATAAACTGGAAATTCGAGCACTATTTTTCAATTAATTTATCTCATCTGCTGCACTAGTTGTTTCATAATCTCCTACTCAAGTAGGATCTTTGCACTTCTCCTTCCAAACTTTTTATTAACCTGTGTTATCATCAGATCAGATCAGATCAGTCGCTCAGTCGTGTCCGACTCTTTGCGATCCCATGAATCGCAGCACACCGGGCCTCCCTGTCCATCACCATCTCCCGGAGTTCACTGAGACTCACGTCCATCGAGTCGGTGATGCCATCCAGCCATCTCATCCTCTGTCGTCCCCTTCTCCTCCGGCCCCCAATACCTCCCAGCATCAGAGTCTTTTCCAGTGAGTTAACTCTTCGCATGAGGTGGCCAAAGTACTGGACTTTCAGCTTTAGCATCAGTCCTTCCAAAGAACACCCAGGACTGATCTCCTTTAGAATGGACTGGTTGGATCTCCTTGCAGTCCAAGGGACTCTCAAGAGTCTTCTCCAACACCACAGCTTTCACTTAAAAAAAAAAAAAAAATCGATTTTATGTTTCTCCCCCTTTGAATTCAAGCTCCAAGAAGGCAAAGATTTTTGTTTTGTTTATGACTGTATTCCCTGTGCCTGGAGTTGCGGACACCTAGAAAAATTTAGAGACTTACAACAATCGTCAATAAATCTGCTTGCTTCAAGTGTTTTTCCATTCATTCATATTTATTCCTTTGGTGTGCTAGGAATCCATATCTCATAGTTAATAAAATATATTGTATGGCAGGCAGTTGCTTTTTATTTTCCAGTATGTCTGTTTCAATTACATTTTGCCTACCAAAAGCTGTTGAAAGCAGAAAAACCTTTGGGAAAAAGGACTTGAGGGTAGAAGCCTGACACGAGATGGCTGCTCAGTAAAAGTTGGCTAATTTAACAACTTTGACTGTGTGCATCACAATAAACTGTGGAAAATTCTGAAAGAGATGTGAATACCAGACCACCTGACTTGCCTCTTGAGAAACCTGTACACAGGTCAGGAAGCAACAGGTGGAACTGGACATGGAACAACAGACTGGCTCCAAATAGGAAAAGGAGTACGTCAAGGCTGTATATTGTCACCCTGCTTATTTAACTTATGAAACGGTGGGCTGGAGGAAGCACAAGCTGGAATCAAGATTGCCGGGAGAAATATCAATAACCTCAGATATGCAGATGACACCACCCTTATGGCAGAAAGGTAAGAATAACTAAAGAGCCTCTTGATGAAAGTGAGAGAGTGAAAAAGTTGGCTTAAAGCTCAACATTCAGAAAACGAAGATCATGGCATCCGGTCCCATCACTTCATGGGAAATAGATGGGGAAACAGTGGAAACAGTGGCTGGCTTTATTTTTCCAGGCTCTAAAATCACTGGAGACGGTGATTGCAGCCATGAAATTAAAAGACGCTTAGTCATTGGAAGGAAAGTTATGACCAACCTAGACAGCATGTCAAAAAACAGAGACATTACTTTGCCAGCAAAGGTCAAGGCTATAGTTTTTCCAATGGTCATGTATGACTGTGAGAGTTGGACTATAAAGAAAGCTGAGCACAGAAGAATTGATGCTTTTGAACTGTGGTGTTGGAGAAGACTCTTGAGAGTCCCTTGGACTGCAAGGAGATCCAACCAGTCCGTCCTAAAGGAAATCAGTCCTGAAAATACTCATTGGAAGGACTGATGTTGAAGCTGAAACTCCAATACTTTGACCACCTGATATGAAGAGCTGACTCATTTGAAAAGACCCTGATGCTGGGAAAGATTGAGGGCAGAAGGAGAAGGGGGCGACAGAGGATGAGATGGTTGGATGGCACCAGCAACTCGATGGACATGGGTTTGGGTGGACTCCGGGAGTTGGTGATGGACAGGGAGGCCTGGCGTGCTGCGGTTCATGGGGTCGCAGAGTCGGACACGACTGAGCGACTGAACTGAACTGAATTGAACGCTGTGAACTCTCGTTTGCGAGGGAGCTAAAAAATGTTTTCGCACAATAGAGTGAACACATCTACACCTGTCTTTTAAGCACTTTCTAGGCCTTGAGGGCGAGCAGCACTAATGTCTGGCAGGCTACAAAAAAAGAGACTCAAAATGACTATTTCTATCGTTCAGCTCAGCTCCAGATGCCGCTTCCATCCGGCGGCAGAAAAATACTTCCGGCGTTCTGCTTTTAACGTGCTGAGTCACTGCCAAAGTCTCCACCCCAGGTTTGAGAAGCAGGATGCACAAAATATGACGTAAATGGTGGGGGAAAGGCTGGGGGATTAATTTTCCCCACTCGCTTACCAGTTTTCGCCTCAGGGGAATATTTTCCTCTGAGCCACAGAGCCCACTCAGTTGCTACCTCAAACCACCTCCAAGCTTACGTCATAAACGCTGCGCAGCAGTCCTGCGCCCTTCTCCCGTCGGCCTCCGCGCCGCTCTCTCCGCCTCTTCTTCTTCGCCCCTCCTACCTCTGGTTTCGAAAAGCTCGCTGGGTGCTTTGAGAATCCGGCCCGGTCTCTGGCTCCTTTTTTTAATTCCCTGTTCCTATTGGTTGGTTACTTGCGCGTGACTGCTCTCTTGCCTTATGATTGGCTAGTATCAGTTGCGTCATCGACGGTCTGGAGGGTGGGGGGGATGAGGGAAGTTGGCTTGAGGGAGACCGGATTGGGGGAGGGGTTCAGGCCTGTCCACCTCAGCGGCTGCGGCAGCAACAGCGCCGGCCGCCACCGCCTCTGGAACGCGGAGGAGGAGCGGCTGGAGGAGTAGGAGGAGGAGGTGGACCCTAGGGAACGGCATGCCCAGCGTTCCGGCTTGGTAGTGAATGCTGAGGAGAGTCGCGGTTGCTGCAGTCTGTGCCACCGGGAGGAAGTTGTGTGAGGCCGGGCGGGAGCTCGCGGCGCTTTCGAGAATAGAAGCGCGGGGTCGGTGTGAAGACTCGGCGGCTGCCAGACGCTTTCCTACACTGACCATGCCTGGAAGGAACAAGGCGAAGTCCACCTGCAGCTGCCCTGACCTGCAGCCCAATGGACAAGATTTGGGCGAGAGCGGCCGGGTTGCCCGTCTGGGAGCCGATGAATCTGAGGAGGAGGGACGGAGGGGGCCTGTCAATAATGCCGGAGACCCTGAGATCATTAAGTCTCCCAGCGACCCCAAGCAATACCGGTAAGGGAGGAGGCGGGCCTCTCTGTTCCCGCTGTGGTCACTTCTTTTATCCTAATCTTCCGAAGGAGCATCAGGAGCACTATTTCCCACGCCAAAAACTTGCTTGGATGGAGGTGGCAAGGGCAGTTAGGGGCATCTATGTGGTGTCAGCTATAAGAGGGGGAGATCTTGGGTTCCACCAGGAATCAGGAAGTTAGAATGGGGAGGGTTTGTTCGAGTAGTTTTCACATTCTCTCAGGCAAGAATGGAGGTTTTTCTTTCCTTTTTTTTTTTTTAACTTCTTATTTTGTATTGGGGTATAGCGGATTAACAGTGTTGTAGTAGTTTCAAGTGAATAAACAAGGAATTCAGCCATACAAATGCATGTATTCGTTCTCCCCCAAAACGCTCACTTATCCAGGCTGCCACATAACGTTGAGCAGAGTTCCATGTGCTATCCAATATCTTGTTGGTTATCCATTTTAACTATAGCAGTGTGTACCTGACTTTCCCAAATTCCCTTTTTCCACCAGTCAGCCATAAATTCGTTCTCTAAGCCTATGAGTTTCAGGTTTTTTAAGTTCGTTTGTATTTTTTTTTTTTTTTTAAGATTCCGTATATAAGGGATATCATATGGTATTTCTCCTTCTCTGTCTGACTTCACTCAGTATGACACTCTCTGGGTCCATTATTTCACTCTTTTTAATGGTTGAGTAATATTCCATTGTGTGTGTGTACTACGTCTTTTATCCATTCCTCTGTCCATGGACTTTTAGGTTGCTTCTGTGTCTTGGCTGTTGTAAACGGTGTTGCAATGAACACCGAAAGTGCAAGTATCTTTTCAGACCATGTTTTTCTCTGGATATATGCCCAGGAGTGGGATTATAGGGTCATATGATAGCTCTGTTTTTACTTTTTTTCTTCCATCCTATTCAAGAATGGGGTTTTTGAGGAAGGCAGGCTGGATGGTCAGGGACACTTGGTATTATATTTAAGGAGAGGTTGAAGGAC
Source organism: Bubalus bubalis (assembly GCF_019923935.1). Lineage (NCBI taxonomy): Eukaryota > Metazoa > Chordata > Mammalia > Artiodactyla > Bovidae > Bubalus > Bubalus bubalis. Next base: position 94,111,283 of record NC_059162.1, read on the forward strand.
CTGGGGATTTTAATTCTGAAGAGGATACGTAAGGGGCATAGTGTCACTATCCACAACTACTTGCTGCTGCTGCTGCTAAGTCGCCTCAGTCGTGGCCGACTCTGTGCGACACCATAGACGGCTTGAGGTGCCTGTAATTGAAAGGGGTAAAACTAATGGCTGGAAGTTACTAGAGGATCATGTAGTTTCACTAAAAGAACTTAGGTATTAGAGTTGGCCTACGATGAGGTAACTTATTTCCATGGGTTGTTTCTCATTGCTAAGAATGGTTGGGTGCCCTCTTCTAAGAATGTATTAGAGAGATCTTGAGTCTCATTTGGGTGAGTCAGAGAAGACTTGTAAGATTTCTCCCAATCCTGAATTTTCCAATTTTTGGTTTATACATAATCCTCTAAACATCTGTAATAACAATCCCCACCTAAATATTTTCTTCACATGTAACTTATTCCATAGAATGCCATGACTATAATGTATTTTAAAGAGAGATTATATTGTCCAACTTTATTTTAAAGGTTGAGGAAACTGAGATCCAGAGAGTTTGCTTCTTGCTTAAAATTACACACCTAAATAATTATAAAGTTGATATGAACACCCTATCTGACACCAAATCCAATGCACCATTTACTGATTTTTATAAAGTTTTTATTCATATTGAGTTGGAAGCTTAAGCACTCTGATTTTTAATTTGTTTTATGCCCCTACAATGTTAGAGCCGGAAAGAACCTTAGAGATAATCTTTTTCACTCTCCATCACCCCCAATGTATAGGTGACTGAAGCTAAGGTAGAGAAAGAAGTGTTTTAGCCCTAAATTGAAGATAGGCCTAATTTCTTCATTCAGTCTAAGTCTAGAGATTAACAGAACACAGCTCTTTATACTGTTTTTCCCAGGCGATAGGTCTTTATGAATAGACCAGATTTTCCCTCCTTCTCATCAAAAATGTGGTTATATTAGAGCTAGTTGAAACTTTGAGAAAAGTTGTTTAGTTTTTGCCATCCAGATTAAATAATAGCTTCAGGTTTTGTTTTTTTGTTTTTTTTTTTTTCTATATAAACTTACATAATATCAGGTAATGTTTATAGAAAGTACTCTGTGTATCAGATATTGTTCTAATTGCTTTCAATATATTCATTTAATGACCTCATTTTTGGCAAATTCGTTTGAAAAATGCTAAAGTCTTACAGTGTGCTATGCATTGAGATATCTTTAAATCTTTTCCGAAAAGTGGTTGAATGTAACTTAATAAATGATATTTTATTCTGGGTCAGTCAGTCAGTTCAGTCGCTCAGTCGTGTGCGACTCTTTGCGACCCCATGAATCGCAGCACGTCAGGCCTCCCTGTCTATCACCAACTCCCCGAGTTCCCTGAGACTCACGTCCATCGAGTCAGTGATGCCATCCAGCCATCTCATCCTCTGTCGTCCCCTTCTCCTCCTGCCCCCAATCCCTCCTAGCATCAGTCTTTTCCAGTGAGTCAACTCCTCGCATGAGGTGGCCAAAGTACTGGAGTTTCAGCTTTAGCATCATTCCTTCCAAAGAAATCCCAGGGCTGATCTCCTTCAGAATGGACTGGTTGGATCTCCTTGCAGTCCAGGGGACTCTCAAGAGTCTTCTCCAATACCACAGTTCAAAAGCATCAATTCTTCGGCGTTCAGCCTTCTTCACAGTCCAACTCTCACATCCAAACATGAGCACAGGAAAAACCATAGCCTTGACTAGACGGACCTTGCAAAGTAACGTCTCTGCTTTTGAATATGCTATCTAGGTTGGTGATAACTTTCCTTCCAAGGAGTAAGCGTCTTTTAATTTCATGGCTGCAGTCACCATCTGTAGTGATTTTGGAGCCCAGAAAAATAAAGTCTGACACTGTTTCCACTGTTTCCCCATCTATTTCCCATGAAGTGGTGGGACCGGATGCCATGATCTTCTTTTTCTGAATGTTGAGCTTTAAGCCAACTTTTTCACTCTCACTTTCATCAAGAGGCTTTTTAGTTCCTCTTCACTTTCTGCCATAAGGGTGGTGTCATCTGCATATCTGAGGTTATTGATATTTCTCCCGGCAATCTTGATTCCAGCTTGTGTTTCTTCCAGTCCAGTGTTTCTCATGATGTACTCTGCATATAAGTTAAATAAGCAGGGTGACAATATATATATACAGCCTTGATGAACTCCTTTTCCTATTTGGAACCAGTCTGTTGTTCCATGTCGAGTTCTAACTGTTGCTTCCTGACCTGCATACAAATTTCTCAAGAGGCAGATCAGGTGGTCTGGTATTCCCATCTCTTTCACAATTTTCCACAGTTTATTGTGATCCACACAGTCAAAGGCTTTGGCATAGTCAATAAAGCAGAAATAGATGCTTTTTTGGAACGCTCTTGCTTTTTCCATGATCCAGCGGATGTTCGCAATTTGATCTCTGGTTCCTCTGCCTTTTCTAAAACCAGCTTGAACATCAGGAAGTTAACGGTTCACATAATAGCCTGTGGAATTGTACTTCTCTATGTAATTTGTTTTAAGCTTTTTTGAAATGTTAATCATACCTCCAGGACATCTCTTCTGCTTTTTTTTAAGTGATCTATATAAATGCTTGATAAGTGTTGATTTCCTTCTCTTCTGGAAGGATTAGGGACTTATTTTTTTTTCCTGTGAAGTAAGCACTGAGGTCTACCTAAGTGGTCCTCTAAGAAGTTGTAGGGGAAGAAGTGGGAAACATAAGGAAAGCCTTTAGTAGTAAAGGTTTGAAATAGTGTAGAGAATGATTTAGGTATACTTAAGAAATACTAAAGAGAGAAGTTATGAGTTCTTGAGCATGAAAATTGTGTAAGTAAAGCAGTATTTTAAGATTAAGCAGCTGCTGCTGCTAAGTTGCTTCAGTGGTGTCCGACCCTGTGCGGTCGACCCCATAGACAGCAGCCCACCAGGCTCCCCTGTCCCTGGGATTCTCTAGGCAAGAACACTGGAGTGGGTTGCCATTTCCTTCTCCATAAGATTAAGCTAGTAGTAGCAATGGCGCCCCACTCCAGTACTCTTGCCTGGAGAATCCCATGGACGGAGGAGCCTGGTGGGCTGCAGTCTATGGGGTCTCTAGGAGTCGGACACAACTGAGCGACTTCACTTTCACTTTTCACTTTCATGCATTGGAGAAGGAAATGGCAACGCACTCCAGTGTTCTTGCGTGGAGAATCCCAGGGATGGGGAGCCTGGTGGGCTGCCATCTATAGGTCGCACGGAGTCAGACACGACTGACGCAACTTAGCAGCAGCAGCAGCAGCTTAATCAGTGGTAGTTAAGATCCACAGGATGAGGCAAGACTGTTTTAAGAGGTAATTATAATTGTGTATTAACTGGTGTAGTGTTTCTCTAATTGATGTGTTCCCCTGTTCACTCTTTTTTGCTTTCCTCTTATTAACCCAGTGTTTGCTAGGCTAAAAGTTTAGAATCCAGAGTTCAAGTCTGTTTTGCTCACTCACAGCTCCTCAGATAGGATTTGTGGAATGTATAAATGCCCATATGCCAGACATTTTCATGGAACTCCTGGGAATAGTCTGCTAGAAACTTTTTAGATCAAATTTGTATCCTGGCCAATTTTTTAAAAAAAGAACTCAATTTTCAGAGGAAACAAGTATGAATAGGCAGGTGACAGAGAAAAAAAATGTGTTATACAAATAATAATAATATGAATAGTGATATTGTAGTATGTTTAATTCATATAAAAGCTTGTGGCAGTTGGCATATAATAAGCATTCAGATGTTAGCCATTATTCTTTTAATATGTTCACAATTATTAAATGATATTTACAGCACTTTAATAGCAAAAAGATTGGCAATAACTTTATAGTCCATTCTTTGGCTAAAAATTATTATACCATTCTACAGTGAAACAGTATATAGCTATAAGGATAGATGGTTTTATATATCAATATGGAGAAATGTCCCATGGTTTACTATTGAATGAAAAAAGCCAGTTGCAAACCAAATATATTGTACAATTCCATTTTTAGAAAGAAAAATACCCCAGAAAACAACACTTCCCATTATATATTTACCTAAAATATAATTTTATGTGTTTAGATATGCACAGAAATGATTAGAAATGATATTAAGCAAGCTCATTTCTAGAGAAAAGTAGAGATTTGACTTGAGTTGTTTACTTTTTAGTAATTAAAAAAGATTGATCAATAGACAAAGTATTATTTGTTTCTTCAAGGAAATTTAGATAAGAAAAAATTTTAATTTCCTACAGTTATTCCATCCAGCACTAACCACTGGCAGTGTTTTTTATAACCTTATTTCTTTTTTGCTATGCAGTTGTAATTTATAGTTTTAAAATGGTATAATACTATATTTAACAAATGTGTGAACATTTTCTTGTTGTGCTTTTCAATATGTTTTGTCTAGTTAGAAGTTCAAGGTATAGATACATCATAATTTAATCATTAGCATTTTATAGTCTAGATTGTCAGATTTTTTTTAACTTAGAAATCTGTTTATTCTCAACTGAATCCTTTGGTGTAGACTCAATCATAATGGATTTGATAGATATGTAGGATAACTTTTGGTGATCTGGCTTTTTTTCTGGGATATTCTTTAATCGGGAGAACTGGCAGACAAGAAGATGGTTTGTTCTGGGACTTCCACTCTGACATAGGTCTTATATTCATACTGGTTCCTAGAATGAAGTCAGTCATTAAGCCTATCCAACTCAAAGGAAACTGAGTAGATTATAATCCCTTTCTAGTGTGTGTGTATTTCTCTCTCTCTGTCTCTCTCTCTCTTTTTTTTTTTTGTGGCAGGGATGATGGGCTTAGTTATATGGTTGGACTGGAATTAATTTGCAGAAAGGTTGGAAATTGATTGCAGTTTGAAAAGTTCACCTGGTATACTAGAGATGTGTTTATAGAAGTTTTATATTTTCATTACCACCACCACCGATGATCTTTGTTCTCCTAATAATAACTGGTATTTGTTGGATTCTTACTAGGTACTAAAAACTTTATATAATATCTCATTTAATCTTTATAGTAACCCTATGCTAAAAATATGCTACTGAGCAAGTACTGAGCACTAACTAGACTATAAATGAATTGTATTCTCTCATTTGGTTCCTTCTAAGCAAAGCTGACTGTGGCTCAGATCATGAACTCCTTATTGCCAAATTCAGACTTAAATTGAAGAAAGTAGGGAAGACCACTAGACCATTCAGGTATGACCTAAATCAAATCCCTTACTTATACAGTGGAAGTGAGAAATAGATTTAAGGGACTGGATCTGATAGAGTGCCTGATGAACTATGGACAGAGGTTTGTGTCATCGTACAGGAGACAGGGATCAAGACCATCCCCATGGAAAAGAAATGCAAAAAAGCAAAATGGCTGTCTGAGGAGGCCTTATAAATAGCTGTGAAAAGAAGAGAAGCGAAAAGCAAAGGAGAAAAGGAAAGATATAAGCATCTGAATGCAGAGTTCCAAAGAATAGCAAGAAGAAATAAGAAAGCCTTCCTCAGCGATCAATGCAAAGAAATAGAGGAAAACAACAGAATGTGAAAGACTAGAGATCTCTTCAAGAAAATTAGAGATACCAAGGAAACATTTCATGCAAAGATGGGCTCAATAAAGGACAGAAATGGTATGGACCTAACAGAAACAGAAGATATTAAGAAGAGGTGGCAGGAATACACAGAAGAACTGTACAAAAAAGATCTTCACGACCCAGATAATCCCGATGGTGTGATCACTCACCTAGAGCCAGGCATCCTGGAATGTGAAGTCAAGTGGGCCTTAGGAGGCATCACTACGAACAAAGCTAGTGGAGGTGATGGCATTCCAGTTGAGCTATTTCAAATCCTGAAAGATGATGCTGTGAAAGTGCTGCACTCAGTATGCCAGCAAATTTGGAAAACTCAGCAGTGGCCACAGGACTAGAAAAGGTCAGTTTTCATTCCAATCCCAAAGAAAGGCAATGCCAAAGAATGCTCAAACTACCACACAATTGCACTCTTCTCACACGCTAGTAAAGTAATGCTCAAAATTCGCCAAGCCAGGCTTCAGCAGTACGTGAACCGTGAACTTCCTGATGTTCAATCTGGTTTTAGAAAAGGCAGAGGAACCAGAGATCAAATTGCCAACATCCGCTGGATCATGGAAAAAGCAAGAGCGTTCCAGAAAAGCATCTATTTCTGCTTTATTGACTATGCCAAAGCCTTTGATTGTGTGGATCACCATAAACTTTGGAAAATTCTGAAAGAGATGGGAATACCAGACCACCTGACCTGCCTCTTGAGAAATTTGTATGCAGGTCAGGAAGCAACAGTTAGAACTCGACATGGAACAACAGACTGGTTCCAAACAGGAAAAGTACGTCAAGGCTATATATTGTCACCCTGCTTATTTAACTTATATGCAGAGTTCATCGTGAGAAACTCTTGGGTTGGAAGAAGCATAAGCTGAAATCAAGATTGCCGGGAGAAATATCAATAACCTCAGATATGCAGATGACACCACCCTTATGGCACAAAGTGAAGAGGAACTAAAAAGCCTCTTGATGAAAGTGAAAGAGGAGAGTGAAAAAGACCTTCTTTAAGTCTTCTAATTCTTTTTCTTCTTTTGGTCATACTGCACGATTTGGGGGATCTTAGTTCCCCAACCAGAAATCTAACCTGAGTCTGACAGTGAAAGCACCAAGTCTTAACTACTGAACTTCTGGGGAAGTCCCTACTTCAATCTTTATAGTCAGTACAGGAACCATGAGAGGGTGAAACCAAATTGAGGTAGACAGGTTGAATAAGTTAAAGGGAGACAGGTTTTCTTAGACATCTTAGAAGAGCCTTACTCCTCCAAAGATTTATACACAGTCACACACACACACATAAATAGAGACTACATGGTTTAGTTGGGAGGTAATGACAAGTTATATATTACATGGTTATCTTCCCAAGTACCCTTTTTTGACCTGTAATGATTTAGCACTATCTAGGTCTAGAAATAGCAATTTAAGACTAGAACCTGAGTGGCTAATTATTTTATCTGTGTATATGAAAATGAGGTCTTCAAAGTTATATAGTATACTATGGTACAGCCAGGAGATAATTTATTTGCATGTTTTTCTCTATGTGGAAATTTGGATGATTTCCAACTTTTCTCTATCACAAATGTTGCTGCAGTGAACATTGTTACATATCTTTGTGCATGTGTGTGACTATTTCTGTAATGTAATCTAGAAATGTAATCACTGGGGTAAAAGGTATACAGAGTTCTCATTGTTAAGAAAATAGGTTTGCCATATACTACAAAAATACTGTACCCACTGAGATTCATAAGCAAGCATGTGAGAATACCGTTTGCATATATTTTTAAACTTATTTTTTTTTGTTTTTGTTTTATGCTCTTATTGATTTGAAGGAACTCTTATATCTTGTTACAGGCTTCCCTGGTGGCTCAGATGGTAAAGAATCTGCCTGCAATGCAGGAGACTTGGGTTCGATCCCTGGGTTGGAAAGATCCCCTGGAGAAGGGAATGGCAACTCACTCCAGTACTCTTGCCTGAGAAATCCCATGTACATAGGAGCCTGGTGGGCTACAGTGCATGGGGTCACAAAGGGTGTCTGACATGACTGAGGGACTGACACTTCTTTTGTATATTGTTATTCTCTTCTCTCAGTATACAGTTTTTTGTTAGATTTAGTTTATGATGTTTTGTTTTAGAAGAATTTTAAGTTAGAATATAGTGAAATCTCCCCCAAAACAATAATTTTGTATCTTATTTAGCATAAATTTTCTTCACCCCAATATTATAACAATATTTTCTCATAATTACTTTTAAGACTTTTTTTCTTTTGCTCTATAAGCTATTGAATTTATATGTGTTAGGTGTAAGGTAGAAATGGCTGTTTTATCTCCCTAAAGAATTACCTGTTGTTTCAAAATCATTTATTGAATCATAGTAAACAGTGTTACAATGATATTATAAACAGTGCTCTGTTTCTAGAACCTGTTTTCTTAAATTGATCTGTCGGTATTCTTGTTCTAGTATACTCTTTAATTTTAATTGCTTTAAAAGATTATATTTCATAATTAGTAAGGCAGTTCCCGTCATGTTTTCCCTTTTGAAAAAGTTCTTGGCGTATTTTTTTTTTTTTTTGGTCCATATGAATTTTAGAATCAGTATGCCAAGTTACCCAGGTAGTGCAGTGGTAAAAATCTGTATGCAATGCAGGAGGTACAAGAGATGCAGGTTCAATCCCTGGGTTGGGGAGATGCCCTGGAATAGGGAGTGGCAACCTGTTTCTGTATTCTTGTCTGGAAAATTCCATGGACAGAAGAGCCTGTGGGGGTCTATAGCCCATGGGACTGCAAAGAGTCAGACACAACAGAGCATAGCGCAGTCTCGACAGCTAGTTACACACACACACACACACACACACACAAATACAAACTTATTGGGATTTTAAAATTGAAATTGCCTTGAATTTATAGGCTAATTTGGGGGAATAATTATATCTTTGTAATACTTGGTGTTCCCATTCCAGCTGCATGGTATGACTAGTCAAGTCTGTTATCTTCTCATGTAAAGTTTTCTAGTTTTCTGTTGTTGGATGAGGAACAGATTGGCTTCTGGTGCCATGCTACTTGGGCTCAATCCCTGCTAAACTTAGGCAAATAAAAATCCTTTTTTTGTTTGCTTTAGTTTCCTCATCTGTAAATTGGGAATAATAACTCATTAGGGTTATTATGAAGATTAAATGGATTAAGATATATAAGTTAATACATAAAATGTGAGTGGTTATTGGATATACTATAGTTTCTTTTGCTTTTATGAATAGAATCTTTTACTTAAATCTCATTTTAATTGGTTAGCTTTGGTCTGTAGGAAATTTGTGATTTTTTTTTTATGGTTCTTGATTTTGGATGCTTTGCTGAACACTTTTTTTACTCATTTTTTAAAAATTCTTTTGCATTCTGTAGCTAATCATATACTTTTGCAGTGAATTGTTTTAGCTTTCAATATTTTGGCCTTATAGTTCTTTCTTGTTTATTTATATTGTGGATTTGTTTTCATTTGCTAGCACTTCTTATACAGTGTTGAATAAGTGATGATGAAGAGCATTTTGTCCATGACTGTCTTTAAATAGATTTGATGTTTGATTTATAGAAGTTAATTCTGTCTTGAATTTAACCCTTAGAAGTTAATTCAAGCTAAGGGTTGTATGTGTTTGTGTTTGTGTGTGTGTACTTAATTTGTTAAGGAGTGGGTTTTGGATTGTCATTAAATTATTTTTTATTATACAAACAATAAGTGTTTTATTATTACAAAAGATGGAAAAATATGTAGAAATTATAGTGTAAAGCATTAAAGTTCTTGTATCTTGTTCTAATTTTATTCTTTCTCCATATATATATATATATATATTACTATTACATTTGGTTTGTGTCCTTTTAGTTCTTTTGCTACACCTTTATGTACATTTAGGGCTTTTCCCGACTTCCTTGGTGGCTCAGATGGTAAAAGCGTCTGCCTACAATGTGGGACACCCGGGTTCAATCCCTGAATTGGGACGATCCCCTGGAGAAGGCAATGGCAACCTACTCCAGTACTCTTGCCTGGAAAATCCCATGGACAGAGAAGCCTACAGTCCATGGGATTGCAAAGAGTTGAACACGACTGAGTGACTTCACTTTCACTTTCATAGCTCAGTTGGTAAAGAATCCGCCTGCAATGCAGGAAACCCCGGTTTGATTCCTGGGTCGGGAAGATCCCCTGGAGAAAGGAAAGGCTACCCACTCTAGTATTCTTGGGCTTCCCTTGTGGTTCAGCTGGTGAAGATCTGCCTGCAGTGCGGGAGACGTGGGTTCGATCCCTGGGTTGGGAAGATCCCCTGGAGAAGGGAAAGGCTACCCACTCCAGTATTCTGGCCTGGAGAATTCCATGGACTGTATAGTCCATGGGGTTGCAAAGAGTTGGACATGACGGAGTGACTTTCACTCACTTCACTTATGTACATTTAATGTATATTTGTGTACATTTTTGTGTATGTGTGTACACATAGTTTTATTTATTTTATAGAACTACCTGATATTCTGTTTCACTTAGCACATTAAATACCTATTATATATCAGGCCCCCTTTGGGCATTGGCATTCTTCTGCTCATTCAGCAAATGTTTCTTAAATGTTTCCTAAGTGCCAGGCAGTGACTTAGGTGCTGGAAATATAGCTATGAAGAAAAAGAAAAGCCTGTCCTCAGAGCTAACTTTTTAAAGGTGCAGACAGAAAATTAAAAAATGAAACAAAACCAAAACCAGAAAAAAGGATGATAAATGATACGAAAAAAAGTTAAAACAGGATAAAAGAGGATAGGGATTGTTGTTCAGTCGCTAAGTCCTGTATGACTCTTTTTGACCCCATGAACTGCAGCTCGCCAGGCTTCCCTGTCCTTCACTATCTCCCTGAGTTTGCTCTGATTCATGTCCATTGTGTTGATGATGCCATTTAACCATCTCATTCACTCTCGCCCCCTTCTCTTACCTTGGATCTTTTCCAGCATTAGGATCTTTTCCAGTGAGTCAGCTCTTTGTATTAGGTGGCCAAAGTATTGAGCTTCAACTTCAGCATCAGTCCTTCCAATGACTATTCAGGGTTGATTGCCTTTAGGATGGACTGATTTGATCTTACAATCCAAGGGACTCTTAAGAGTCTTCTCTAACACCACAGTTTGAAAGCATCAATTTTTTGGCACTCAGACTTGTGGTCCACCTCTTGTATCCGTATATGGCTACTGGAAAAATCATCGTTTTGACTATGCAGACCTTTTTCAGCAAAGTGATTTCTCTGCCTTTTAATACGCTAAGTTTGTCATTGCTTTTCTTTCAAGGAGCAAGTTTCTTTTAATTTCGTAGTTGCAGTCACCATCCACAGTGATTTTGGAGTACAAGAAAATAAAATCTGTCACTGTTTCCACTTTTCCCACATCTGTTTGCTGTGAAGTGACGGGACTGGATGCCATGACCTTCGTTTTTTGAATGTTGAGCTTTAAGCCAGCTTTTTCACTCTTCTCTTTCACCCTCATCGAGAGGCTCTGTAGTTCCTCTTTGCTTTCTGCTGTCAGAGTGGTGTCATCTGAATATCTGAGGTTGTTGATATTTCTCCCAGCAATCTTAATTCCAGCTTGTGAGTCATCCAACCCAGCATTTTGCATGGTATATTCTGCATATAAGTTAAGTAAACAAAGTGATAATATACAGCCTTGTTGTACTCCTTTCCCAGTTTTGAACTAGTCTGTTGTTCACATGTAAGGTTCTAACTATTGCTTTTTGTCCTGCATCCAGATTTCTCAAGAGACAGGCAAAGTGATCTGGTATTCCATTTTCCAGTTTGTTATGATCCACACAGTCAAAGGCTTTAGTGTAGACAGTGAAGCAGATGTTTTCCTGGAATTCCCTTGCTTTTTCTATGATCCAGTGAATGTTGGCAGTTTGATCTCTGGTTCCTCTGCCCCTTCTAAATCCAGCTTGTACATCTGGAAGTTCTTGGTTCACATACTGTTGAAACCTAGCTTGAAGGATTTTGAGCATCACCTTGCTAGCATGTGAAATGCGTGCAATGGTGCGATAGTTTGAACATTCTTTGGCATTGCCTTTCTTTGGGATTGGAATGAAAACTGACCTTTTCCAGTCCTGTGGCCACTGCTGAGTTTTCCACATTTGCTGGCATATTGAGTTCAGCTCTTTAACAGCATCATCTTTCAGGATTTGAAATAGCTCAACTGGAATTCCATCACTTCCACTAGCTTTGTTTGTAGTGATGCTTCCTAAGTCCCACTTGACTTTGCACTCCAGGTTGTCTGGCTCTAGGTAAGTGATCACACCATTGTGGTTATCTGGGTCATGAAGATCTTTTTTCTATAGTTCTTCTGTGTATTCTTGCCACCTCCTCTTAATCTCTCCTGCTTCTGTTAGGTCCATACCTTTCTATTTTTATTGTGCCCATCTTTGCATGAAATATTCCCTTGGTATCTCTGATCTTCTTGAAGAGATAGATCTCTAATCTTTCCCATTCTGTTGTTTTCCTCTGTTTCTTTGCATTGATCACTGAGGAAGACTTTATCTCTTCTTGTTATTCTTTGGAACTCTGCATTCAGATGTTTTTTTTTTTTTTTCCTCCTTTGTCTTTAGGTTATCTTCTTTTCTCAGCTATTTGTAAGGCCTCCTCAGACAACCATTTTGCCTTTTTGCATTTCTGTTTCTTGGGGATGGTGTTCATCACTGCCTCCTGTACAATGCCACGAACCTCCATCCATAGTTCTTCAGGCCCTCTATCAGATCTAATCCCTTGAATCTATTTGTCACTTCCACTGTATAATCATAAGGGATTTGATTTAAGTCATACCTGAATGGTCTAGTGGTTTTCCCTACTTTCTTCAATTTAAGTCTGAATCTGGCAATAAGGAGTTCATGATCTGAGCCGCAGTCAGCTCCTGGTCTTGTTTTTGCTGACTGTATAGAGCTTCTCCATCTTTGGCTGCAAAGAATATAATCAATCTGATTTCGGTATTGACCATCTGGTGATGTCCATGTGTAGAGTCTTCTCTTGTGTTGTTGGAAGAGGGTGTTCTCTTGGCAAACTCGGATAGCCTTTGTCCTGCTTCATTTTGTGCCCCAAGGTCAAATTTGCCTGTTATTCCAGGTATCTCTTGACTTCCTACTTTTGCATTCCAGTCCCCTATGATGAAAAGGACATTGCTTTGGGGTGTTAATTCTAGAAGATCTTGTAGGTCTTCATAGAATTGTTCAGCTTCAGCTTCTTCAGCATTACTGCTTGGGACATAGATTTGGATTACTGTGATATTGAATGGTTTGCCTTGGAAACGAACAGAGATCATTCTGTCATTTTTGAGATTGCACCCAAATACTGCATTTTGGACTCTTTGTTGACATGAGGGCTACTCCATTTCTTCTAAGAGATTCTTGCCCACAGTAGTAGATATAATGGTCATCTGAATTAAACTCACCCATTCCAGTCCATTTTAGTTCACTGATTCCTAAAATGTCGATGTTCACTCTTGCCATCTCCTGTTTGACCACTTCCAATTTATCTTGATTCACGGACCTAACATTCCAGGTTCCTATGCAATATTGCTCTTTACAGCATTGAACTTGACTTCCGTCACCAGTCACATCCGCAACTGGGCGTTGTTTTCACTTTCGCTGCGTCTTGTCTTTCTTTCTGGAGTTATTTCTCCACTGTTCTCCAGTAGCATATTGGGCACCTACCAACCTGGGGAGTTTATCTTTCAGTGTCATAGTATAATGAAGAGCTGACTTGAATGTTTTGTGATTTTTTTTTTTTTTCATTTTTTATTTTTTAGGTACATCAAATTACGAAATGGCTTGCAGGCACTTTTGATTTCAGACCTAAGTAATATGGAAGGTAAAATGGGTGATGCAACAGATGATGAAGAGGAAGAAGAGGAGGAAGAAGAAGATGACGATGACGACGACGACGACGACGACGATGATGAAGATTCTGGAGCAGAAATAGAAGATGATGATGAAGAAGGTTTTGATGATGAAGATGAGTTTGAAGATGATGATGATGAACATGATGATGATCTTGACGCTGAGGATAATGAGTTGGAAGAATTAGAAGAGAGGGCAGAAGCTAGAAAGAAAACCACTGAAAAACAGGTGTGAGTCATGTCTGTTACATCTTTTTCTAATTTGGGAATTCTTTGTGATAAGTTCCAAACTTATGTTTTGTCTCTTACTGGCAAATAGGAAGTATATATCTGTTGATCTTCAGTAAGAGAATATTTATTCTATGTAAAGATTACATTTAAAAAAATATTTTCCTCTAGGGACTTCCTTGGTGCTTCAGTGGTTAGCAGTGGTTAAGACTCTGTTTCAAATGCTGGGAGCCTGGGTTTGATCCCTGGTCAGGGAATTAAGATCCCTCATGCTAGAATGTGTGGCCAAAAAATTTAGGGGAAAAAAGCTTCTTTTTGCTGTATTGTAAAAGGGACAATTGCTCATTATAGAAGCTAATGGAAAATAAAAACAAAAATATACAAGTTGCCCATAACCGTAACTCTCAGAGATAATCACTGGAAGTATTTGACGACATGTTTTAAAAACAAATGCCTGGAGCTGTGAAACTGCAAAGTTCTTAGCCTGGGATAGAGGAATAAGAGAATGCATTATCCTTGGAGAGACTGGAAAAAGCATAAGAGAAGAACAAGTGTAGTGTAGAATTCTTACATAGGCCTGTGTTTCTGAGAATCCTCATGGGTAATTTCTATGTAAGTAACTGAATGTGATTTGTATTTTTATGGGGAAGTTTCAGTGGTCAAATAATTAATAAGTAATTTGGAAGAATTGAAATAGAAATGGGGAGTTGAGCTTAGTTAGTGAAACATATTAATAACAGTAGGTGAATAGATAAGTACTGGTTGATAGAAATAATGTTCCTCTCTGGATATTTTTTGAAGAATGCTTCCATTTTGAAGTAGAAAATACCTATATTGGAGTATAATATTCTGGAGCCATTATAGTGGAATTGACCAGCAAATGTTTGTTAAAGCTAGTATCTTAAATATTGGTAATATATTCAACATGGTACCATTCTAAAAAAAAATGAATTAAAGTTCAGATTATTAACACTAAAATCTAAAAGATCACATGTATAACACTATAAAATCAGCCCTCAAAATGTGACAGTTTGAAATGTAAGTAGTAGATATGTCTTAGATAAATTGATAGGTACTCTTCTGGAAAAAAATTTTTTTTAAAGAAGATTGTGCCAGTTGTTTCACTTAGGTGTTGAAGGGGTTGAGTCATGTTTAAAGAAGCTATTCCCTCTTGCTATTCAGATTATAATTGATGCCTGTTTTGGCAGAGCAAGGTAGGCCAAGTGATTTTAGCTTGGAAGGCTTTGGGGATAAAAACCAAAACACCAGGAAAAAAAGTATATATATGTAGATAGTCTGTTGTCTTTATAGTCTATACTGAAGTCTTTATAAATAAATTAGGAGTTAATCAACTCACTTTTAATTTAAAATAGATCTTATAATTCCAAATAGAGAAATAATAGAAGGGAAGAAATAAGTCAAGTGGGAAGAACAGTGATAGTTAGGAAACCTGAATTCTAATTCTGAGACTGTCATTATCTTTACAAAGGATCTTAGACCTTTTCATTTTCTCATTTTTTCCCCTCATTTCTAAAACAAGAGAATTAGGTTACATAAATTTTGAAGTCCATTTTCGCTCCAGACTTACTGTGTTATAACTTCATAACTGAATATTCCTGGTTTATAAACTTCTTCCTGTATCTCTATTAATGGCTTTTCCTGTATTTGGACTTCTTCATACCCTCTATCAACTGATAAGCAAAACTCTAGGATTAAGTTAAAAATTTTTTTGACAGCCAATTTTATTGTCAAGATGTAATAAAATATTTTAGATTTATATAGCAATTGTGAACCTGTTTGACAAAAGAAGATATACATCCAGTATTTTGGGTACCCCTTTTTATTTTGCTTA
Source organism: Bubalus bubalis (assembly GCF_019923935.1). Lineage (NCBI taxonomy): Eukaryota > Metazoa > Chordata > Mammalia > Artiodactyla > Bovidae > Bubalus > Bubalus bubalis. Next base: position 94,126,810 of record NC_059162.1, read on the forward strand.
TTACGTACATCAAACTCTAAATGTTACCTTGTCTAGAAGCAGCAGGGTCAGATTCTAGTGATCATTTAAACAATGGCTTAGATGCTGCCTGTCTTTTCTGAGAACTTGGTATGATATATTCCCTCATAAGATACTGATAGCTGATTTTCTGGATTTTAGAAAGGAATGGAGGAGGTTAGTGCAGTTTGAAGACGAGATCAAATTGTTTTATGCTGTGGGTACACTAGTGAAAGGAAAGATCCCATGATTGTAGTCATGGAAAATTATTTATATTCACTGAATGAATAAATGCCTACAAAAGGTAAATAAAGTAGATAATCTAGATAAGAGGTGGCTTAAGAGTAATATAGGATTTTGCAGTGGTTTTACGGTTTTTTTATTTGAAAAATGTGAACTGTGTTTAAGATGAATATGTGAATTTGTAAGGATAGTAGGAAGAAAGTTTTTTGAGGTTTTTGGAGAACATTTACCCAATTAGGAAGTTGGCTACTCTTTTAATCATCATTTTTACCCCCTTCCACTTTCTTCCTCCCAGAGGGAAGTTGTTCTTGATCTTAAAGTTTTAGATCTTTAAAGTTCTTGATCTTAAAGTTGATAAATTAACAAGATTGGAATTTAAGTATGATATATGCTGAATTATGATTTGTTCAAGGCTTTCTTAAATCTCAAGTATGAATTTCTCAAGTATGAATTTTTTGGATAGATAATTCTCAAGTATGAATTTCTTTTCTAGCAATTGCAGAGCCTGTTTTTGCTGTGGTCAAAGCTGACTGATAAACTGTGGTTTAAGTCAACTTACACAAAAATGTCTTCAACCCAGCTGTTCAAGACAAGAAATCTTAATGGGGTAGTTGGAGCTGAAAGCAGGTTAGGCATCTATTAAACACATCACAGAACCCATTAGACTGTGCTTTGAAGAAGTGGATATTCCGTCGTGTTTTAACTGAGTTTATGTGTCTTCGTCTTAAATAAGGGATTTATGAGTATCACGTGAGGCTGTTTGGTTCTTCCAAATATGTACACCTCCCGCCACTGCCTCCGCACCCCCCCCCACCCCGCCTACACATGGTTAGACTTTATACCAGGTGTACACTATTTTTTTTTTTTAAGCCTTCTAAGAGGATAACCATTTATCAGAATAATCTGTGTCATCAAATGTGTTAGCCCTTTAAAATTGACATTTGTAAAATTTGGGAAAGTTAATAATTCAGCTTTCTATCCTTTAGGATTCAGATTGACTATTTTTCTCTCCTTTTTTTGTGTCCTTTAACTTACTTTGATATAATGGTTGCCCTGATCATTTTAAATGCAGAATTTGGCATACCTCCTAACCATCTATTTTGTTGCAAATTAATTTTCCCAAAGTACTTGGAAAATGTCAACCAATAAGTAATGTATTTTTTATACCTTATATAAGAAATGAAGAACTAAAAAGCCTCTTTAAAGTTTAGTTCTATAGTTCTTTAATGGCTTAAGATTTTTTAATAACCATTAATTTATTATCCTTGTTAGATGTTTTCTTGAGTTGTTATCTTATGCCCTGTTTTAATAAAAACAATATTTTCTGAGTGACATACTGAGAAGTTTCCATCTAGTAACTTGAATTAATGAACACAGAGCCTTTAATTGTTTAGAGATCTTTAGAGAAAATCTCAGATATATTACTTCTGCAGATTTCTGAAATCTGGTTAATCAGGAAACAAACTTGGTTCAGAACTTTGAAATGCTGACACAAAATGATACTTGGGTGGGCTGGCCAGTCCCCTTTGGCTTTTTTCCTGTCTGTTTCTGCTTTTTCCCTTAGGTCTGCACCTGTTCAGCATTTTGCAGGATGGCAAGAGGAGGAGCAGCAGGGTGAAACTGACACAGTTCTGGTGAGTTTCACTTTGCTGCTCCTCCAGATTCTCAGGGAAAGAATTCTCTTGCTTTCTGTTGGATAAGGTCCATCTTCAAGTGAATCCTTAAAATGAGATGACATTATTATTCCTGTAGGATTGACTCACTATTTGTATGTGTTCTACTTACTCCAGTCTGCAGCGGCTCTTTGTGTTGGAGTTGGGAGTTTTGCTGATCCAGATGACCTGCCCGGGCTGGCACACTTTTTGGAGCACAGTAAGATCTTTGTAAAATACCATTCTCGGGTGTGTTTTTTCCTCCAAATTTGTAAGAATTGATTTCACAGATAAGTAACTGGTTTGATAGGATTGTGATAATGTTTAATAAGAGAAAAACTAAGAAAAAAATCTTAGTGAATATCATAGGGGAAAGACTTAATTTTAATCTTGAGTGTATTTGTTTTGAGGATTAGCGTGAAACTGCTTAGAAAACTATTTAAAAATGTAAGTCTTATTATTCAGGTACAGTAAGGCCAACCAATCAGGAGGAAATTGCTGATCTTTAGGAGTTTAGACTATCATCTTGGGATGGGCAGTTCCTTCCAGGACTGGCAAGGCCTCAAGATGTCAAAGCATTAGAAATACAAAAAATAAAAAGGCACGATTAATATCAAAGCAAAACAGTAAATCTTCAGTGTAATTATTCATGTACCCAAGTAAAACCTTTGTGAATGCTATCCAGTTATGAACTCTTGAATTACTACTTCTTTGTATGCTAGTTTTCTAAGCTACTCAAGGGTGAATTTCTTACCTTATGAGTTTTTATAGTAGAAATAATTTGCATATATGTCAGTTTACATTTTAACCTTTTTCAAATAAATTACATATTTCATTAAAAATATTTAGTTTTTTAATTTAAAAGTAATATATGAGCATTATAGAAAGTTAAAAAAACAGAAGTACAATGAAGAAAATAAGTATTATCCAGATGTAATCACTGTTGGCATATTTTCTACCAGTTTTTTTTTGAAATTTCATCCTTGTTAATAAAAGCATTGTCTGTATCTTTGTGTTCTGTGACTTTGAATTCTTTTCACTTAGTGGTATTCATGGGTAGCTTGAAATATCCAGATGAAAATGGATTTGATGCCTTCCTGAAGAAACATGGGGGCAGTGATAATGCTTCAACTGATTGTGAACGTACAGTCTTTCAGTTTGATGTCCAGAGGAAGTACTTCAAAGAAGCCCTGGATAGGTAACTAACCCAAAATATATTTTTATTTTGATTATCTGGTGCCATCTTACAACTGGCAATGTTGGGCATTGTTCTGTGGTATTTCTTTTCTAGCAGTACTCTAGTTCTGTAGGAATATCAACAATATTTGGAGAACAGAGCAAATTGTGAATATACCTTGTCTCTTATTCTGTAATACTTAGTCTTTGTATTAAAGATTAAACTGAAACCATTTAAATATCTTTTGAATTTTGTAAATAATGTAGTCTCTATTGACTCATTATTGCAATTATTATTTTCTAATTTAGTAGAAAATATGGAAAACAGAGAAGGGAAAAAGAGGTAAGATTGCTCTCAATTTCATAATCTAGAGATAACCATGATTGATACTTTGGAATGAAGCCATCTATATTTGTAACATATATGGGATCAGCTTATTCGTATCTTTTCATATTTTAAAAACAAGGTTTATCACATTTGTATACAGTTTTATAATTTATAAAACATGACTAAGTGTGTATCTGCTTAACCATTCACATATTATTGGACAGTTGAATTATTTTTAGTTTTCTGGTACTATGATGCTGTAGTGAATATTCTAGTGTTTGTGTACATCGTTAATCATTTCCTTTTGCTAAGTTCTAAGGAGTGAAATTTCTGAGTGTATTTGCATGAATATTTTTAAAACTTTTTTAAAAAGAGCTTTTGATACTCAAAATTATCTTCTCAAAAGTTTGTCAGGGCATTAATAGAGCTTTGATATAGCAAGGTTGTAAGGCAAAGCATACAGTAGTAAAAAGAAGTCACTTTATACCAAAATCTAGATAAATATAAGATTGAAATACTAAGAAAGAAAGAAATAATCGAGTTTGACCGGTATAATGTAAGGTCTGATGGCAGTTTTTGGTCCATTTTTTGTTGGTTATTTCTAGTATCAAGAATTTGGCAGATACTTATTTGAGATGTCTTGAATGAATTAATTCAGATTTTTTTTTAATATAAAAAAATGCCATAAAATCAAAACACAAATGACAAAAAAAAATTCTCAAAACATGACAGCGGTCAAGTTTTCTTAAATTGTCTCATCCCTTAAGAATTAATTTGACCCTGAGAAAACTTTTGGGTAAGTTCCTGTAAGTTGAAAGCATATGCCATTATTTTCAAGGAAATAAATATTTGTCTGTTCTTTAACCCCCAAGTTAACAGCTTTTCCACTAAAACAATGCCAAAATCTCGTTAAAATTGACATAATTACTTTGATGACAGTGTTTATAGTAGGATACAACATAGTGGTTTTTTTCTTTAATCTGAAATATGGCTGTCTATTTTGTATTCAGTGAAATAGTTTATAGCTCTTTTTAATCCCATACTTAAGGATATGCTCACAGTGCATATATTTGATAATCAGTGTTTATCTAATTAAGCATTTAATTCCAAAATAACAAACAAAAGAATAGAGATAAAAGAAGTTAATCAAACGGTGCAAATGAGGCCCAAATTTATCTTTTTTATAAACTTAGAAAATCAGGAATACTCTTTAGGGTGACTGTGTGTTAGCTTTGATTTCAGAGTTTTCAACTCCCAAGTTTTACAGCATGTTAAGAAAACTTAAGCAGTAGACAAATTGAATACTCATGAATAAACACATTTCATTGGAAAAAAAGAATAGGCAAAGGATATGTTGAAAAATTACAACCACCTCAGAGATGATGAAATTTGATATAAAGTCTAGTTAAGGAACTTGTTTCATTTCTTCTTAAGAAATTCCATACATTTTTAATCTTAGGAGTACTTCAGGAAATCCAAAGATATTTGCACATTTATTACAGGTTATTTCTACTTAAAACACTCAGAATTAATAAGAAGAATGCTACTGCCTAATAGGAGAAATTATTGAGAATATCAGGCCATGAATTTATGCCATAAATGGTAGACAGTGGTAGAGCATTAAGCATTGCATATTCTATAATAAAGATGATAATTATTATACTTCTACAATTAATATGACTTCTCTGGTGGCTCAGACATTAAAGTACCTATAATGTGGGAGACCCGAGTTCAATCCCTGGGTTAGGAAGATCTCCTGGAGAAGGAAATGGCAACCCACTCCAGTATTTTTGCCTGGAAAATCCCATGGACGGAGGAGCCTGGGAGACTATGTCCATGGGGTCACAAAGAGTCGGACACGGCTGAGTGATTTCACTTTCACTTTTTCACAGTTAATATGAAATAAAAAGTCTTTGGATAATTTGCAAAAGACTCTTACATAGCATGGATTAAGTTTGTCTATTTTTTAATAGGTCAGTAAAATCCAGTTTCCTCACAGGTCATATTGTTCAGTATCTTGAATCATTTAAGTAAAAAGTTGAGGAAATAACTGAATTTTTACTCTGTTAAGTAAATGAGAATGAAAGCTGATTTTACCTTGGTGGCCTTTGCTAATTTCAGTAAATTTGAACTTTAGTTTATCAGTATTTCAGGGTAAGAAGAAGATTGATCAAAGTCCAGGATGTTCACAAAGTGGGATATTTAATAGAAAACTCTTCTCATGATAAACTGCGACTTCAGAAGGCATCACCCTTAGGTTGAGGAAATGGATTAGCCATCCTGAGGAGTTACAGACTGCTTTGAAAAATGCCTATGTTGTCTAGTGAACCTTAAGCCTTGAATATAGTTTAACATGGTCCAGATCTGGTAGTGTTCTCTGATGCCCAGGAGAAGCAAAAACAAACCCTCTCAAAAATAAAATGGCCTTTGTTTTATTTACTCTCAAGTAGAGTGACCAGCATTCAGTCAAACATAAGCAGACACGCAACAAAATAAGACAATGTGAATGAGAACAGGAAACAGAAAAAGACTTAATGCCTTAGAAATCTTAGAGATTGGCATGGTTACGTACAGTTATTGTTTTTACAGAAATAAGGGACAAGTTTGAATACAGTTGTAAGTCATAGGAAACGATAAAATGTGACCTATGAGATTTGAAATATAAAAATTAAGAAAGAGCATTGTGAATTGAGACATGATAATTGAAATTTAAACCAATGGATAGATTTAAGAAAGGAATACATACAGATGATGTTAGAATTTGTGAATTGAAAGATAGACCAAGAGAAATCCCAAGTACAGTGTGAAGAGAGAAAAAATGAAAGATACAGAAAAAAGGAAAAGTAGCATAGAGAATAGAGTGAAAATGTCCGAGAGAGAGAGAGAGAGATACACACCTAGAGAACTAGAGGGAAAAGAGAGAAAAGTAATACAGACAAAATATTTGAAGGGTTGATCACTGGAAAATTTCTAGAGCGTCAAATCAGAGGGTAAAGAAGTCTTAACAAATTCCAAAAGTATATATTAAAAGAAATCCACATGTAGAAAATTATAGTGACTACAGAAAACCAAATATAGAAAATCTTAAAAGGGCAGATAAAAGGGCAGAAATTCTTTAAAGTCATTAGTTAGTCTGATGGATGACTTTTCAGCAGCAGTGGAAGCTCAATGACAATAGAATACTTGTAATAGCCTGAAAGAAAATAACCACCAACTACAAATTCTACACCAAGCAAAAAATATCTTGTAAGGATGATGGTAGAATAGACCCTTAGACACACAGTTGAGTGTGCATGCCACCAGCTTACCAAAGGAAATTCTAAAGAATATATTTCAGGCAGAAGGAGAATACAGATCAGAGCTGCAAAAACAATAGTGGAGCAATGAAATGGAGCATTTGAAATGCTCCAAATGAAGTGGAGCATTTTATATGAATCATATAAATGAGCATTGATCACTTAAAACAGTAATTATGAAACTTAAAAGTATACAGAGTTAACAACAACAATGTATCAGGAGTAATGCTAAATGGAGAAAAAGATATTTTTATAAGATTAATATTACACTTTGATAAGTTAAAAGGATACATGTAATATTTTTAAGGGTAACTGCTGAAAGAACACAATTTGGGCATAAAAATTCCAAACCAGTACAAGGAAAACACTTGGAATAAGTCTCTCAAATGAATTCAAAGAAGAAAACTGTAGTAGGAGGGATAGAACAAGTGGGACAAGCAGGACAAAGGAGGATGGAGGTAGATGTCAGTTCAGTTCAGTTGCTCAGTCGTGTCTGACTCTTTGCGACCCCATGAATTGCAGCACGCCAGGCCTCCCTGTCCATCACCAACTCCCGGAGTTCACTCAGACTCATGTCCATCGAGTCAGTGATGCCATCCAGCCATCTCATCCTCTGTCGTCCCCTTCTCCTCCTGCCCCCAATCCCTCCCAGCATCAGAGTCTTTTCCAGTGAATCAACGCTTCACATGAGGTGGCCAAAGTACTGGAGTTTCAGCTTCAGCATCATTCCTTCCAAAGAACGCCCAGTGCTGATCTCCTTCAGAATGGACTGGTTGGATCTCCTTGCAGTCCAAGGGACTCTCAAGAGTCTTCTCCAGCACCACAGTTCAGAAGCATCCATTCTCCATCGCTCAGCTTTCTTCACAGTCCAACTCTCCTATCCATACATGACCACTGGAAAAACCATAGCCTTGACTAGACGGACCTTTGTTGGCAAAGTAATGTCTCTGCTTTTGAATATGCTCTCTAGGTTGGTCATAACTTTCCTTCCAAGGAGTAAGTGTCTTTTAATTTCATGGCTGCAGTCACCATCTGCAGTGATTTTGGAGCCCAGAAAAATAAAGTCTGACACTGTTTTCACTGTTTCCATCTATTTCCCATGAAGTGATGGGACCGGAGGCCATGATCTTCATTTTCTGAAGCCAACTTTTTCACTCTCCACTTTCACTTTCATCAAGAGGCTTTTGAGTTCCTCTTCACTTTCTGCCGTAAGGGTGGTGCCACCTGCATATCTGAGGTTATTGATATTTCTCCCGGCAATCTTGATTCCAGCTTGTGTTTCTTCCAGTCCAGTGTTTCTCATGATATACTCTGCATAGAAGTTAAATAAGCAGAGTGACAATATACAGCCTTGACGAACTCCTTTTCCCATTTGGAACCAGTCTGTTGTTCTAGGAGGTAGATGTAGATCCATATGTAACAGTAATTCTTATTAAATATGAGTGGATTAACTTCCGATTAAAAGATAAACAGACTGGATTTAAAAAGCCTAATCAAATAGTTTTTAAGACTTAGATATCTAAGGCTTGGGAGGGGTTCCCTGGCAGCTCAGATGGTAAAACAATCTTCCTGCAATATAGAAGACCTGGGTTTGCCTGGGTTGGGCAGATCCCCTGGAAAATGGAATGGCAACCCACTCCAGCGTCTTGCACGGAAAATTCTGTGGACAGAGAAGTCTGGCAAGCCACAGTCCATGGGGTTACAAAGAGTCGGACATGACTGAGCGACTAGTACACGTAGTAAGTCTTGGGAAAAAAAATATTGCTCAAGAGGCTCATGTCATATTGATAAAACTTAACTAGGAAGATATAATTGTTTCCAGTTTGAACTCATCTAATAGCATAGCCTCAAAGCAAATCAAATGTAAAGAACAATGAATAAGTAAGCAACTGCAGTGGGAGATTTAACACCCCTTTCCCAGTATTTGATAGAATAACCATAAAATCAGTAAGGACATTGAAGATTAGGACAAAAGGATTACCACTTGAATCCTTAATCAACACCTTCCAGCTACAAAATTCTTTCATTTGATCATATTTTAAGCCACAAATTCAGTCTCAAATTTCAAAGCATTGAAACCATATTATTAATGATTTTGTTTTCTAATCACACTGTATGTACAGTTAAATTTTAGCTAGAAATCAATAACAGAGAGACAACTAGAATATTGCCTTATGTTTGGAAATTAAATACATTTCTAAGGAATACCTGGGTAAAGAGGAAAGCGTATCAGAAATTAGAAAATATTTTGTATTGAATTATAAAAATATTATAGAATAAAAGTTGTGGGATGCAGCTATAATTGTACTTAGAGGGAAATATATACTTTTAAGTGTGTATTCTGTCAGCTTCCCTCATGACTCAGTTGGTTAAGAATCTGCCTGCAGTGCAGGAGACTGCCTACTATATAGTAGACCTGGGTTCGAGCCCTGGGTTGGAAAGATCCCCTGGAGGAGGAAATGGCAACCCACTCCAGTATTCTTGCCGGGAACATCCCATGGACAGAGGAGCCTGGCAGGGTATAGTCCATGGGATCCAAAGAATCAGACACGACTTAGCAACTAAACCACCACCAAATGTATATTTTAGAAAAGAAGAGTTTAAAATTAATGAGCTGATCAATCTCAGGAAGTCTGAGTAAGACCAGCAAAGTATGCCCAAAGAAAGAAGAAAGAAAAGGTGAAGATAAATGAAATAAAGAGCAGATTGACCTCAGCAGGAATAGTGAAATAAGGACCTCTGAAAGCCCCTCCTCTGTAAAAGCAATGAGAACCTTGCCAAAAATTGTCAAAATCAACTTTTTCAGAACTCTGGAAATAAGCCAAAGCTTGCAACAATCCAAGGAGTTTATTCAGGCAAGTGACTAAATCTTAGTAAGAATAGTTTGCTTTGTGACATTTTAATTTGCCCTGTTTCCATTCCCCTCTACCCAACTCTACAGTAGTCTTAAAAAGGTCCCACAGTCTTAGTGAAAACAGCAGTCTAGCAGCCACTGAAAGGGGCTGGATGGATTTACAGATCTCTAAAAACATCCTTCTGGAGAATCTTAATTATTTGACGTGTCTAGCAGTTCCCTGGGAACCACCATTCATGAACTTTCATGATTTGGCCTGACTGGGAGCTCACGTATTTACAAAAATCTTTTTCTCTGGAGACATTTGTCTATAGCATTTAGATGGCAATAGTTTAACTTTGTGACCATCTGAGGCAGTGGATAAAAGTTGGAGCAAACAAAGCTTAAAAGGAAAAAGTGCAAAACAGATCCTAAGGGTCTTTGGAAAGCTCCAGGATATTCCTGGGAATTTTGAAGGTCACATATGTGTATAAAGCTGTATCGTCCAGGGCTCTATGCATGCTCAAAAAGACTTAAGGCCTTACACTCTTGTCATGGCTGGTGTTGAGTCTCTGTGCAAGCAGGATGTGATGGCTAATGTAGAGTTGTAAACTGCCTGACTGTATGTTGAAAGCATCCCCCAATATGCATAGAGAACCCCTTGGCAAGGCATTTAAGGAAATCTCTCTGCAACCAGAGATTATCACTAAGCTAACCAAGCCGTCAAAGAATACAGACTTCACAGGATTAGTTTAAGGTAAGTGTGAGTTGCTCGTTCATGTCTGACTGTTTGCAACCCCATGGTCACAGGCTCCTCTGTCCATGGAATTCTCCAGGCAAGAATACTGAAGTGTGTAGCCATTGCCTTCTCCAGGGCATCTTCTTAAACCAGGGATTGAACCCAGATCTCATTGTGGACCGTTTCTTTACTGTCTGAGCCACTAGGGAAATCAGAAGGGCACTAAATATGTAAATAGTAACAACAAGAAACAGCAATAACAACAAACCCGGATTAGGGAGGAGAGGCTTGATTTACAGAGTTGCTACATTATATTACTAAAAATTTTTTTTCAACAAAATTATGAGGGACGCAGAAAAGTATGACTGATACAATGGAAAAACAGTAGTCAATAGATACTGTTCCTAAGAAAGTCTAGATTCTGGAGTTAACCTGACAAACTATAGATCACCTATTTTAATTATGTTCAAGGAGCTAAAGAAAACTATGTCTAAGAACTACAGGAGAACACAAGAATGATGTCTTACTAAATAGAGAACATCAGTAAAGAGATACAAATTATTTTTTTCCCAGATAAATAATTGCTTTATTTTTACTTTTTTTTTTTTTTAATTGGAGTACCATTGCTGTACAATTCTGTGTTAGTTTCTGCTGTACAACAGAGTGAGTCAGTTATGTGTGTACATATATTCCATCCCTCTTGAACCTTCCTTCTAACACCCCTCAACAGATACAAATTATTAAAACAACCAAATAGAAATTCTAGAGTTGAAAAGTACAACTTGAAAAATTAACTAGAAGAGCTTAACAGATTTGAGCTAGCTGAGGAAAGAATGAACAAACTAGAAGAAAGATTAATTGGGATTTTCCAGTCTGAGGAACAGAAATAAAGAAAAGGGATGAAGAAAAATAAAACAGAGCCTCAGAGATCTACGAGATACCATCAAGCATACTAGCATGTGTTTTATAGGAGTTCCAAGAGGAAATGAGAAAAACATAGAAAGTATTCTTGAAGACATAATAGCCAAACTCTTTCCAAATTGGTAAAAGACAAACATCTACACATTCAAGCAACTGAGCAGATTTCCAGAAGAATAAACACAGTGATATTCACAATGATTTTCACATTAAGACATGTTATAATCAAGCCATTAAAAGCTAAATGTAAAAAGAATATTGAAAGTAGCCAGAGAGGAGCAGCTTTTTTCATAAAGATTAATCTCAATAGGGTAAACAGGTGCTTTGAGAAATCATGGAAGCAAGAAGACAATGGTATGATGCATTCAAAGTACTGAAAGAATGCAAACCAAGTATTTTTTATCCATCAAAAATATCCTTCTAAATGGAGATATTAAGACATTCTCAGCTAAATTAAAATTGTCATTAGCAAATCTCTGTACGACGTGGATGGATGGAGTCCTTCAGACTGAAATGAAAGGACACTCAATTCCACATGAAGAAATAAAGCACACTTAAAAAGATAATTTATATAATTTATACTGTCTTTGTTTACCTATATAAATATAAAAGATATAGTTTTTGTAATTTTTTTCCTATCTGATTTAAAAGATAGCTGTATAAAGAAAAAATTATAAATGTGTTCATAGGCATATAATGTGTAACGATATCATTTGTATGGCAATAATAGCACAAAAAAGAAAACAGGTATATAGAAGTGAAGCTTTCGTGTAATACTGAAGTTAGTGAAGCGAAAGTGAAGTTGCTCAGTCGTGTCCGACTCTTCGTGACCCGTGGACTGTAGCCCACCAAGCTCCTCCATCCATGGGATTCTCCAGGCAAGAATACTGGAGTGGGTTGCCATTTCCTTCTCCAAATACTGAAGTTAAGTTGGTATTAATTCAAAATGGATTGTTATAAGTTATTAGGAAAATAACTCAAAAATATAGTAAAAGAAATGGCAAGGGAATTTGAACAGTACTCTAGAAAATACCTATTTTAACAAAAAGAAGTCAGCAGTTGAGGAATAGAGGGGAAAAGAGGCATAGGACTTGCAATAGATAGCAAAGACAGATATAAATCCTGTCTTATCAGTAATTAAATGTAAATGGATTAAGCATTTCAATTAAAAGATAAGACATTGGCAGACTGGGCAAAGAAACATGAGTCAGCTATATAATATGCTACCTATAAGAGATACACTTTATTTTTTAATTGACATAATTGCTTTACAGAATTTTGTTGTTTTCTGTAAAACATCAACATGAATCAGCCATAGGTATACATATGTCCCCTCCCTCTTGAAACTCCTTCCTCCCTCCCTCACCATCCCATGCATCTAGGTTGATACAGAGCCCCTGTTTGGGTTCCCTGAGTCCTACAGCAAATTCCCATTGGCTTTCTATTTTACATATTGTGATGTGAAAAGAAGAGAAGCAAAAAGCAAAGGAGAAAAGGAAAGATACAAACATCTGAATGCAGAGTTCCAAAGAATAGCAAGAAGAGATAAGAAAGCCTTCTTCAGCGACCAATGCAAAGAAATAGAGGAAAACAACAGAATGGGAAAGACTAGAGATCTCTTCAAGAAAGTCAGAGATACCAAAGGAACATTTCATGCAAAGATGGGCTCGATAAAGGACAGAAATGGCATGGACCTAACAGAAGCAGAAGATATTAAGAAGAGATGGCAAGAATACACAGAAGAACTGTACAAAAAAGACCTTCACGACCCAGATAATCACGATGGTGTGATCACTCACCTAGAGCCAGACATCCTGGAATGTGAAGTCAAGTGGGCCTTAGAAAGCATCACTACAAACAAAGCCAGTGGAGGTGATGGCATTCCAGTTGAGCTATTCCAAATCCTGAAAGATGATGCTGTGAAAGTGCTGCACTCAATATGCCAGCAAATTTGGAAAACTCAGCAGTGGCCACAGGACTAGAAAAGGTCAGTTTTCATTCCAATCCCAAAGAAAGGCAATGCCAAAGAATGCTCAAACTACCACACAATTACACTCATCTCACACACTAGTAAAGTAATGCTCAAAATTCTCCAAGCCAGGCTTCAGCAATACATGAACCGTGAACTTCCTGATGTTCAAGCTGGTTTTAGAAAAGGCAGAGGAACCAGAGATCAAATTGCCAACATCCGCTGGATCATGGAAAAAGCAAGAGAGTTCCAGAAAAACATCTATTTCTGCTTTCTTGACTATGCCAAAGCCTTTGATTGTGTGGATCACCATAACATAAACTGTGGAAAATTCTGAAAGAGATGGGAATACCAGACCACCTGACCTGCCTCTTGAGAAATTTGTATGCAGGTCAGGAAGCAACAGTTAGAACTGGACATGGAACAACAGACTGGTTCCAAATAGGAAAAGGAGTATATCAAGGCTGTATATTGTCACCCTGTTTATTTAACTTACATGCAGAATACATCATGAGAAACGCTGGACTGGAAGAAACACAAGCTGGAATCATGATTGCCAGGAGAAATACCAATAACCTCAGATATGCAGGTGACACCACCCTTATGGCAGAAAGTGAAGAGGAACTCAAAAGCCTCTTGATGAAAGTGAAAGTGGAGAGTGAAAAAGTTGGCTTAAAGCTCAACATTCAGAAAACGAAGATCATGGCATCCAGTCCCATCAGTTCATGGGAAATAGATGGGGAAACAGTGGAAACAGTGTCAGACTTTATTTTTCTGGGCTCCAAAATCACTACAGATGGTGACTGCAGCCATGAAATTAAAAGATGCTTACTCCTTGGAAGGAAAGTTATGACCAACCTAGATAGCATATTCAAAAGCAGAGACGTTACTTTGCCAACAAAGGTCCATCTGGTCAAGGCTATGGTTTTTCCTGTGGTCATGTTTGGATGTGAGAGTTGGACTGTGAAGAAGGCTGAGCGCCGAAGAATTGGTGCTTTTGAACTGTGGTGTCGGAGAAGACTCATGAGAGTCCCTTGGACTGCAAGGAGATCCAACCAGTCCATTCTGAAGGAGATCAGCCCTGGGATTTCTTTGGAAGGAATGATGCTAAAGCTGAAAGTCCAGTACTTGGCCACCTCATGGCCACCTCATGCGAAGAGTTGACTCATTGGAAAAGACTCTGATGCTGGTAGGGATTGGGGGCAGGAGGAGAAGGGGACGACAGAGGATGAAATGGCTGGATGGCATCACTGACTCGATGGACGTGAGTCTGAGTGAACTCCGGGAGTTGGTGCTGGACAGGGAGGCCTGGCATGCTGCGATTCATGGGGTCGGCAAAGAGTTGGATACGACTGAGCGACATGTTAAGTTTCCATGTTACTCTCTCCATCTCACCCTTCCCTTCCCATCCCACCTCACCCCCGATGTTGGTAAGTCTGTTCTCTATGTGTGTTTCTCCACTGCTGCCCTGCAAATAAATTCATTGGTACCATCTTTCTAGATTCCATATATATGCATTAGTATATGATATTTATCTTTCTCTTTTTGACTTACTTCACTTTGTATAATAGGTTCTAGATTCATCCACCTCATTGGAATGACTCAGATGTGTTTCTTTTTATGGCCAGGTAATATTCCATTGTATAAATGTACCACATCTTCCTTATCCATTCACTCTGTTGATGGGCATAGAGGTTGCTTGCGTGTTCTAGCTATTGTAAATAGTGCTACAATGAATATTGTGTACATGTGAGAGACACACTTTAGATTAAAACATACCAGTTGATTGGCAACAAAAGGATGATATGTGTCCTGCATTGGCAGGCAAGTTCTTTATCACTGGGCCACCAGGGAAGCCTTAAATATACACCAATAGATTGGCAATAAAAGGATGAAAAAGTATATACACATAGTGATTAAAAGGGAACTATAGTGGCTGAACTAATATCAGACAAAATAGACTTTAAGATGAAACTTGTTACTGGAGACAAGGGAATTTTATAATGATATAAGGGTCAGTTCTTCAGAAGGTGTAACAGTTATAAACACATGTTCATCTTTCAAAGGAACCTCAAAAAACATAAAGCAAAAACCGACAGCATTGAAGGCAGAAACACACAATTCAGTAATAATAATTGCAAATGTAAATATTCTACTTTCAATAAGGCATAGAACAACTGGGTAGATCAACAAGAAATAGAAGACATGAACAAGCATGTAAACTTTAACAGAGCACTTCACCCCAAATCAGCAAAATACACATTCTTCTCAAGTACTGCATGTATTTTTCTCCAGCATTGATATATTAGGTCATAAAACAAATTTATTTCCAGTATATTTGAAAGAATGAAATTATACAGAGTATGTTCTCTAGGTGGAATGGAATGGAATTAGTAATCAATAGTAACAAGGAAATTTAGGGAATTTCACGAATCTGTAGAAATTTAACAGCCTACCATTAAATAATCAGTGGATCAAAAAAGAAATCACAAGGGGAATTAAAAAATACTTAGACACTAGTGAAAATGAAAAAAACATACAAAAAATTATGAGATGCATCAAAAGGGAAATTTAGATGCATCAGAGGGAAATTTATAGCTGTAAGCCCCTCCATGGCTTCCCTGGTGGCTCAGACGGTAAAGCGTCTGCCTGTAATGCAGGAGACCCAGGTTTGATCCCTGGGTCAGGAAGATCGAACCCCTCCATTATGAAAGTAAGATCTCAAATGAACCTAAACTTGCATCTTAATTAGCAAGGCAAAGAAGAGCAATCTAAACCCAGGTAAGCAGAAGGAAGGACGTAATAAATATTTGAGTGGAAATAAATGAAATAGGGAATAGAAAAACTATAGAAAGTAAACAAAATCAGAATTTGGTTATTTGAAAAGGTGAACAAAATTGACAAACCTTCAGCTAAACTGACCAAGAAAAAGAAATGAAAGAGTGGACATTAGTATTATATTAACCAAAATTTTAAAATTATAATACAGTTGTGAACTATTGTATGCCAACAAGTAGATAGCCAAGATGAAATGGACAAATTTGTAGAAAGGTGCAAAGCTATTGAAACTGACTCAACACAGAAAATCTGAATAGACCTATCATGAGAGATGGGATTAGTAATCAAGAACTTACCAAAAGAAGAGTATAGGTCCATATGACTTTACTGGTGAATTCTACCAAACATTTAAAGGGTTAAAACTAAGGCTTCATAAACTCTTCCGAAATATAGAAGAGGGACACTTCTAAGTCATTCTATGAAGCTAGTATTGCTCTGATATTAAAACTAGACAATGATTGTACAAGAAAACTACACACCAGTAGTAGAATGTGTGTGTGTGTTAGTTGCTTAGTCGTGTCCGACTCTTTGCAACCTCATAGACCGTAGTCCACCAGGCCCCTCCGTCCATGAGATTCTCCAGGCAAGAACACTGGAGTGGGTGCCATTTCCTTCTTCAAAAGGAACTATAGAAAGAAAGAAAGTGAAGTCACTCAGTCATGTCTGACTCTGCGACCCCATGGACTGTAGCCTACCAGGCTCCTCCATCCATGGTATTTTCCAGGCAAGAGTACTGGAGTGGGTTGCCATTTCCTTCTCCAAGTAGTAGAATATAGATGCAAAAATCTTCAACAAAATACTACAAAACTGAATCAACAACATATAAAAAGGATTATGCACCATTCAGGTGGGATTTATTCCAGAACTGCAAGGGTAGTTCACCATACAAAAACCAATCAACATAATATGCCAATTTAATAGAAGGACAAACACATTTCAAAAATTATTTCAGTATAAACAGAAAAGGCATTTAATTGAATTCAGCACCCTTTCATGATAAAACATGTAATAAACCATGAATAAAAGGGAACTTTGCTTTTTGCTTCTCTTCTTTTCACAGCTATCTGTAAGCCCTCCCCAGACAGCCATTTTGCTTTTTTGCATTTCTTTTCCATGGCGATGGTCTTGATCCCTGTCTCCTGTACAGTGTCACAAACCTCATTCCATAGTTCATCAGGCACTCTATCTATCAGATCTAGGCCCTTAAATCTATTTCTCACTTCCACTGTATAATCATAAGGGATTTGATTTAGGTCATACCTGAATGGTCTAGTGGTTTTCCCTACTTTCTTCAATTTAAGTCTGAATTTGGCAATAAGGAGTTCATGATCTGAGCCACAGTCAGCTCCCAGTCTTGTTTTTGCTCACTGTATAGAGCTTCTCCATCTTTGGCTGCAAAGAATATAATGAATCTGGTTTCGGTGTTGACCATCTGGTGATGTCCATGTGTAGAGTCTTCTCTTGTGTTGTTGGAAGAGGGTGTTTGTTATGACCAGTGCATTTTCTTGGCAAAACTCTATTAGTCTTTGCCCTGCTTCATTCCGTATTCTAAGGCCAAATTTGCCTGTTACTCAAGGTGTTTCTTGACTTCCTACTTTTGCATTCCAGTCCCCTATAATGAAAAGGACATCTTTTTTGGGTGTTAGTTCTAAAAGGTCTTGTAGGTCTTCATAGAACCGTTCAACTTCAGCTTCTTCAGCGTTACTGGTTGGGGCATAGACTTGGATTACTGTGATATTGAATGGTTTGCCTTGGAAACGAACAAAGATCATTCTGTCGTATTTGAGATTGCATCCAAGTACTGCATTTTGGACTCTTTTGTTGACCGTGATGGCTACTCCATTTCTTCTGAGGGATTCCTGCCTGCAGTAATAGATATAATGGTCATCTGAGTTAAATTCACCCATTCCAGTCCATTTGAGTTTGCTGATTCCTAGAATGTCGACATTCACTCTTGCCATCTCTTGTTTGACCACTTCTAATTTGCCTTGATTCATGGACCTGACATTCCAGGTTCCTATGCAATATTGCTTTTTACAGCATCGGACCTTGCTTCTATCACCAGTCACATCCACAGCTGGGTATTGTTTTTGCTTTGACTCCATCCCTTCATTCTTTCTGGAGTTATTTCTCCACTGATCTCGAGTAGCATATTGGGCACCTACTGACTGGGGAGTTCCTCTTTCAGTATCCTCTCATTTTGCCTTTTCATACTGTTCATGGGGTTCTCAAGGCAAGAATACTGAAGTGCTTTGCCATTCCCATCTCCAGTGGACCACATTCTGTCAGATGCAGAGTTCCAAAGAATAGCAAGAAGAGATAAGAAAGGCTTCCTCAGCGATCAGTGCAAAGAAATAGAGGAAAACAACAGAATGGGAAAGACTAGAGATCTCTTGAAGAAAATTAGAGATACCAAGGGAACATTTCATGCAAAGATGGGCTCGATAAAGGACAGAAATGGTATGCACCTAACAGAAGCAGAAGATATTAAGAAGAGATGGCAAGAATACACAGAAGAACTGTACAAAAAAGACCTTCACGACCCAGATAATCATAATGATGTGATCATTCACCTAGAGCCAGATATCCTGGAATGTGAAGTCAAGTGGGCCTTAGAAAGCATCACTACGAACAAAGCTAGTGGAGGTGATGGCATTCCAGTTGAGCTATTCCAAATCCTGAAAGATGATGCTGTGAAAGTGCTGCACTCAACATGCCAGCAAATTTGGAAAACTCAGCAGTGGCCACAGGACTGGAAAAGGTCAGTTTTCATTCCAATCCCAAAGAAAGGCAATGCCAAAGAATGTTCAAACTACCGCATGATTGCACGCATCTCACACGCTAGTAAAGTAATGCTCAAAATTCTCCAAGCCAGTCTTCAGCAATATGTGAACCGTGAACTTCCTGATGTTCAAGCTGGTTTTAGAAAAGGCAGAGGAACCAGAGATCAAATTGCCAACATCCGCTGGATCATGGAAAAAGCAAGAGAGTTCCAGAAAAACATCTATTTCTGCTTTATTGACTATGCCAAAGCCTTTGACTGTGTGGATCACAATAAACTGTGGAAAATTCTGAAAGAGATGAGAATACCAGACCACCTGACCTGCCTCTTGAGAAATTTGTATGCAGGTCAGGAAGCTACAGTTAGAACTGGACATGGAACAACAGACTGGCTCCAAATAGGAAAAGGAGTATGTCAAGGCTGTATATTGTCACCCTGCTTATTTAACTTCTATGCAGAGTACATCATGAGAAACGCTGGACTGGAAGAAACACAAGCTGGAATCAAGATTGCCTGGAGAAATATCAATAACCTCAGATATGCAGGTGGCACCACCCTTACAGCAGAAAGTGAAAAGGAACTCAAAAGCCTCTTGATGAAAGTGAAAGTGGAGAGTGAAAAAGTTGGCTTCAGAAAATGAAGATCATGGCCTCCGGTCCCATCACTTCATGGGAAATAGATGGGGAAACAGTGGAAACAGTGTCAGACTTTATTTTTCTGGGCTCCAAAATCACTGCAGATGGTGACTGCAGCCATGAAATTAAAAGACGCTTACTCCTTGGAAGGAAAGTTATGACCAACCTAGAGAGCATATTCAAAAGCAGAGACATTACTTTGCCAACAAAGGTCCATCTAGTCAAGGCTATGGTTTTTCCAGTGGTCATGTATGGATAGGAGAGTTGGACTGTGAAGAAAGCTGAGCGCCGAAGAATTGATGCTTTTGAACTGTGGTGTTGGAGAAGACTATGAGAGTCCCTTGGACTGCAAAGAGATCCAACCAGTCCATTCTTAAAGAGATCAGCCCCGGGATTTCTTTGGAAGGAATGATGCTAAAGCTGAAAGTCCAGTACTTTGGCCACCTCATGCGAAGAGTTGACTCATTAGAAAAGACTCTGATGCTGGGAGGGATTGGGGGCAGGAGGAGAAGGGGACGACAGAGGATGAGATGGCTGGATGGCGTCACTGACTCGATGGACGTGAGTCTGAGTGAACTCCAGGAGTTGGTGCTGGACAGGGAGGCCTGGTGTGCTGCGATTCATGGGGTCACAAAGAGTTGCACTCGACTGAGCGACTGAAGTGAACTGAACTGAAAAGGGGACTTCCTCAACTTTATAAAGTGTATCTATTAATAACCCACAACTTACATCATTTTTAATGGTGGAAGATTGAAAACATTTTCCCAAATATGAAGATCAAGACATCAGCTCTGTCCACCTCTATTTGACATTGTAGTGGAGGTTTCAGCTAGAACAATTAGACACAAAAAAGAAGGCATGCTGATTGGGAAAATAGTAAAACTACTTGTAGATGGCATCATCTTATATGAATGATTCATATGTGATTATGATATCACAACCATAATCTTAGAAGATTTACTTAGTCTTAAATAGACAATCTAACTAAGATTTATAAAGAAATACAGAGAGCTAAGTATAGCCAGGATACTTTTGAATTGGAAAAATAACAAGGTCGTAGAATTTGACCTACTGGATATTAAGATTTGTTTTGCTAGACAAAGAGATGGTGGAACAGAATGTTTCTTGGAATGGAAATAGACCAACACATATGTGGACACTTGATTTTTGATAGGAACATTATGAAGCAGTGGTCAAGGGCTTAAAAAAAAATGATACCAAGACAGTATAATGGCAAAACCAAAATTGACTCCCTATCTCAAAACATACACAAAAAAATCAATTCTATGTGGATTATAGACCAAAAGTGAAAAGTGCCATTAAAATTTTTATGGAAAAGTGTGACTTTAACCTTAGATAAGGGTTATCAAGATGGAAAAACAAAAAGGAGAGATGATAGTACATTGGGTTCATGTAATGGTAACGTAAAGAGAGTGAAAAAAGCAAGTATAAAGTGGAAGAATATATTTGTAACACATGTAACTAACAAAGGACTTATATTTAGAATAACTACCATTGAGTTTTAATTATTAGATTACATATGTTTACACATGATTATATATGCTGTTACATACTATATAAGTGAAGTGAAGTTGCTCAGTTGTGTCCGACTCTTTGCGACTCCATGAACTGCAGCCTACCAGGATCCTCCATCCATGGGATTTTCCAGGCAAGAGTACTGGAGCAGGTAGCCATTTCCTTCTCCAGGGGATCTTCCTGACCCAGGAATCGAACCCAGGTCTCCTGCATTGTAGGCAGACGTTTTACCGTCTGAGCCACAATGGATAATTAAATATATATACTCTTAGAATCAATAAGAAAAGTACAACCCAATAGAAAAAGCCCTTAAACAGGCATATTATAAAATAAGAAATTAAAATTATTACTAAAAATATAAGATGTTCTATCAGGAAAATGTAAATTCAAATCATTATGAAATTTAAGTATCCTTCTAAAAGTTACAGAAAATTTTAACGTCTGACAATACCAAGTGAGGGTGAGGTGGTAGAGGATTGGAGGAATGCTCTGATGCAAGAGTAAACTGGCACAATCACTTTTGGAAAGGTTTGGTATTGACCTGGTGATGTAGAACGTATGATGCGTATGCTATTACCTAGGAGTTCTTTCTTAGATAGATATTTAGACAAACTTGTGTACATGTGCTATGGTACATGTTTATAAGAATGTTTTTGACAGCATTGCTTGTAATGGTTCAGATCCGGAACCAGCACAAATGTCCATCAGCCGTAGAATGGATGAGTAAATTCATACAGTGAAATATTCTACTGCAGTGAAAATAAATCAGCCACAGTTACGTGTAACATCATGAATGACCATTAAAAGTGTTGAGTTAAATAAATCATGTAAAGGGTATATAAACTGTATATCCATTTATATGAAGTTCAAAAATGAAACTTTATTGTCTAGAACATGCATTCTTGGCAGGGTTCATATTGTTTCTTTTGGTAGCAGAAGTTGGTTCTTGGAGGTAAAAAAATGTTTGATATTATAATGGTTTGTGGCCCTCCAAAGCTTAACCCTACCTGCAAAATCTTCACTTAGTATTAATTTCTTTCTGAATTTTCTCAAGTATCACATGAGCACCATTTACACTGACACTGAGTTCATGGAAGAGATGCAGAGCGTATGCAAGGTCTGGGCTGCAAAACTGTGGTGATAGATGATTGGAGGACTTTCAAATGATTGTTTGATCTTGAAATCATCACTAGAGGTAGTCTGCGTGTGTCAGTTGGTTGTCATTAGCTGCCTTGTGGATGTTGTTTATGTTTGACCCTCTCCTTTTGTGTGTGACTTTGATTTTTAGAATTAAATATAATATTCTGTTTTATTATTTAATTCAATAAAAATTATTTAGCTCATCATTATAACAAGTACTGAAAAGAAAAAAATGTCAGTAATATTTTAATGAGTACTGCTACTGCTGCTATTGCTGCTGCTGCTGCTGCTGCTAAGTTGCTTCAGTCGTGTATGACTCTGTGCGACCCATAGACGGCAGCCCACCAGGCTCCCCCACCCCTGGGATTTTCCAGGCAAGAACACTGGAGTGGGTTGCCATTTCCTTCTCCAATGCATGAAAGTGAAAAGTGAAAGTGAAGTAGCTCAGTCGTGTCCGACTCTTAGCGACCTCATGGACTGCAGCCTACCAGGCTCCTCCGTCCATGGGATTTTCCAGGCAAGAGTACTAGAGTGGGGTGCCATTGCCTTCTCCCTTAATGAGTACTAGTAGCTAATTAAGTTAAAAGTTTCTTCTCAGAGCAAGCAGAAGTTCAAAGTTTATTAAATATTGTAGGAAATTAATTTTTTTAACGTCTTGCTGGAAAAATAAATAGTAATTTTTAAAAAACTTGCTTGTATTCCTGTTATTATTTAAATGGATATTTTGCATATGTAATTTGATGTACCACAACCTACATAAGAAATATGTTAAAGTTTACAAATACAGTTACACAATTAAGTGAAATACGAATAACCTTTAATATTTTAACTTAAAAAGTTAAAAAAGAGGAGTCCTCAAGATACTTTTTACTTATGAAATCAGGTACACATACAGTATGTAAACAGGCTTTATATGTGTGCTTAAATTTCATAGGGTAGTGATTGGAATAAGATTTCTGAAAAGGCTCCTTAGGGTTGATAATGGGGAAAAAAAAAAATCAAGAAACACCAGTCTAGAAATACATGTATATGTGTTAAAACTACCAAGAAAAGCAGAGAAGTGATTACTGTAACATCTATGATATTACTTCTGAGATGGGTGCTGGGTGCTTCTAGAGTTTTGACAGTGTTCTATTTCTTGAACTGAGTAGTTGCCACTTTGGTATTTGCCTTATAGTCTGTATGCTCATGTTTTATGTATTTTTCTGTAATGGGTATTATATTTCATAATAGAGAAAAAGTGGTTTGTAGACCTCAAAATCTAGAAATGCTGTAAATTGTTTAGGTTTTATACGCACGATAATGAACTAAATCTCCAACTTAGTAAAGTTTCTTACTTTAAAAAAATAGATGTTGACTAGTGAAAAGCTTTTACCAGACAGGTTTTTTTTTTTTTTTTTGTCTTAAGATGGGCCCAGTTTTTCATCCATCCACTAATGATCAGAGATGCAATTGACCGAGAAGTTGAAGCTGTTGATAGTGGTAAGTACTTTATGTTTTACTGCTTATTCCTTCATTGATCTAGTTATTTAGCACATTTATCATCCTTTATCACTCTTTATGTCATAAAGGGCTAAATTAAAATAGAAATGTCATGTTTATTACTGAAGCCATTAAATGTCTATTCAGTATAGATTTGAAATAAATCAAAGGATTGTGGATTTTTGATTTTTCAGCCTTTGCGTTTTTTGAGGGTTTAACCACAGTGACTGACCTCTTAACCGTAATTCTTAATTCTTAAGACTAATACTGGGTATTCAAACTTTAGAAGTTCACATACTCTTTTTGCATGAAGAAATATTTCCTCTGAGGCTTTACCTTATGCACCATCCTGATATTAAAATAGCTTATTTTTTGTTACCTCTGTGTGTCAGTAACTTCTGTTACTTTGTGGTTTTAGCTTCTGTAGTTCTGAAAATAATTTTGATATGTTTATAGATGAAGAAACTAAACTCCTGAGCAGGAAACCTTTTAATTTTACTTTTTGATGGTCTTTCTTATCTTTGTGTTTTCAAGATTGAAGACCATAAGGAAAACTGTGTGTCTGTATAGGGTGAGGATTCATTAGAGAACTGTGCTACAGATATCCCTCAGTTACAGGGTATCAATAAATAATATCACTGCAGATTAACCCTGCTTCCTTATTTTATTTTATTTATTTATTTATTTTTTTGCTTCCTTATTTTAGCATTAGAAACACGTAATAGTACACTGCGGGGGACTTCCAGTTCATATAGGTTAGGCTTGGCTTGCATGACTGAAGAGGCCAGGTCTTTGTACTAGTTCTTCCTTTTGTAACATTTTCCCTTTGGTTTGATTGTGTATCTATTTCTGATAATCATTTACTGCCTTCAAGCGGAGAAGGCAGTGGCACCCCACTCCAGTCCTCTTGCCTGGAAAATCCCATGGACAGAGGAGCCTGGTAGGCTGCAGTCCATGGGGTCGCTAAGAGTCGGACACGACTGAGTGACTTCACTTTCACGTTTCACTTTCATGCATTGGAGAAGGACATGGCAACCCACTCCAGTGTCCTTGCCTGGAGAATCCCAGGGATGGGGGAGCCTGGTGGGCTGCCGTCTGTGGGGTCGCACAGGGTGGGACACGACTGAAGCAATTTGGCAGCAGCAGCAGGAGCCTTCACTAGGCAAAATAAACTGCAGATGACTGGAAAGAACTATTTGTTTCAAGCCAGCAAACTGTGTTTTACTTATAGAAATGTCACTAATTGTGGCCCTCAATTTATTAGTAAAAGAGGGTAGAATGGAGTTAGATTCCTTCTAGTTGTAGTAGCTTCTTATAATCAAAGATTTATTTTCTTCATTTTTGTTATTTACTTACCCACAACTTTTTTCATAGGCCCAGATAACTTTGTTGAATGTATGAAAACTAAAATAAACAAGGAAAACTCTAAAAGCTTTCCCTGCTTTTGGGAACCTAGGAACTATATTCTGTGTCTTTAATTCTTTCAAGTGTGTTTTTATTTGTATAGTTTCAAGAGTAGGTTGAAATTGCCATTTAAAAGGTTAAAAGGACCCTGATGGTCCAATGATAGGACTCAGAAATTGTACTGCTAGAGCCTGGGCTCAATCTTTGGTTGGCAGACTAAGTTTGCTAGTTGTGTGGTAAGGCCCCCCCAAAAAAGATTAAACATCTGATTTAATTTTATAAGTTTAATTCAGAATATATTATATTTTGAATATGTGTTATATGATATGTACTCACACACTCACAATAAGTAGTTTTGGTTTAAAATGAATTTAGGCTAAAGGCTCTGTTTTTTTTGTTTCTGATGATAGGAGACCTAGGTTTCAATTTGTAATCCGATACAAATAGCTAGGTATATATCATTAGTTACTTAACCTTCTAAGTATTAAGGATTTACTTGAGATTAGGGAGATGAAAGGGGCTTCCCCAGTGGCTCAGCGATAAAGAGCCCACCTGCAGTGCAGGAGATGCAGGTTTGATCCATGGGTTGGCATGATCCCTTGGAGGAGCGCATGGCAAGCCACTCCAGTATTTTTGCCTGGAGAATCCCATGGACAGAGAAGCCTGGCGGTCCGTGGTCCATGAGGTCATAGAGAGTCGGACACAACTGAAGTGACTGAGCATGCCTTATATGCAAGGAGATGGGAGAGGTCTAAATTTTGGTGTAACAAACTAGTATTCATTAAGTAGTTGTTTTTTAGCATATTGTTAATGATATATTATTCTCTTATTTGTATTTATAATACATCAGAAAATTTAAGATGAGCTTAAGTTTAGGGTCTATGAACATTGAACATACGAACATTTGGGGACTCAGTATTTACACATTGGTAGATACTGATACTTAATATGAACACAGCATAAATTTATCTTGGCTAAAGCCACAAAACATTTATAATTGAATAGTGTCACATGTTACATATCGTATGCAGGCCATTAAGTGTTAACAGCTCTAGGCTAGTTCTAAGTCAGTATTGTAGTCACATATCTTAGCCTTTCTTTTTTCAGAATCAGTATCTAGAAATAATGAGGTCTATTAAGCACTTTTGAAAGCTTCACAATTGAATGTTATTTTCTTTTATTCAGATGTAATAATCTTTATTCTATCATTCTTACCTCATTTGCATGTTTTTAGCTGCCTGTATGCTTTAATGACCCATTCAGTGTGAGAGGAGTTGAAATTCAACTGTCATGGTAGATTCATCTTTTCATTTTCCTTTTCCTTCTCCTCCTGCTTATGGAAGAGATTCTTTGCTAGGTTTTAAATTTATCACTTCTTGTACCTTCATTACCATGCCCTGCATTGACAGTCTGTTTTTGGTCTGATCTTTCAATGGAGTGGTTATACACATAAATTTATAAGAATTTGTTTGCACAATGCAGATAGGTCTGTTCATTGTTTTATAATTTTCTTGAATACATTTAATCACAGAAGCCACAAATGTACACAGGATAGATCTTAAAATCAGATTGACTTATTGCTAAAATAAGATTGTAGAGAAAATATTATTCTTAATGATTAGCTCTTTATTTTAACGATTATTCATACTCTACATAATCATGTGTAATTGCCTACATATTGTACCTTAGTAATTGAGATTGGGGATATGACCAAAACTTTTTTTAATATAATCAAGTGGTTGAGTGTGTTCTTTAAGTGTTCAGTATTTATACTCTATTTTTATCAGTTGTAGGGGAATTCTAAATTACTTTTTGTAGATATGTTTATATGTCTACTCTGTTATGGTTTCCTGTTGCTGCTGTAATAAATTACCAGAAAGCTTAAAATAACAGATTTATTTTCTTAAACTTTTGAAGGTCAGAAATCTAAAATATTTCCTCAGGACTGCATTTCTGTTGGTGGCCCCAAGGGAGAATCTGTTTGCTTTTCTACCTTCTAGATACCACCTACTTTTCTAGACTGTGGCTCCTTTCATTATCTTAAGAGCCATTGGTGTGGAATCTCCTTTGCTATCTGACCCTGCTTTTGTCTTAACATCTTCTGACCTTGATCCTCTTACCTCTGTCTTTTAAGGACCCTCTGATTACATTGGGACCACCCAGATAATCCCGTAGAGTCTCTTCGCAAGATCATTAATTTAATCACAGTGCAAAGTTCCTTTTACCATATAAGGTAACACATTCAGAGGTTTTGGAGATTAAGATACGGCCATCTTTGGGGGCCATTGTTCAGTCTTTCACACTTTAATAATGGAATTGTTTCTTCTGTGTTATAGCCACCATATCTTCATGTTTTTACAGAGATTTTAAAAATTTGCTCTATTGAAGCTATGTATATATACTTTTTACTATGTATGCTTTCTAGATATGGAAATTATATTTTTTTTTACTGTCTCACCTTTGATTTAGACTTCATGACTTGTAACTGAAGTATGTTATTTCATATATGTTTCTACTACTTTCCTTCCCTTCTGTCACCACTTTGGTTTCCGCTCTCTTTCCAAGTATAACAGTGGTGGCTCCTCATCAGTTTTCCTGTCTTTACTTTTACAACCAGAATGAACTTACTGAAGTCTAGATCTATGATAATAATAATGTTACTCTCCTTATTAAACACTGGTAATGTCTTACCATTATTCCTATAAGTAATAATAGCTAATATTTATTGAGCTTATTATGATTATTACCTCCATTATCCTTACTTGACATGCAGTGAAACTGAGGCTTAGAAGGGCTCTTTCAAAAATTGTTTCTTCCTTATCTCTTCAGCCTTATATCTTGACTCTGCTTTGATTCTGAACTTTCTACCTCCAGCAACTAGTTTAGTAGTACCTGGTGCATAGTAGATGTTCAGTGTAGGAATGTATCTTATTTAATTCTTATTTTGAAAAATCCTATGAGCTTGGTACTAGTAACTCCATACTCTAGACGAAAAATAGAATCTAGGAAGTTAGATAACTTCCTCAATGTTATGCAGCTTAGTAATTGCAGAACTTGGATTCTAGCCAAGATATTTCTGGCTTCAAAGTGATTGTTTTTAACCATTAGTACTTTATTACCTACATAGTTGGCTTTGGAGGAAATTTAAATAATATATATGGCAAAGTTCTCAGATAATAAGGAATTTGATTTAACATTTTATTAGCACCTTCATTGATAAAATCTTGGACATAGCCTCTGTTGACTGAATAAAAATGCACAGCCTAAAAGTTGAGAGTTATGTTTTACTTGACGGGTTCTCTGAGGACTTCAAGCCTGGGACGCAGCATCTCAGATAATGTTGAGAAAACTGTTCCAAAGTGGCAAGGGGGATCAGGGAGCCAGGATATATAGGAGTTTTTTGCAACAGGAGACCAGGTAGTTGGAACATCAAAAGATTACTGTTAATAAAAGAAAATGAGATATCTCAAGGTAAGGAATTTAGTGCTTTTCTATGTATGGGAAGATGCAAGAGTCTGGACTCACTGAAATCATTCCTTTGATAGCATCTCAGCTATCTGGGGCCAGTATCCTGTGTTTTCTCATGCTGAGTTTCCTTAGGGCACGCTGTCCCTGCGGCTGTAATGTGATGGCTTGATGACTGTAACATCCTTTGTTTACTGATTGGCAGGCAATATTTTGGTTCTCATATTCTAGACTTGAAACTTTCAGGTCATTAACTACCTGTTTCATTTGAAAATAAAGGAAAATCTCTAGAAAGGTGAATTGACTACCCAAAATTACAGAATATATTAAGTCATAGAACTTGTCCTAGATCATTGAATTTCCCACTTCAGTCTTACTATACATGATTCATAAAATTAATTTTTGTTACTTCCTTACTTTCAGTTGTTTAAGCCTGAATTTCCAGATAGTAAATCAAGATACTGAATTTCATTTTATTAAAAATATTTCTTTAAAATTGACAGAATATCAGCTTGCAAGACCCTCTGATGCAAACAGAAAGGAAATGTTGTTTGGAAGCCTTGCTAGACCTGGACATCCTATGGGGAAATTTTTTTGGGGTAAGAGACTAAATATTTCATCGTGTTTCATATTTTCTAGTAAAGAAAGATTGAGAACATGAAGGGTTTATAAATAATGAAAAGGTAAGGTAGTTAGGTACTTTTTACATTTTGGGGTAGGTAGGTAGGTAGCTTTTCAAATAGAAAGCAGTTAAGTATGCCTATGTTTTGGTTCCCTAATGTTGGATGTATGAGGAATAGCACCTACTATTTATTTAGAAAATGTTTTTTGGGTACCAGATGCTCTACTACCACAGTGTGAATTTATAAAAGTGTGTTATAAAATATGTGCTCTACCCCAACCTGAATTTGCCTTTATCAACAGAGATTGAGCAGTGATTTCTCTAGTAGTTTTTGAGCTGTGACCTAATTTTGTTTAATTGGTAAACTGTTTAAATGGTGTCTGTTTTTCATAATGGCTGTTTCTTAGTGTTAGAATTCAGTTATTATAGCCTTATATTAATCCACTTGACTACAGAGTAGAATCTGGAATGAGTTGGCCTAATGGCATTTAGACCAATCATTCAAAGGATGATTTGCTTGTTTGCTTGTTTGTACAGTTGTATACTCTATATGGCATCCTGGCTGTATGTGGTTTATATTTAAGAATTATGCAGAATATTACTAAAATAATTCATAGATAAAACCTAATAGACTAATTATTAAGAAAGGAAGCATAAGGCAAATACTGTTGTTGCGGTATTGCTAACTAGAGATTAATTCCTTATGTGTTAAAATAAACCTTGAAATTGTTTCTTGTGAATTTTTGTCTTATTTTGATAAACTGTTTCAGTATTTTGAGTCACCTGGGTTATTTCCTTAGTTGTATATAGTAGCAGAGGATGCACTGTCAGTGTAGAGACTTTTAATACAGTAAACTTAATCATATCTATAATCTTTTTCATTTTTTTATAGGAAATGCTGAAACTCTCAAACATGAGCCCAAAAGAAATAATACTGATACACATGCTAGATTGAGAGAATTCTGGCTGCGTTATTATTCTGCTCATTACATGACTTTAGTGGTTCAATCCAAAGGTAATATTGTCTACTATGGCCCTTAGAATTACTTGAAAGTAGTGCTTTTTTAGGACTTGTCTGTCATATCAGTGTTACTGTGCACTGTTAACTTACTTTAGTGGTTGATCCTAATATGAACTAAAGGAAATCAGAATTTGAAGAGGCAAAGCTCAGGGACACACAAGATCATCTGATTCTCAGGCAAATGTTTTTCTCCTATAGACATAAGTCTTATCTCTTGGCTAGTGTTAGTGTATTAATGTACTAATAGATTGTGAATTGGTCTTTTGAGCAACATTTGGCTGCTGCCTTTATCATCTCTGCTTTTGCATTTAATTTGTGTTAATCATAAACTCTTAGAGGGCACAGATCAGATCAGATCAGTCGCTCAGTCGTGTCCGACTCTTTGTGACCCCACGAATTGCAGCACGCCAGGCCTCCCTGTCCAGCACCAACTCCCGGAGTTCACTCAGACTCACGTCCATCGAGTCAGTGACGCCATCCAGCCATCTCATCCTCTGTCGTCCCCTTCTCCTCCTGCCCCCAATCCCTCCCAGCATCAGAGTCTTTTCCAATGAGTCAACTCTTCGCATGAGGTGGCCAAAGTACTGGACTTTCAGCTTTAGCATCATTCCTTCCAAAGAAATCCCAGGGCTGATCTCCTTCAGAATGGACTGGTTGGATCTCCTTGCAGTCCAAGGGACTCTCAAGAGTCTTCTCCAACACCACAGTTCAAAAGCATCAATTCTTCAGCGCTCAGCCTTCTTCACAGTCCAACTCTCACATCCATACATGACCACAGGAAAAACCATAGCCTTGACTAGAACGGACCTTTGTTGGCAAAGTAATGTCTCTGCTTTTGAATATGCTCTCTAGGTTGGTCATAACTTTCCTTCCAAGGAGTAAGCGTCTTTTAATTTCATGGCTGCAGTCACCATTTGCAGTGATTTTGGAGCCCAGAAAAATAAAGTCTGACACTGTTTCCACTGTTTCCCCATCTGTTTCCACAGTGTTTGTCTTTTCATCATTACATAGGGTCCAATAAAATGGCATGATTAATTGAAGCCTATCATGGTGATGCTAGCAGAAGTATCTTAAATGTAAAAATATTGGTCAGTACCTCTACACTTTCACTTCTTTTATCTTTAGTGAAGATAATGTTGTATCAACTTTTCTCATTAAAGAAATCATAGTATCTTTCTTTTGTTTTCTTTATATTTTATTCTCCTTAGGTTGATTTTCAAAGTCAGTCATTTGCTGAACTATACATTTTGATATACCTCATATTTGTATATTTGATACACATTTGATAAACCTCAGTTTGTATATTTCTTTTTGAAAAACAAATTTTCTCACCCTAATGTAATTCTCCATTTTATAAAATTTTGCTCTCTCATTGTCAAAATTAAGATCAGAGCTGACTTGGCACTTAATTATAAAACATTTTTATATTTAGAATCAAAATTAGTCCACTAAAGTTGACATGAACATAAGGTATGGCATTTAGACTGCAAATGTGCATCTCATTTCCTTTTACAACATTTATTAAAATAGGCAATTCTATATTTACTGTGTAATGTTAATTTGCAATTTAAAACTAATTTTTGTTTCCAAATCTGTCATGAACATGCATTTTTTTTTCAACTGGGTATTGATTCTTTTGCATTCTTTTCTTCAGTGATAGCAAATATATTAATGCTTCTTGCAAATTTCTAAAATAAGTCCCACATATTCGATAAGAGAACTTTGTCCAATCTAGAGTCAGTTTGGAGTGTCAGCATTTATTGTATCATTTACAAGTTAAATATCAATATAAATAGTATGGAGTAAATTCAGAACTTGATTACTGATTTGCATTTTGTTTTATATATCCTGGGGCATCACTTTTTGAGTTAGTGAAACTCATGTGTCTGTTGAAACTAACAAGTAATATCCAGTGATGGTGATGGTAACAAATCACTGGGATAAGACTAAAAGATTTCCTTTTTCATTTAGAACTCCTGTTTTACTAGAAATTTCAAAAGAATTTCTTATGAAATATAAGAAAAAGAATCGAGAGAAGATAGAAATCATATCAACCTAAGAAGACCTCAGCAAGTGTATATTGATGTAAAACAAATGGAATATAATAGTACTGATGAGCTGCTGAGAACGGTCAGTGTAGTGTAGGTTAGTTAAGCGAAACCGTAAGTTTTGGAATGGTGATTGATGTATTCTCATCTCTTGCCTAGCAAAAACTTTTTTTCTACTTGTTTGCTTTCTCTAAATTCACTAGGAAGAAAGAATAAAGAAGTCTCAACAAAATTAAATTATATGTATCTCAAGATTTTCTTAAATAGTTATTTTTCCTGTTACTGATTACTGGTTAAGGAGTGGCAAGTGATGCCCAAATTAAAGTATTCCTTTATTTTATAGCTAAAAATCCATGAGAAATCTAATTGCATTTCTGCTTTTAATAACAACATTGCCTTTCTCTGTCTCCTTCCTGCCTTCTCCACAAAGAAACTCTGGATACTTTGGAAAAGTGGGTGACTGAGATCTTCTCTCAGATACCAAACAAGTAAGACATTTATTTTCATAAATCATACTCCTATGGAGTTAAGGAGGCCGTTTTTTGCTTTTGGTTTATTTTTTAAACGGGTAATTAAATTAAGACCTAAAGTAGTTTAGATAACACAGCAAGATAACACAGGCTTTGAGAGGGAAAACTGACTTGAATACCCAAGTTTCCATAGTTTCTGTAGTTCAAAATTCCAAGCTTGTAAACTTATAGTAAGCAGTAACTCTGAAGAATTTATGCCTCATTTTGTGTTTCTTCAGAGCTTTTGTGTTACTGTGTTCAGTGCTTGAAACTGTATTATTGTGTTGAGAGGTAGAATATACATATACTTAGATGTATCCCTTGCCTCAGAACAAATTATGTTCTGAAGGTTTGTTTTTCAAGTCAGTGGTTTGGAACTTGGAATGCTTTTCCCTCACAAAAGAATAATCTTGTAGATGATAATTGACTTTACATATTACCTGAAAAGCCTGTTGCATATATTCAAATCAAATTGCCTTTTATTAGAAATTGGATGTAGAGTTCCAGCTCAGAAAGCTACTATTTTTTGGTCCACTTCAAATTCATAAAAATAATACACATATTTAAAAGATACTTTATTGTTATGTTTTTTGTTACAGAGAATACAAAAAATTTAATTAAGCAAATAAGTTTCTCTTCTCACTCTTAGCAGTTTGCATTTTAGTAAACTAAATGAAATCAGATTGTTTTTTTCTTGTATCAGGTGAGTAAGCTAGACTTTTTCCAGTTCTTCATTCCAAGACAATTTGTTTTAAATTTATGAAAGAGAAATTAGTTTTAAAAATGTTAGAATAATTTGTAATAACAACTGATTGGTTATTATTATCTTGCCTAATGTAAATTTCCATTGATACTAACAAGGAAAGATAATGAAAGCCATGCCAATGTTATGGGGTTGTTTTGTTTGTTTTGATAAGAAATGAATATTAGCTTCTTAAGTGTCAAGTGACAGATTGAAATGTGTTTCACTGTGAAACTTTACTAATAAAATCATAAGTATATTGAATAGAGGGGCTTCCCTGGTGGCTCAGGTGGTAAAGAATCTGCTTGCAATGCGCGAGACCTGGGTTCGATCCCTGGGGTGGGAAGACCCCTGGAGGAGGGCATGGCCTCCCACTCCAGTATTCTTGCCTGGAGAATCCCCATGGACAGAGGAGCCTGGTGGGCTACTGTCCATGAGGTCACAAAGAGTCAGATAAGAGTGAGCAACTAAGCACAGCACATATAGAATAGAGGGAGTCACTAGGTCTTGTTGGTCAATCCCTGATAAGAATTTTAAATTTAAAAAATCTTTTAAATATTATTCATTAAGAACTTTGTTTCCTTAATTAGCCAGGTTAAAAAGTCTTCTGGGTAATTAATACTGATTTCATATTGACCGTGTTTAGGAGAAATATTAGTTAACAGTATATTCAACTGTGTGCAAAGCCTTTAGAAGGAAGAATCCAAGTTTTTTAAATACCACAGTGCTTATTAATACCATACTTTATTCCTAAGAATCACTCAATGTGTATTTGTTGTATCAAAAAAATATCTCTAGTATAAATTTTCTCTCTGAAATGGCTTTCTATTAAGATGAGAACTAAAGTTGAATGGGACTGATAGAGACAGTAAATATTGGGAGGGGAGGTCCCTTCAATTCATTGTTTTCTGTCTCCCGTGAGTTTTAAAAGTATTTGAGTTATTGGGGCTGAAGTTAAGAATAGTTTGTGTAGTTCAGGATTTTGTGGCTTTCTTGCCATCTATTCACTTATGCCTAGGATGATTCTCAACCAGGGGCGCATAGAATAGATTATAAATACCTATCAGTTTAGGTATCCCTAAAGATACTGCTTATAAAGGCTTTTGCCAATTAAATTTTAATGTATTTGTTTTATTTTCAGTGGGTTACCCAAACCAAACTTTGGCCATTTAACGGATCCATTTGACACACCAGCATTTAACAAACTTTATAGAGGTTCGTGAACCAAAGGTTTAAAACTATTTGAAATAACTTTAGCACATTCTCTAAAACTTAATTGGGGCTGCCAATTTTCTTTGAAAATGAGAATACAACAGAAAGTACAGCTAGATTGGAAAGGAAGTAGACAGACAATGGAAATCCAACTAGTGACAGATAGCAGTCCACTAACTAGTAGCAGATTCATGGGTCTGGTACCTTGATGCTGCTTGACTCTGTTTCGTGCTTTCTTCCTATTTTTCTCTCGTTTCCTTTTGTTCTTGGTGTTTTTTTGTTTCTTTCCTATTTTGTTTTATCTATATTCTGCTCTTTTTTGCCTTTTAAAGACAAAAATAGGGATGGGAAAACACTTTGGAAATAACTTCCATTTATCTTCACTATAAAACTAATTTTTATTAAATGAGACAAATTTAGTGTTTAAAAAAAATGGGTGGGGGGAGTCACCGGTAAATCTTACCATCCAGAGAAGTGGTTTTGGGAAATTTTCTTTTGAGTCTGTATGTATATTTTTATAACATAGTTGAGATTATAAAGTATATGCACTCTGTCTCTTGCTTTTTTCATTTAATATTATGTTTGTAATAACCGCCCAATGAGCCATTACCTGGTTATGCTATAGTTTACTTAACAATTTGCCTATAGTAAATATTGCAAAAGCATTCCTAATTCACCATTTCTCTTTTTTACTTTTTTTATCATGGCAAATATTTTTGTTTCTCCTAATTGGCTAATTATTCCCTTCTCCTTCTCCTTTACCCCAGTTGCCAGTCTCTTTCTTCTTTGTTTTCTCTGACCAGTGACTTTTGTCACACTGTTTATGCTGCTGCCTCCATTCGAACTAAGCTGACTCTTCCCAGAGACAACTTATTTTTGGTTGTATTTTTTTCTGACTGTAGATTTTCTCTTCAAAGAATCGTAGAATAGTAGCACTGGGAAGAATCTTAGAGATATTTTAATTTACCCCAACTCATCATACCATAACCGATTCAGAAGGAGTTAAATGCAGTTTATTTTCTCCAAGTCCTATAAACTCACATAGCAAGATAGTAGTAGGGCTAGATTTCAGCCATGGGTCTCCTTATTCCTAGTCATGTACCTGTTCTTGCAAAAAGGGATCCACCCTTAGGGGTGTTCATGTTTTTATAGTTCTTTTATCCATGCCTTCTCTATCTGTGAAACCAAATTAAAAAGAAATTTACAAAATTGCACTATTCAAAGTGGAAAATTGGCAACTTGAAATAATAATTATATTGTGTTTAACTTTCCCCTGCTTATTAGAGGATGAAATATATACAATTTATTAAAAATTTCATGTAACATAGTATATATAAGTTGTGGAGAAACACTTATGTCTGCTCTTCTGAAAAATATTTTTGTTCAGTTGTTCCAATTAGAAAAATCCATGCTCTGACCATCACATGGGCACTTCCCCCTCAACAGCAGCATTACAGGTAAGAGTTCAAAGGCAAATTTACTCCATTAGATACTGACTGAGAATCATATTTTAAAAGCATACTGAGTGGTTTAAATTTGGGCACTCCAGATTTATAAATGCAAGTACGATGATAAACTGGGACACCACTACTTCAAGATTTTTGCCTTTGGTATATGTTTTAATATCTTCCTGGATATAAAAGCTAGAGTTTTCTTAGGATTAGTTGCTTTTCCTGAGTGTTTGAAATTAAGTATCTCAGTGTGAATGCTAACTTTTATAATGATTTGTTTAGTACTTTGAGTATAAATATGTATTAGCTTATGATTTATTTGTTAGTGGTGATCATTTAGTTTGATCTTGTGAAAAATAAAATTAAGTAATTTTGAGCCTGGCATACAACTACAGCATAAATCTCAAGAACTTACTTGAGTTGGGAATGAGTTAGGTCAGATTTTTGGAAGTTAGGAAAACATTTCAGTTTATTCTTATAATTATCTTACAGGAGCCATAGAGTTGAGCTAAGAAGTTCTTTAAAGGTTAGGATCATTAAGTGGGTACAAAGGCTTCTTTCATTAGAAATAAATGCTAATGAACTGATAAAAAGTTAACTGAAGTTTCTAAAACTATTACCAACAAAACAAACCCAAGAAGACACACAAGCAGAAGGAAAGAAAAGTAATGTGTATTGCTTAAGGTCAGTTCAGTAAAAATGCTTTTAACAATCTAGTTCCTTGAAGTTAACAAACAAGATCAGTATGCCTCCATTTAGAAAGTAGAGAACATGTATATTGTCTATTTGTTTTTTTTTAGTGTAGGGATAATATAGGAAGTAGTAATATTCATTGATTGTGTGTTAGAGTGTCTCAAAAATGTTAAAATGGTCATATGCATATTTAAAAGTTTATTCCATTTGTTTTAAATTTTGATTAGAAAAATAGTATGCTTACATAATATTAAGGACAAAGAATATTAAGTAAAAAGTAAAACTCTGCATCTCCTCTGTCCTCATAAGTATGCCTAACATTAAAATAATAAATATAAAACATATCTTTTTATGGGATTGGAATTATACTATATATACCATTCTTCCTCTTTTTTGCATTTTCTTATTCTGTGTTCTTAATTAGCAAAGCCTTATTCATCCTCTGCCTGATTACTAAAGTAATTCATTGTAGAAATCTTGAGAACTACTAAAAAGTAGAAAAAAGTCATCCATGATTCTGTTTTCCAAAGACTGTATCATTTCTATATGTTTTGATCCAGTTGTTTTAATGGACTGTGTATTTGTTTTAACCTAATGTTTATTCCAGATATATGAACTTTGAGTAAATTAGCTTTTGTGGGGAACAATTTATTTTTACAAAGAAGCAAGTGTTTTTGTCTTGCTGCTATCAAATTAATTATAATTTCATATTTAATGGAATTTATGTGAAAATAAGTTTATAACCACATTCTCAAATATCAGTCTCAGAAGATTTTATAAAGTAAAATTAAGGTATTTATACCTTAATATTTTAAAATTTCTGATCTTAACTTTTTTTTTTAAGGGTGAAACCACTTCATTATATCTCTTGGCTGGTTGGACATGAAGGCAAAGGCAGCATTCTTTCTTACCTTAGAAAAAAGCAAGTATTTAATAAATATTTTCAGTGTAGCAATCTCTGAAAAATAGTAGACAGCAGTTTTATAGAACCATGAGTCCTGAATTACATAAAAGGTTAGCTCTAATCAAGAATTTGTATTTGAACAATAATAAAGTCAATTTTAAATGCTGTGGATCTCCAGCCTTTCTCACTCCAGAAGGTGGACTTTAATGAAAACTTCATTGGGTGGATAAATTATAGAAATTATGTGGGACTGTGAACAGCCGTGTGTTTTAGAAAATAGCCAGAATGTCTCCTAAAGCATTTAAGCACATGTTTAAGTTGCCTAGTCAAATAATAGAAATATAACTTTAGAATCAGGACCAAAACACATTAAAGTAATTCCTTGCTTGACTTTTCCATACACTATTCAAGAATGGAAGGTGGATTTAAAGAAATTTAAAGACTTTAAAACATTGATGTGTACTAAATTATTTAAAGAAAGCTGAGGGGGCAGGGTTACTAGAAAAAGTGAATGAAATTAAATATATTCTTTATATAATAAATGTTATATGATTTTAGATTTATATAACCTTTTAATCTTGCTGTACTTTGTTAGAATTTCAAATTTTTCATTCTGCCTTCCTCTTTTCTTATTTTAGACTTTCAGGATTATTCTAGTTAGAAAAAATACAGTCTTACTGATTCTTTCCTGCATAACCTGTGCAGTCAGGTTAGCTGATGGTCTCAAAGAGCTTACTTAACATTCTAAATAGGGATGTATCTGAAGTGTTGTTTAAGGCTTCTTCTGGGAGATCATTCAAAATGAGATGTGAGAAATGCCTCCCAGGGGAATTCCCTGGTGGTCCAGTGGTTAGGACCCCATGCTTTAACTGCCAAGGGCCCTGATTCAGTCCCTGGTTGGGGAACCAAGATCCTGCAAGCTGAGCAGTATGGCCAAAAAAGAGAGAGAGAAAGAGAAATGCTTTCCAGAAAACATGCTTCTAATATTTTGTGCTGCTCTCTTCAACAAAAAATTACTGCAGCTTCATGAAACTGTTAATGTTTTACTATGTTGTAATATTAGGGTTTCCACTGAAGGAGTAAATATAGCTATTATTTCCTTCTGGTCATTTCTGTATGCACTACACTTCCTTGGGAAGCTTTGTACTTTGTAAAAAAATTGTACTTTTAAATTTACTGTTGGAAAGTACTTACTGCTTCAAAGTCTGGCCTTCCCAAATTTTACGTAGAAAGCCTACCTATTTTGTTAATTTGAAGCATTTGTGGACTGTCAATCCCAAGATACTGATTGGAATAATTTTTTCTCACTGTAGGTGCTGGGCTCTTGCACTCTTTGGTGGAAATGGTGAGACAGGATTCGAGCAAAATTCTACTTACTCAGTGTTCAGCATTTCTATTACTTTGACTGATGAGGGTTATGAACATTTCTATGAGGTAAATAATTAAAATGGAGGGGTTTTTAAGTTATATAGATATCACTTTATGCAACAGTATAATTAGATGCTTTGTTTTTAGGTTGCTCATACTGTCTTCCAGTATTTAAAAATGCTGCAAAAGCTTGGCCCAGAGAAAAGGTAATATTTATATATATATACTTATTAGAATTAGGCCAGGGGTCAATCCCACTATGTTTTAGCCTTCAGGCTGCCAATAGACATGGATTAGGCCTACCTTGATGGTGTTCCAGGCATTTCTTGCTTAAACTCCACTTACTAGGGACTCCCCTGGTGGCTCAGATGGCAAAGAATCTGCCTGCAGTACAGGAGACCCAGGTTCCATCCCAGGTCAGGAAGATCCCCTGGAGAAGGGAATGGCAGCCCACTCCTGTATTCTTGCCTAGAGAACCCTATGGACAGAGGAGCCAGGTAGCCTACAGTCCATGGGGTCGCAAAGAGTCAGACATGACTGAGTGACTAATACTTTTCACTTTCAAATTTCTGTTATTGATTCCATACCCTTATTATTCTACATGTGAATGTATGTTAAATATACAGGTTATGTGGGCATTCTGTTTATTTTTATACTTCTCTTTTCTTGCTGTTGATTCCAATGAGAAATTTAAATATGTCTTCTAATTATAATTTTGTTCTTTCACAGAATTTTTGAAGAGATTCAGAAAATTGAAGATAATGAATTTCATTACCAAGAACAGGTACTAGAAGTCAAATTCTTTTTAAATATTATCTGTGACCAAGTTGAAACTGGTGTGGACATTGTTCCTCTTTTTGGAAGTGTCCCTGGAGTTTTAATTCTGCCACTCTCTGTCATGTGAGTTTCAAGATGGCCTTGAGGCTATCTGAAAATTAACTCTTGTGTTTTTGAGCATTTATATTGAGTAACAGAGAGACAGTTAGGCAGATTGACACAGGTCATTTGTTGTGTGGCAGTTGTTCACTTGTGTAGTCATTTCATCTGTGGATCTTTTTGATCCCTTTGATAAACATTCATGGAGAGCTTATATTTTGGGAATTCAAATATTGTGAATATATTTTATAGGGTAATGTGAAGTGATTACTATTTGTAGTGTTAGAAATAGTATGTTTTGTGCTTTCAGGGTAAGGAAAGCATTTGTCTTGATTGGAATAGGACAAGGAAGGCTTTATGGGTATAATAAATTTGAATTGAATTCAGTATTAAAAAATAGTTAAAGTTTAGACACATTCTAAGTATTAGGAAGCACATAAGTAAGGAACTCTGGAGTACTGTGAAAAAGGAAATGGTATTTTCATGTCTATAGCATAGGGTATATGAAAGGATGAAAGGTAATAAGTTTAAAGCAGGGTTTTTAAAAAACCCATTTTGTATCTTGGATCCCTTTGGAATCTCTTGAATCCTTTGGACCCCTCCTCAGAACAATCTCTTATCTCTTCATTTTTTTAATGAGATAATATTTAATGAAATATCACCCAAGTAGTACAATGATCACTGGTATATCCCTCATCCTAGGTTTACTGGTTCTTAATATGTTGCCATGTTTTCTTTCTCTTTTCTCTTTCATGCCTCTTATTTATGTGTGTGTGTATGTATTTTTTGGAGGTTTCATAATTACAGACATCATGATACCTCTTACCATGCATCTGCTACTTACAAACGTCTTCTTATATAACCTCACTAAAATTGTCATGCTCAGAAAATTTAACATTGAAACAATACTGTTAAATATTATACAGACCATAGAATTTAAGTATAGTTGATCTATAGTATTATATGGTAGTTTCAGATGTGCAGCAAAGTGATTCAGTGATATATGTGTATCTATATATTGTATATATCAGATTATTTTCCATTGTAGATTATAAAATATTGAATATAGTTCATTGTGCTATACAGTGAGTCCTTGCTGCTTATCTCTTTTATGTATAGTAATTTGTATCTGTATCTATACTCCTAATTTATCCCACCCCCCACCCCCGCCCATCTCTTTCGCCTTTGGTAACTATAAGTTTGTTTTCTATGTTTTCGAGTCTGTTTTTGTTTTGTATATAGATTCACTTGTGTTTAGATTGCACATATAAATGATATACAATATTTGTTCTTCTCTATCTGACTTACTTCACTTAGTATGATACCTTTAGGTCAGTCCACATCGTTGTAGATGGCAGTATTTCATTCTTTTTAATGGCTGTAATATTCCAGTATATGTGTGTGTGTATCACATCTTAAACCAGTCATCTGTTAATGGGCACTTCGGTTGTTTCTGTCTTGGCTATTATAAATGATGTTACTATGAACATTGGGGTGCATTCATCTTTTAAATTGGGGTATTCATCTTTTCCAGATAAATGGCTCAGGAGAGGGATTGCTGTATTATATGGTAGCTCAATTTTTAGGTTTTAAAGGAACCTCCATCAGTTTCTATAATGGTTGCCCCTCTTTACATTCCCAGCAGTAGGGTAGAAGGGTTCCTTTTTATAGAATACTGTTTTTAAATGCATAAGATAAAATGCAGTAGGTTGCAAAGGAATATGGAAATAAAGTACTCAAAATAGTAAGAATTAGTAATATGGGTCTCTATTGATATATTATTAAATAACAAGATCTAATGGCAGATCTAATAATTATTACAACTTTAAGTAGCAGTGAGTGTGCAATTTTGAACTGTATTGTTATTTCTATCGATTGTAGTCATAGATGCTGATAATATTACTATGATTTTTTGCCTATATACTCATAAATGAGTAAAAATGCTAAGTTATAGTTTAATGAAAATATGTAATTTCTTCCCAGTCAACTTCATGCTTCC
Organism: Bubalus bubalis; assembly: GCF_019923935.1. Lineage (NCBI taxonomy): Eukaryota > Metazoa > Chordata > Mammalia > Artiodactyla > Bovidae > Bubalus > Bubalus bubalis. Next base: position 94,168,688 of record NC_059162.1, read on the forward strand.
CACCCTCCCTGATTTTGTCCACTGATATCTTGTGGAAGGTATCTGTGGACCCTTGATTAAGAGCCCTAATTTAGAACCAGTTCATAGAACATCTTGAAATCTGCCTTTTTGGATCATCATTAGAAACAATTCCCTGTGTATCTATTACAAGTCAAAAAGACTTAAGTACATGAGGACAAGGTTGTAAAAGCTATAAGCTTCCAGTTGCTGTTGATTCCTGTGCAGTCTGCTCTATATGATTGAAGTCATTTAAAATAGAAATCTTATTCTATGAAAACAGAGAGCTGTTGTGATTTATATTGGCCATTTGATGGTCCTATAGACAATCTCTGAAAAGATTGATACGCCTAGAACCCACAAGTCCTTCCATCAACCTTAGCAGTTGATGGAAAAAAACCTGATTTTTTTTGGTGTTCTTGTCAGCTGTTGTGGCAGCATGTGGGCTAGAACTGTATTAGGGAGAGTGGGAGTAAGAATTGTGGGCCTGCCATAAGTAATACCCTTATTTCTTTTTTAGGTATTGGATTTTTAGCATTAGTTGAGTAACATTTTCTTTCTGCTGCTGTAGTTCCTTCTTAGCAAGACATTTCAAGATACCTTTTCTGTAGCTCCCATTTTGTAGCTCATTTATTTTTACCTTTAGTGCAGTGCTACTGAATGCTTGTCTTAATTTTAAAACATGAATCCAAAAGATTTTAGATCAAAACCTAATCAGAACAAAGAACAAATGGGAATGGTTCATATCTCTGAACTGCTAAATTTTAACTCAAGTAGCTCAGCTTATTTCAGCTTTTATATATTTCTGTTTTACTAGCAAAGTTGACCTATCTTCTCTTTAGACATTTTTCTTGTTTTCACTAGTAAAGACAAATAGAAATGCTCTTTCAGACTGTTTAAACCAGTCTTTTATAACTGAGAAATTTAAAAATAATTTTTATTTCACATGGGAACTTGGACTCACCATATATAAATATATATAATGTGTAATACAGTTAGGAGTGTAAAATGGTGCAGTAGCTTTAGAAAACAATGACCTTAAAAAGTTTTGCATAGAGATACCTTACAAGCCAGCAGTTACTGGCTTACAGGTATATACCCAAGAGAATTGAAAATGTATGTCCACATAAATACATGTACACTTGTGTTCACAGCAGCATTATTGATTATAACCAAAATGTAGAAACCAAATGTCCTTCACTGAATGAATGGCTAAACAAAATGTAGAATTTTCATACTGTGGAATATTATTCAGCATAAAAAGGAATTAAGTACTAATTCATTCTACAACATGCATGAACTTTGAAAACATTATGCTAGGTGAAGGAAGCCAGACACCACAGGTCACGTGTTATATGATTCACTTTATATGAAAAAACCAGAAAAGGTAAATTGTAGAGCCAGAATACAGACTGATGGTTTTCAGTAGCTAGGGGTTGTGAGTAACTGGGAGCAACTGCTTAGTGGGTATGGAAGTTTCTGTTTGGACTGATGAAAATATTCTGAATCTAGAACTATCAACAGATATAAATGATGATTATACAACTTTATGAATATACCAAAACCCACTGAGTTATATACTTTATTTTTAATTGTATACCTTAAAAGTAAATTTTATGGTATGTGAATTTTATCTTAAAAAAAAAATAAAGGATAGCATTCAAGTGTTTTCTTCTAGTACTTTCTGCACCGCCTTGGCACTAAAGATCTACTTTTAACCAGGGTCCTGTTTTTGTATAGGAAATATTTGAGTCACTCAATTTAGTAACATTCTGATTGTTAACTTATAAAGTTAACTTATAAATAAGTGGCTGGTGAAAGTAACTGGTTAAAAAATTTAGAACACAATAGAGGGAATCATTTTATTTCTTTTTCTTCTCTGATTGCTATAGCTAGGACTTCCAAGACTATGTTTAATAATGGTGATGAAAGTGGATACCCTTGTCTTGTTCCTAATCTTAGGGGGAATGCTTTCAGTTTTTCACCATTGAGAATAATGTTTGCTGTATGGCTTATCACATATGGCCATTACTTTGTTGAGGTAGGTTCTTTCTATGCCCATTTTTAGAAGAGTTTTAATCATAAATGGGTGCTGAATTTTGTCAAATGCTTTTTCTGCATCTGTTGAGATTATTATATGGTTTTTATCTTTTGATTTGTTAATATGGTGTATCACATAGATTTGCATATATTGAAGAATCCTTGCATCCCTGGAATAAACCCAGCTTGATCATGCTGTATGATCTTTTTGATGTGTTGCTGAATCTTATTTGCTAAAATTTTGTTGAGAATTTTTACATCTATGTTCATCAGTGATATTGCCCTGTAGTTTTCTCTTTTTGTGTTGTCTTTGTCTGGTTTTGGTTCGGTGATGGTGGCTTCATAGAATGAGTTTGGAAGTGTTCCTTCCTCTCCAATTTTTTGAAAGAGTTTTAGAAGGATAGGTCTTAGGTCTCTCTAAATGCTTGATAGAATTCTCCTGTGAAGCCATCTGGTCCTGGGCTTTTGTTTTTTGGGAGATTTTTGATCACAGCTTCAATTTCAGTGCCTGTAATTGTGTTGTTCATAATTTCTATTTCTTCCTGTTTCAGTCTTGGAAGAAGACTGTCCATTTCTTCCAGGTTATCCATTTTCTTGCCATATAGTTGTTTATAATACTCTCTTATAATCCTTTGTATTTCTGCATTGTCTGTTTTAACCTCTTCTTTTTCATTTCTAATTTTGTTGATCTGATTCTTCTCTCTTTTTCTTGATGAGTCTTGCTAAAGGAGTGTCAATTTTGTTTATCGTCTCAAAGAACCAGCTTTTAGTTTTATTAATTTTTACTATTGTTTCTTTCATTTCTTTTTCATTTATTTCTGCTCAGATCTTTATGATTCCTTTCCTTCTACTAATTTTGGGGTTTTTTTTTTTGTTCTTTTCAAGTTGTTTTAGGTATAAAGTTAGATTGTCTACTTGATGTTTTTCTTGGTTCTTGAGGTAGGATTGTACTGCTATAAACTTCCCCCTTAGAACTGCTTTTGCTGTATCCCATAGGTTTTGAGTTGTGTTTTTATTGTCAATTGTTTCTAGAAATTTTTTGATTTCCCTTTTGATTTTTTAAATAATCTGTTGATTATTTAGTCTCTTTAGGTTACTAATCCTGTTGTTTAATCTCCATGTGTTTGTGTTTTTTTGTAAGTGATTTCTAGTCTTATAGCGTTGTGGTCGGAGATGATGCTTGATACAATTTCAGTTTTCTTAAATTTACTGAGGTTTGATTTGTGACCCAGGAGAATGTTCCATATGCACTTGAGAAGAAGGTGTATTCTTCTGCATTTGGATGGAGTGTTCTGAAGATATCAATGAGACCCATCTCATCTAATGTATCATTTAAGACTTGTGTTTCCTTATTAATTTTCTGTTTTGATGATCTGTCCATTGGTGTGAGTGGGGTGTTAAAGTCTCCTATTATTGTGTTACTGTCAATTTCTCCTTTTATGTCTGTTAGTGTTTGTCTTATGTATTGAGGTGCTTTTGTGTTGGGTACACAGATATTTACAGCTGTTATGTCTTCCTCTTGGATTGATCCCTTGATCATTATGTAGTGTCCTTCCTTATCTCTTGTAATCTTCTTTATTTTAAGGTCTATTTTGCCTGATATGAGAATTGCTACTCCAGTTTTCTTTTGCTTCCCAATTGCATGGAATACATTTTTCCATCCTCTCACTTTCAGTCTATATGCGTCTTTATGTCTGAAGTGGGTTTCTTGTAGACAGCATATATATAGGTCTTGTTTTTGTATCCTTTCAGCCAGTCTGTGTCTTTTGGTTGGAGCATTTAATCCATTTACATTTAAAGTAATTATTGATAAATGTTCCTATTGCCATTTTTTAAATTTTGGGGGTTTATTTTGTTGATCTTTTTCTTCTCTTGTATTTCTTGACTATGTAAGTCCTTTTAACATTGTTGTAAAGCTGGTTTGGTGGTACTGAATTCTCTTAACTTTTGCTTTTTTGAAAAGCTTTTTATTTCTCCATCAATTTTGAATGAGATCCTTGCTGGGTACAGTAATCTTAGTTTTAGATTTTTCCCTTTCAGTACTTTAAATATATCCTGCCATTCCCTTCTGGCCTGCTGAGTTTCTGCTGAAAGAACCGTTGTTAAACGTATGGGGTTTCCCTTGTATGTTACTTGTTGCTTTTTTCTTGCTGCTTTTAATATTCTTTCTTTGTGTTTTAGTCTTTGTTAGTTTGATTAGTATGTGTCTTGGCATGTTTCTCCTTGGGTTTAATCCCGTATGGGACTCTGCGCCTCTTGGACTTGATTGACTATTTCCTTTTCCATGTTGCAGAAATTTTCAACAATAATCTCTTCAAAAATTTTCTCATACCCTTTCTTTTTCTCTTCTTCTTCTGGGACCTCTATAATTCGAATGTTGGTGCATATGATATTGTCCCAGAGGTCTCTGGGATTGTCCTCAGTTCTTTTCATTCTTTTTACTTTATTCTGCTCTTCAGAAGTTATTTCTACCATTTTATCTTCCAGCTCACTGATTTGTTCTTCTCTTTCAGATATTGTGCTATTGATTCCTTCTAGAATATTTTTAATTTCAATAATTATGTTGTTTGTCTCTGTGTTTATTCTTTAATTCTTCTGGGTCTTTGTTAATTGATTTTTACATTTTCTCCATTCTGTTTTCAAGGTTTTTGATCATCTCTACTGTCATTATTCTGAATTCTTTTTCAGGTAGTTTGCCTATTCCCTCTTGATTTATTTGGACTTCTGTGTTTCTAGTTTGTTCCTTCATTTGTGTAGTATTTCTCTGCCTTTTCATTATTATTATTATTTTTTAACTTATTGTGTTTCAGGTCTCCTTTTCCCAGGCTAAAGGGTTGAATTCTTTCTTCTTTTTGGTTTCTGCCCTCCTAAGGTTGGTCCAGGGATTTGTGTAAGCTTCATATTGGGTGAGAATTGTGCTGAGTTTCCCCCCTCCCCGTCCCACCCCGATGGGCAAGGCTGAGTGAGGTGGTAATCCTGGCTGCTGCTGATTGGGTTTGTATTTTTGTTTTGTTTGTTGTTTAGATGAGGCGTCCTGTACAGGGTGCTACTTGTGGTTGGGTGATGCTGGGTTTTGTATTTAGCTGGTTTCCTTTGTGTGAGTTCTCACTATTTGATATTCCCTAGGGTTAATTCTCTGGTAGCCTAGGGTCTTGGAGTCAGTGCTCTCACTCCAAAGGCTCAGGACTTGATCTCTTCATCTAGAACTGATGAGATGAAAACAACCTCTTTGTTTTTCAGACTCCTGTTGTAGTTATTTCCAAAATCTGATCGACTACATTTTCAGTTTCTCTGTATCCTGCATGCCTCAGGAGCCACAGTTCCTCTGTCAAGGGAGTAATTTTAAACAGTAATAGCACTTGAAGGTGTGGGAGCTAAGTGAAATAGGCAAAGGAGATGAAGACATGCAGACTTTCAGCTATGAAGTACATAAGTCATGGGGATGTAATGTACAGCATAGGGAATATAGTCAGTGACGTTATAGTAACTTTGTAGGGTGACAGATGGTAACTAGACTTACTCTGGTGATCATTTTGTAGTATATGAAAATATGGACTCGCTGTGTCAGACTCCTGAAACTAATATTATATATCAGTTATACTTCAGGGGAAAAAAAGTACCTTAACTTAAACACACACACACACACACACACATGTATTATTAGTACTTTAGTGACTTATCAACATATGATTCAGGAGAGGCAAAAAAGGCTAACAATACTTTTTTCCCCATACTTTTTCCATATTCTATTTTAATGCGATAATGTAGTAGTTAGCATATACCTATGATTTCTGATTTGATACATTCATGTCTCATTTCTCCTCCGTGAATGTAGTAAGCTTTATTTCTCTTTCTGTCTTCTGTTCCATGAGAGAATAACCAGATTGTCTACAAAAGGACTGGGCAGTATAGTATTTTGGGAAAGAGTGTTCCCTGCTGTATTAAGAGGCCTGAGCTCTAGTGTTTATTCTGCCTGTCACTTATTGTGTGTTCTGGAGCAAGTCACCTAATTAATCTGAGTAATTTCCTCATTGTAAAATGTAGGAATAGAGCCACTTGGTATCTAAAGGACATGTCAGTTTTTAAGATTCCATGCATTTGGGTGCTCAGAAAATACTTGAATTGGTTGTTTTCCTCTGCAAAAGTATTTCCATTTCATAGGTTGTAGAACTTTTATTCATTAGTTCAGTTTTATGTATTCATTTTTTTAATTAAAAAAATTTTTTTTTAAATTCTTTTTTGTTGTTGTTGTTGTTGTTGTTCTTTTTTTAAAATTTATTTTAATTGGAGGCTAATTACTTTACAATATTGTGATGGTTTTTGCCATACATTCACGTTAGTCAGCCATGGGTGTACATGTGTTCCCCTTTCCCTCCCACCTTCCTCCCCCATCCCATCCCTCAGGGTCATCCCAGTCCACCAGCCCTGAGCACCCTGTCTCATGCATTGAACCTGGACTGGCGATCTAGTTCACATATAATAATATATATGTTTCAAGCTATTCTCTCAAATCATCCCACCCTCGCCTTCTCCCACAGAGTCCAAAAGTCTGTTCTTTACATCTGTGTCTCTTTTGCTGTCTTGCATATAGGGTCATCATTACCATCTTTCTAAATTCCGTATATATGCATTAGTATACTATACTGGTGCTTTTCTTTCTGACTTACTTCACTCTGTATAATAGGCTCCAGTTTCATCTACCTCATTAGAACTGATTCAAATGCATTCTTTATAATAGCTGAGTAATATTCCATTGATTTAGGTCATACCTGAATGGTCTAGTGGTTTTCCTACTTTCTTCAATTTAAGTCTGAATTTGATAGTAAGGAGTTCATGATCTGAGCCACAGTCAGCTCCCAGTTTTGTTTTTTGTTGACTGTATAGAGCTTCTCCATCTTTGGCTGCAAAGAATATAATCAATCTGATTTCGGTGTTGACCATCTGGTGATGTCCATGTGTAGAGTCTTCTCTTGTGTTGTTGGAAGAGGGTGTTGGCTATGACCAGTGCATTTTCTTGGCAAAACTCTATTAGTCTTTGCCCTGCTTCATTCCGTATTCCAAGGCCAAATTTGCCTGTTACTCCAGATGTTTCTTAACTTCCTACTTTTGCATTCCAGTCCCCTATAATGAAAAGGACATCTTTTTTGGGTGTTAGTTCTAAAAGGTCTTGTAGGTCTTCATAGAACCGTTCAACTTCAGCTTCTTCAGCGTTACTGGTTGGGGCATAGACTTGGATTACTGTGATATTGAATGGTTTGCCTTGGAAACGAACAAAGATCATTCTGTCATTTTGCATCCAAGTACTGCATTTCAGACTCTCTTGTTGACCATGATGGCTACTCCATTTCTTCTGAGGGATTCCTGCCCGCAGTAGTAGATATAATGGTCATCTGAGTTAAATTCACCCATTCCAGTCCATTTGAGTTCGCTAATTCCTAGAATGTCAACATTCACTCGTGCCATCTCTTGTCTGACCACTTCCAATTTGCCTTGATTCATGGACCTGACATTCCAGGTTCCTATGCAATATTGCTCTTTACAGCATCAAACCTTGATTCTATCACCAGTCACATCCACAGCTTGGTATTGTTTTTGCTTTGGCTCCATCCCTTCATTCTTTCTGGAGTTATTTCTCCACTGATCTCCAGTAGCATATTGGGCACCTACTGACTGGGGAGTTCCTCTTTCAGTATCCTCTCATTTTGCCTTTTCATACTGTTCATGGGGTTCTCAAGGCAAGAATACTGAAGTGCTTTGCCATTCCCTTCTCCAGTGGACCACATTCTGTCAGATCCCTCTACCATGACCTGCCCGTCTTGGGTTGCCCCACAGGCATGGCTTAGTTTCATTGAGTTAGACAAGGCTGTGGTCCTAGTGTGATTAGATTGACTAGTTTCCTGTGAGTATGGTTTCAGTGTGTCTGCCTTTTGATGCCCTCTTGCAACACCTACCATCTTACTTGGGTTTCTCTTAACCTTGGGCTTGGGGTATCTCTTCACGGCTGCTCCAGCAAAGTGTAGCCACTGCTCCTTACCTTCAATGAGGGGTATATCCTCACCGCCGCCGTTCCTGACCTTCAACGTGGGATAGCTTATGATTATACAGTGGAAGTGAGAAATAGATTTAAGGGCCTAGATCTGATAGATAGAGTGCATGATGAACTATGGAATGAGGTTCGTGACATTGTACAGGAGACAGGGACCAAGACAATCCCCATGGAAAAGAAATGCAAAAAAGCAAAATGGCTGTCTGGGGAGGCCTTACAAATAGCTGTGAAAAGAAGAGAAGCGAAAAGCAAAGGAGAAAATGAAAGATACAAGCATCTGAATGCAGAGTTCCAAAGAATAGCAAGAAGAGATAAGAAAGCCTTCCTCAGTGATCAATGCAAAGAAATAGAGGAAAACAACAGAATGGGAAAGACTAGAGATCTCTTGAAGAAAATCAGAGATACCAAGGGAACATTTCATGCAAAGATGGGCTCGATAAATGACAGAGATGGTATGGACCTAACAGAAGCAAAAGATATTAAGAAGAGGTGGCAAGAATACACAGAAGAACTGTACAAAAAAGATCTTCACGACCCAGATAATCACGATGATGTGATCAGTGACCTAGAGCCAGACATCCTGGAATGTGAAGTCAAGTGGGCCTTAGAAAGCATCACTACGAACAAAGCTAGTGGAGGTGATGGAATTCCAGTTGAGCTATTTCAAATCCTGAAAGATGATGCTGTGAAAGTGCTGCACTCAATATGCCAGCAAATTTGGAAAACTCAGCCGTGGACACAGGACTGGAAAAGGTCAGTTTTCATTCCAATCCCAAAGAAAGGCAGTGTGCCAAAGAATGCACAAACTGCCGCACAATTGCACTCATCTCACACGCTAGTAAAGTAATGCTCAAAATTCTCCAAGCCAGGCTTCAGCAATACGTGAACCGTGAACTTCCTGATGTTCAAGCTGGTTTTAGAAAAGGCAGAGGAACCAGAGACCAAATTGCCAACTTCCACTGGATCATGGAAAAAGCAAGAGAGTTCCAGAAAAACATCTATTTCTGCTTTATTGACTATGCCAAAGCCTTTGACTGTGTGGATCACAATAAACTGTGGAAAATTCTGAAAGAGATGGGAATACCAGACCACCTGATCTGCCCTCTTGAGAAATTTGTATGCAGGTCAGGAAGCAACAGTTAGAACTGGACATGGAACAACAGACTGGTTCCAAATAGGAAAAGGAGTATGTCAAGGCTGTATATTGTCACCCTGCTTATTTAACTTATATGCAGAGTACATCATGAGAAATGCTAGGCTAGATGAAGCACAAGCTGGAATCAAGACTGCAGGGAGAAATCTCAATAACCTCAGATATGCAGATGACACCACCCTTATGGCAGAAAGTGAAGAGGCATTAAAAAGCCTCTTGATGAAAATGAAAGAGGAGAGTGAAAAAGTTGCCTTAAAGCTGAACATTCAGAAAATGAAGATCATGGCATCCAGTCCCATCACTTCATGGGAAATAGATGGGGAAACAGTGGAAACAGTGTCAGACTTTATGTTTTTGGGCTCCAAAATCACTGCAGAAGGTGACTGCAACCATGAAATTAAAAGACGCTTACTCCTTGGAAGGAAAGTTATGACCAATCTAGATAGCATATTCAAAAGCAGAGACATTACTTTGCCAACAAAGGTCTGTTTAGTCAAGGCTATGGTTTTTCCTGTGGTCATGTATGGATGTGAGAGTTGGACTGTGAAGAAGGCTGAGCGCTGAAGAATTGATGCTTTTGAACTATGGTTTTGGAGAAGACTCTTGAGAGTCCCTTGGACTGCAAGGAGATCCAACCAGTCCATTCTGAAGGAGATCAGCCCTGGATTTCTTTGGAAGGAATGATGGTAAAGCTGAAACCCCAGTACTTTGGCCACCTCATGCGAAGAGTTGACTCATTGGAAAAGACTCTGATGTTGGGAGGGATTGGGGGCAGGAGGAGAAGGGGACGACAGAGGATGAGATGGCTGGATGGCGTCACTGTCTCGTTGGACATGAGTCTGAGTGAACTCCGGGAGTTGGTGCTGGACAGGGAGGCCTGGCGTGCTGCGATTCATGGGGTCACAAAGAGGCGGACATGACTGAGCGACTGAACTGAACTGAATATTCCATTGTGTATATGTACCACAGCTTTCTTATCCATTCGTCTGCCAATGGGCATCTAAATTGCTTCCATGTCCTGGCTGTTGTAAACAGTGCTGCGATGAACGTTGGGGTATACGTGTCTCTTTCAATTCTCGGTTCCTCCATGTGTATACCCACGAGTGGGATTGCTGGGTTGTATGGCAGTTCTGTTTCCAGTTTTTTAAGGAATCTCCACAATGTTGTCCATAGTGGCTGTACTAGTTTGTGTTCCCACCAACAGTGTAAAAGTGTTCCTTTTTCTCTGCACCGTCTCCGCATTTATTGTTTATAGACTTTTGGATAGCAGCCATTCTGACCAATGTGAGATGGTACCTCATTGTGGTTTTGATTTGTATTTCTCTGATAATGAGTGATGTTGATCATCTTTTCATGTGTGTGTTAGCCATCTGTATGTCTTCTTTGGAGAAATGTCTATTTAGTTCTTTGACCCACTTTTTGACTGGGTCACTTATTTTTCTGGAATTGAGCTGCTTGTATGTTTTTGAGATTAATTCTTTGTCAGTTGCTTCATTTGCTATTATTATTCTCCCATTCTGAAGGCTGTCTTTTCACCTTGCTTATAGTCTCCTTCGTTGTGCAAAAGCTTTTAAGTTTAATTAGGTCCCATTTGTTTATTTTTGCTTTATTTCCATTACTCTGGGAGGTGGGTCATAGAGGATCCTGCTATGATTTACATCAGAGAGTGTTTTTCCTATGTTTTCCTCTAGGAGTTTTATAGTTTCTGGTCTTACATTTAGATCTTTAATCCATTTTGAGTTTATTTTTATGTATGTTGTTAGAGTGTCCTGCTGTTGCTGCTAAGTCACTTCAGTCGTGTCCAACCATGTGCTACCCCATAGATGGCAGCCCACCAGGCTCCCCCGTCCCTGGGATTCTCCAGGCAAGAACACTGGAGTGTGTTGCCATTTCCTTCTCCAATGCATGAAGGTGAAAAGTGAAAGTGAATTCGCTCAGTCGTGTCCGACTCTTAGCGACTTCATGGACTGCAGCCTACCAGGCTCCTCTGTCCATGGAATTTTCCAGGCAAGAGTACTGGAGTGGGGTGCCATTGCCTTCTCTGAGAAAGTGTCCTAGTTTCATTCTTTTACAAGTGGTTGACCAGTTTTCCCAGCACCACTTGTTAAAGAGATTGTCTTTTCTCCATTGTATAGTCTTGCCTCCTTTGTCAAAGATAAGGTGTCTGTAGGCGTGTGGATTTATCTCTGGGCTTTCTATTTTGTTCCATTGATCTATGTTTCTGTCTTTGTGCCAGTACCATACTGTCTTGATGACTGTGGCTTTGTAGTATAGCCTGAAGTCAGGCAGGTTGATTCCTCCAGTTCCATTCTTCTTTCTCAAGATTGCTTTGGCTATTTGAGGTTTTTTGTATTTCCATACAAATTGTGAAATTATTTGTTCTAGTTCTCTGAAAAATACCATTGGTAGCTGGATAGGGATTGCATTGAATGTATAGATATCTTTGGGTAGTAAACTCATTTTCACTGTATTGATTCTTCTGATCCATGAACATGGTATATTTCTTCATCCATTTGTGTCATCTTATTCCTTTCACCATTGTTTTATAGTTTTCTATATATAGGTCTTTTGTTTCTTTAGGTAGATTTATTCCTAAGTATTTTATTCTTTTCTTTGCAGTGGTGAATGGAATTGTTTCCTTAATTTCTTTCTGTTTTCTTATTGTTAGTGTATAGGAATGCAAGGGATTTCTATGTATTAATTTTACATCCTGCAACTTTACTATATTCATTGATTAGCTCTGGTAATTTTCTGGTGGAGTCTTTAGAATTTTCTATGTAGAGGATCATGTCATCTGCAAACAATGAGAGTTTTACTTCTTCTTTTCCAATCTGGATTCCTTTTATTTCTTTTTCTGCTCTGATTGCTGTGGCTAAAACTTCCAAAACTATGTTGAATAATAGTGGTGAGAGTGGCACCCTTGTCTTATTCCTGTCTTCAGCAGAAATGCTTTCAGTTTTTCACCATTGAGGATAATGTTTGCTGTGGGTTAATCATATATGGCTTTTATTATGTTGAGGTATGTTCCTTCTATTCCTGCTTTCTGGAGGGTTTTTGTCATAAATGGATGTTGAATTTTGTCAAAGGCTTTCTCTACATCTATTGAGATAATCATGTGGTTTTTATCTTTAAATTTGTTGATGTGGTATATCACATTGATTGATTTGCGAATATTGGAGAATCGTTGCATCCCTGGGATAAAGCCCACTTGGTCATGATGTATGATCTTTTAAATATGTTGTTGGATTCTGTTTACTAGAATTTTGTTAAGGATTTTTGCATCTATGTTCATCAGTGATATTGGCCTATAGTTTTCTTTTTTTGTGGCACTTTGTCTGGTTTTGGTATTAGGGTGATGGTGGCCTCATAGAATGAGTTTGGCAGTTTACCTTCCTCTGCAATTTTCTGGAAGAGTTTGAGTAGGATAGGTGTTAACTCTTCTCTAAATTTTTGGTAGAATTCAGCTGTGAAGCCATGTGGTCCTGGGCTTTTGTTTGTTGGAAGATTTCTGATTACAGTTTCTATTTCTGTGCTTGTGATGGGTCTGTTAAGATTTTCTGTTTCTTCCTGATTCAGTTTTGGAAAGTTATACTTTTCTAAGAAGTTGTCTGTTTCTTCCAAGTTGTCCATTTTTTTGGCATATAGTTGCTGATAGTAGTCTCTTATCATCCTTTGTATTTCTGTGTTGTCTGTTGTGATTTCTCCATTTTCATTTCTAATTTTGTTGATTTGATTCTTCTCCCTTTTTTTCTTGATGAGTCTGGCTAATGGTTTGTCTATTTTATTTATCTTCTCAAAAAACCAGCTTTTAGCTTTGTTGATTTTGGCTATGATCTCCTTTGTTTCTTTTGTATTTATTTCTGCCCTAATTTTTATGATTTCTTTGCTTCTACTAACACTGGGATGCTTCATTTCTTCTTTTTCTAGTTGCTTTAGGTGCAGAGTTAGGTTATTTACTTGATTTCTCTCCTGTTTCTTGAGGTAGGCTTGTATTGCTATGAACCTTCCCCTTAGCACTGCTTTTACTGAATCCCATAGGTTTTGGGTTGTTGTGTTTTCATTTACATTTGTTTCTATGCATGGTTTGATTTCTTCTGTGATTTGTTGGTTATTCAGAAGTGTGTTGTTTAGCCTCCATATGTTTGTATTTTTAATAGTTTTTTCCTGTAGTTGACATCTAATATTACTGCATTGTGATCAGAAAAGATGCTTGAGATGATTTCAGTTTTTTTGAATTTACCAAGGCTAGATTTATGGCCCGGATGGTGATCTGTCCTGGAGAAGTTCTGTGTACACTTGAGAAAAAGGTGAAATTCATTGTTTTAGGGTGAGATGTCCTACAGATATCAATTAGATCTAACTGGTCCATTGTATATCTACCCATAGGTGTGAGTGGGGTATTAAAGTCTCCCACTATTATTGTGTTATTGTTAATTTCCCCTTTCATACTTGTTAGCATTTGCCTTACATATTGCGGTGCTCCTTTGTTGGGTGCATATATATTTATCACTGTTGTATCTTCTTCTTGGATTGATCCTTTGATCATTATATAGTGTCCTCCTTTGTCTCTTTTCACAGCCTTTATTTCAAAGTCTATTTTATCTGATATGAGTATTTCTACTCCTGCTTTCTTTTGGTCTCCATTTGTGTGAAATATCTTTTTCCAGCCCTTCACTTTCAGTCTGTATGTGTCCCTAGGTTTGAGGTGGGTCTCTTGTAGACAGCATATATAGGGGTCTTGTTTTTGTATCCATTCAGCCAGCCTTTGTCTTTTGTTTGGGGCATTCAGCCTATTTACATTTAAGGTAATTATAAGTATGATCCCATTGCCATTTACTTTGTTGTTTTGGGTTTGAGTTTATACACCTTTTTTGTGTTTCCTGTCTAGAGAACATCCTTTAGCATTTGTTGAAGAGCTGGTTTGGTGGTGCTGAATTCTCTGAGCTTTTGCTTGTCTGTAAAGCTTTTGATTTCTCCTTCATATTTGAATGAGATCCTTGCTGGGTACAGTAATCTGGGTTGTAGGTTTTTCTCTTTCATCACTTTTAAGTATGTCCTGCCGTTCCCTTCTGGCCTGAAGAGTTTCTGTTGCAAGATCAGTTGTTATCCTTATGGGAATCCCCTTGTGAGTTATTTGTTGTTTTTCCCTTGCTGCTTTTAATGTTTGTTCTTTGTGTTTGATCTTCGTTAATTTGATTAATATGTGTCTTGGGGTGTTTCACCTTGGGTTCATCCTGTTTGGGACTTTCTGGGTTTCTTGGATTTGGGTGGCTATCTCCTTCCCCATTTTAGGAAAGTTTTCAACTATTATCTCCTCAAGTATTTTCTCATGGTCTTTCTTTTTGTCTTCTTCTTCTGGGACTCCTATGATTTGAATGTTGGGGCATTTAACATTGTCCCAGAGGTTTCTGAGGTTGTCCTCATTTCTTTTAATTCTTTTTTCTTTTTTTCTCTCTGCTTCATTTATTTCCACCACTCTATCTTCCACCTCACTTATCCTATCTTCTGCCTCAGTTATTCTACTGTTGGTTCCCTCCAGAGTGCTTTTGATTTCAGTTATTGCATTATTCATTGTATATTGACTCTTTTATTTCTTCTAGGTCCTTGTTAAACTTTTCTTGCATCTTCTCAATCCTTGTCTCCAGACTGTTTATCTGTAACTCCATTTTGTTTTCAAGATTTTGGATCATTTTTACTATCATTATTCTGAATTCTTTTTCAGGTAGACTCCCTATCTCCTCCTCTTTTGTTTGGTTTAGTGGGCTTTTATCATATTCCTTTACCTGCTGAATATTTCTCTGCCTTTTCATCTTGTTTAGGTTGCTGTGTTTGAGGTGGCCTTTCTGAATTCTGGTAGTTTGTGGTTCCTCTTTATTGTGGAGGTTCCTCCCTGTGGGTGGGGTTGGATGAGTGGCTTGTCAAGGTTTCCTGGTTAGGGAAGCTTGCATCAGTGTTCTGATGGGTGGAGCTGGATCTTTTCTCTCTGGAGTGCAATGAAGTATCCAGTAGTGAGTCTAGGATCCCAGGAAGACTTGGTTAGCAACTGGGAGTCTGCTTGCAGTTTGGTAGAGGATGCCATCCCTGGAGCCGAGTTTGCCCTTTGCCTTATGGCTCTGGCCATTGCATGCCTGCCTCCCTGCCTCTGGCAGGGGATGGGCCAGTGTGCTGCTGGCTATCTCTCCTTTGGTATTGGCTCAGTCCTTTGTCTGTGAGCAGCCCAGCAGTGCCTTAGGTTAGACCTTTTTGTGGGAAAGTTCTCTCTCTCTGGCTATCCCCTGGTTTGGGTTGCTGTCTCACGTTAGCTCCCTCAGATTGCCCTTATGGCATTCAGGCCCAGTCCTTACCCTAAGCACTGCAGCCCGCACCTCCCTGTTCAGCCCCCGCTTGCTGGTGGCAGATGCAAGCATCTGGGCTACTGGGAGTTGCAGTTAGGCATGTAATCTGTGGGTTTTATTTATTTTTTCCTCCTGGTTATGTTGCCCTCTGAGATTCCAAAACTCCCCACAGACCTGCCAATGAGAGGGTTTCCTGGTGTTTGGAAACTTCTCTTTTATGACTCCCTCCCGGGATGGGTCTCCGTCCCTAACTCTTTTATCTCTCTTTTTATCTTTTATATTTTGTCTTACCTCCTTTCGAAGACAATGGGCTGCCTTTCTGGGTGCCTGGTGTCCTCTGCCAGCATTTAGAAGTTGTTTTGTGGTATTTGCTCAGTGTTCAAATGATCTTTTGATAAATTTGTAGGGGAGAAAGTGGTCTCCTTGTCCTATTCCTCTGCCATCTTAGAGACTGCCCTCATTAGTTCAGTTTTAAATTGAGATAATATACTAGTTAATTTTACCATTTATATCAAGGCTTTAATGACAAAATTTGATTTCTACCTTGATTTTGATTGATGCTTACAAATAGTTTTTAGGTTATAGTGCTGTAGTGATTAAATGATGAAGACTCTCTCTTTGGGCACTTCACAGTGCCCATTGTTAAAATTTGGGCCATTGTTAAAATTTCTCCCATGAAGATGCTGTGACATGATTAGAGCCTTGTGTGTTGTAGGGCTTAGGATGGGGGGTTGGTGGGGTGTTAGGATAAGCTACTTAAAGTAGTTCTCTGGCTAATTTATGTTAGAATTCTGAGCACCAGATCCTTAAGCTGCCATTATATTTGGTTGTATCTGTGGGAAACTTTTGGTTTCATTTTAAAAAAAGAGCTAAGTATTTATAGTTTGTGGGAAATTAAGGATAGTAATGAGGAATTTCTGGTGTGAAATAATTTTACCTCTTTACAGACAGATCCAGTTGAGTATGTGGAAAACATGTGTGAAAACATGCAGCTGTACCCACTACAGGACTTTCTCACTGGAGATCAGCTTCTTTTTGAATACAAGCCAGAAGTAAGGAGGTTTCCATCTCTAAACCTTACTTTTAGAGAAAGAGGAGGGTGAGAAAGTGTAGAAAGGTACATAAGAACATGAGAATGGAGAAAATTAGGTTATGTTTAGTCAGGTTTTTGTTTGTTTTAACTGAAGAAATGTCAGTAGTTTTGTGGATAATTTTTCATGATTCTTGTATATGACCATGCTTTAATATGACGAGAAAATCAAGTCCTCTCCTTAGGTATTGTTCTATTTTTCAAGTGTTGAAACATCTATTAAAGTCATTTCTAAGAATTATGTGCTTTAGGTGATAAACATACTTGCTTAGCTTGCCTTTTAATTCTGTTGGAGACTCTGTACAATTTTAATAATTTTGAGAATATATACAAGAGAAATACAAGAATCCTTGATTTCAAAATACATGACTTATGTGTAAAAAATATTACACATAAATAGTTGGTCAGGGTCTTTCCTCCACTAGTCCTGGTAAATAAATCATTTCACTCCATATGGGGTAGAGGTTCTCAACCAGGGGTGATTTTGTCCCCATGGGATATTTGTCACTGCCTGGGTACAAGGAAAACCATTCAGCATCACAGTAATCCCAGTCTGTGCTCCAACCACTGATGCCAAAGAAGCTGAAGTTGACCAGTTCTGTGAAAACCTACAACACTTCTAAAATTAGCATCAAAGATGTCCTTTTCATCATACGAGATTGGAATGCAAAAGTAGGGAGTCAAGAGATACCCAGAATAACAGAAAAGTTTGTCCTTGAAGTACAAAATGAAGTAAGGCAAAGGCTAACAAAGTTTTGTCAAGAAAGCACACTGGTCATTGCAAACACCCTTTGCAACAACCCAAAGACTATTCTGCACATGGATATCACCAGATTGGTCAGTACCAAAATCATATTGATTTATGTTCTTTGCAGCTAAAGATGGAGAAGCTGTAGTTAGTAAAAACAAGACCTGGAGCTGACTGTGGCTCAAATCATGAGCTTCTTATTGCAAAATTCGGCTTTAATTGAAGAAAGTAGGGAAAACTGCCAGGCCATTCAGGTATGACCTATATCAAATCCCTTATGATTATATGGTGGAGGTAACTAATAGATTCAAGGGACTAGATCTGGTAGACAGAGTGACTGAAGGAATATGGATGGAGGTTCATAACATGGTATAGGAGGCAGTGACCAAAACCATGCCAAAGAAAAAGAAAAAAAATTCAAAAAGGTAAAGTGGTTGTCTGAAAAGGCTTTACAAAGAGGTGAGGAAAGAGAAGTGAAAGACAAGGGAAAAAGGGAAAAATGCACCCAAAATGAATGCAGAGTTCTGGAGAACAACAAGGAGAGAATAAACATTCTTAAATGAACAATGCAAAGGAATAGAAGAAAACTATAGGATGAATAAGACTAGAGATCTCTTCAAGAAAATTGGAGATACCAGTGCAACATTTCGTGTAAGGATAGGCAGGATAAAGGACAGAAATGTTAAGGACCTGAAAGAAGCAGAAGAGATTAAGAAGAGGTGGCAAGAATATACAGAAGAACTATACAAAATGTGTCTTAATGACCTGAATAACCAAGATGGTGTGGTCACTCATCTAGAGCCAGACATCCTTGGAGAGTGAAGTCAAGTGGGCCTTACGAAGCATCACTACGAACAAAGCTAGTGGAGGTGATGAAATTCCAGCTGAGCTATTTCAAATCCTAAAAGATGATGCTGTGAAAGTGCTACACACAATATACCAGCAAATTTGGAAAACTCAGCCGTGGCCACAGGACTGGAAAAGGTCAGTTTTCATTCCAGTCCCAAAGAAGGGCAGTGTCAAAGAATATTCAGACTACCGTACAGTTGCTCATTTCACATGCTAGCAAAGTAATGCTCAAAATCTTTCAAGCTAGGCTTCAGCTGTACATTAACTGAGAACTCCTGATGTACAAACTAGGTTTGGAAAAGGCAGAGGAACCAGAAATCAAATTGCCAACGTTCATTAGATCATGGAGAGAGCAAGGGAAGTATAGAAAAACATCTACTTCTGCTTCATGAAGACTGTGCTAATAAAGCCTTTGACTGTGTGGATCACAACAAACAGTGGAAAATTCTTAAAGAGATGGGAATATCAGACCACCTTACCTGTCTCCTGAGAAACCTGTATGCGGGTCAAGAAGCAACAGTTAGAACCAGACATAAAAAAACTGACTGGTTTAAAATTGGGACGTGAGTATGACTAGACTATGACTAGGTATACAGTCACCTTGCTTATTTAATTTCTATATCATGTGAAATGCTGGGCTGGGGGAAATCACAAGCTGAAATCAGGATTGCCAGGAGAAATATTGGCAACCTCAAATATGCAGATGATACCACTCTAATGGCAGAAAACAAAGAGGAACCAAAGAGCCTCTTGATTAGGGTGAAAGAGGAGTGAAAAACCTGGCTTAAAACTCAACATTCAAAAAAATTAAGATCATGGCATCCAGTCCCATCATTTCATGGCAAACAGAAGGGATAAAAGTGGAAACAGTGACAGATTTTATTTTCTTGGGCTCCAAAATCACTGCAGATGGTGATTGCAGCCATAAAATTAAAAGATGCTTGCTTCTTGGAAGGAAAACTATGACAAACCTACACAATATATTAAAAAGCAGACATCACTTTGTCAACAAAGGTCCGTATAGTCAAAGCTATGTTTTTTCCAGTAGTCACGTGTGGATGTGAGAGTTGGACCATCAAGAAGGCTGATTGCTGAAGAATTTATGTTTTTGAATTGTGGTGCTGTAAAAGACTCTTGAAAGCCCCTTGGATAGCAAGGAGATCAAACCAGTCAATCCTAAAGGAAATCAACCCTGAATATTCATTGGAAGTACTGATGTGGAAGCTGAAGCTGTAGTACTTCGGCCACCTGATATGAAGAACTGACTCATTGGAAAAGACCCTGATGCTGGGAAAGATTGAAGGCAAGAGGAGAAAGGGTTGGCAGAAGATGAGATGGTCAGGTAGCATCACGGGCTCAATGGAATGAGTTGGAGCAAAGTCCAGAAGATAGTGGAGGACAAAGAAGCCTGGTGTGCTGCAGTCCATGGGGTTGCAAGGAGTTGGACATGACTTAGTGACTGAACAACAGCAACAAAGGGTACATTTCAGTTGTCACAGCTGGAGAGTGATCTTGGCATCTAGTGGGTAGAAGCCAGAGTTATTGCTGAACATTTTACAATGCAGGAGATGGCACTCTACAACTAGGAATTATCTGGCCCAAAATGTTAATAGTGCTGAGGTGAGAGACTGTGATGATGGTAGGTATTGTAAAACTACTAATTTTAAAGAAGATAGGGAAAGGTAAAGGAGGAAGCAGTAACCACATAGTCTTGTCATTTCCCTAGGATAATTGTGCCCAAGGGTCCAAGTATTTTTTTCTGAACCACTGTTTGTTGTTTTTTTCTCAAAGAAATGTTTTTAAGTAGTAGTTAGGGTTTCAAATCTAACCCACAAAAATCTTATGCTTAGTTCTTGTCATAGCTGAAGGATTATTACAGGAGGCTCTACATTGAATCATTTTACTGATTCTTGTGTTTGAAGTAGTATAATACATAATAGTTAAGAGCATAGTTTTTGAAATTATGTACAAACTTGGTTAGAACTCCACTTGTCACTTCTAGGTGTGTTGTTCTGTGCAGATTATAGACTCTTTAATCTGTGCAAATTACTTAAACTTTAACCTCTGAGGCTGAGTGCTTTCTATAAAATAGGTATGAAAAGTAAACTATTAATTGCTCAATCGTGTCTGACTCTTTGCGACCCTGTGGACTGTAGCCCACCTGGCTTCTCTGTCCATGGAATTCTCCAGGCAAGAATACTGGAATGAGTATCCATTCCCTTCTCCAGGGGACCTTCCCGAACCAGGGAAAATGGGTATACCTTAAGGTTATTGTTAGGATTAAATGAAATACTACCTGGCACATAGTAAAAGCTTAGTAAATGATAGCTCTTTTCACTGCTAGTCCTCTTATGTAGGATTTGAGATGAGAACTGTTGGAGCATTCTGAAGAAAGATATTTGAAGCTGCTGATAGACTAATGAAGTTTTGTCAATTAGGGTGGTCATGGACTATAGACAGTTTCATGAGCATTAAGGTGCTAGGATCTTGAGGGTGTCTAACATAATGTGGCTTTGCCTTTTTAACAGAGATGTATTAGATTGAAGTTATAATTGTTGTATATGTGTCTCCCCCCCTCCACTTTCCCCCGTCCTCAATTAGGTCATTGCTGAAGCCCTTAATCAGCTAGTTCCTCAAAAGGCAAATCTTGTTCTACTGTCTGGTGCTAATGAGGGAAAATGTGACCTCAAGGAGAAATGGTTTGGGACTCAGTATAGTATGGAAGGTAAAATATTTTAAAATTGTCCTACATGTAGGTATATGATTCACCTGGGAAGTTTTATTCCTTTAATAGTTTGGTAGTTCCTGTGGAGAAAATGGTTTGTTTTTTTTTTTAAGATGTTTACTTTGAAATGAAAATGATTTATATTACTTTACTGGAAATTATTTTCTGCAATGCTTATATCTGTATTAGCTAGTGAGAAAATCCTGTTGTCTTTGGGAGCCTGGGGCTATTTTTGGCTGTATTTTAGAAAAGTGCCCCCCAGACTTCAGTGTGCCTATGTATCACCTGGAGGTCTTATTAAAATATGGATTGTGATTCAGTAGCTCTAGAGTTGAGCTTGTGATTCTGTGTTTCTAACAAACTTTCTAGGTGATAATGCTGATGAAACCACCCATTGAGTAGCAAGAGTTTGGAAACTCAGGTTATGTCACTTACAGTTTTCCTGAGAAAAAAGAATTGGTTAGTGAAGACCAGTTGTTGACTGGTTTGTTACTATGAGAATTCTGAACACTGCATTCTTTATTGGATCAATTTGTCTTTTATCTCTACAGATATTGAAAACTCTTGGGCTGAACTGTGGAAGAGTGATTTTGAATTGAATCCAGATCTTCATCTTCCAGCTGAAAACAAGTACATAGGTCAGTGAAATATCAATCATTATATATAATCCATCCATGTACTAATATTAAATAACACCTGATCTCTGGGATGAGCATTACAGTTTTCTTACTTTTCCGAACGATAAAACTGAAGCTCAGAAAAGCCAAGTGACTTGTCCTGGACTGTTCAGTTGGTGATTGCAGGAAACAGGACGTAAGCATAGATCCTGGGACTTTTTCTGGTCAGTGATAGCTGATGCTTTCACGTCAGTTCTTGTAGGTGTTGCCATTATCTTGTCTGATTATTCTAGAGGTTTTCAAACTACAGCTTGCCTCCCAGTGTAATGAATTGTGAAAGCATTAAAAAAATATCAGAGTGGAAAATAGCAAAATGTTTCATTAAATAAAGAAAGGGTATTATTTTCAGAAGTTCTGTTCCCGGTAGGTATATGTGTGTGTTAACCTGTCTACTAGCTTACAACAGAAAACAATTCTAACTGTGAGGAAGTCACTGGTCTAGGACAAATATAATTTACTCAGAATTTCATTTTTCCAGCAATTCTATTCCTAGGTATATACCCAAAAGAAAACAGATATTCAAACAAATGCATGTGCATGCATGTTGATAGCAGCATTATTCACGAAAGGCAAAAGGTGGAAACAACTAGTGTTCATAATGAATAAATGGATAAACAAACTATGGCATATACATACAATGATGTATTATTCTGTCATAAAAAGAAATGATGTACTGATATATGCTTCAGTATGGATGAATCTTGAAAATATGGTAAATGAAAGAAGACAGACAAAAGGGGTTACACGTATGATTCTTCTTACCTGAAATACCCAGAATAGGTAAATCCATAGAGACACAGAACTCAGGTTGATGGTCGCCAGTGGCAGGGGGTAGTGGGTAATGGGGAGTAACTGCTTAGTGGTCCTTAGTGCTTAGGGGTTTCCTTTTGGGTTGATGAAAATGTTTTGCAGCTAGAAAGAAGTGGTAGTTGCACAACATTGTGAATATACTTAATTCCCCTGAAATGTTCACTTTAAAATGGTTTTATTTGTTAACTTTCAAAAATATGTAAATTTTGAATATGTAAATTGGTAAAAGACATTCTCATTCAAGAATGCATTCATAAATTGGTCTGTACAATTATTTTGACCAAAGTTCCCTCTCACAGTTAAGATTAGTCAGCTCTTGGGAAATTACAGATTTTCAGAGTTCATGTAGTTTAAGGCCAAGAGCAGAGAAGGCAATGGCACCCCACTCCAGTACTCCTGCCTGGAAAATCCCATGGACGGAGGAGCCTGGTAGACTGCAGTCCATGGGGTCGCTAAGAGTCGGACACGACTGAGTGACTTCACTTTCACTTTTCACTTTCATGCATTGGAGAAGGAAATGGCAACCCACTCCAGTGTTCTTGCCTGGAGAATCCCAGGGACGGGGGAGCCTGGTGGGCTGCCGTCTATGGGGTCGCACAGGGTTGGACACGACTGAAGCGACTTAGCAGCAGCAGCAGCAAGGCCAAGAGGACTTTCTTTTTAGTATTGTTCTACTAATTTATTGTACTCTAACATTTGAATTTGACATGTTTTTTGCCTCAAAAAAGAGTTACCTAGAGTTCTGAAACCAAGAACAGATTGATGGAAATTCTGTTGTGATAACTGAGTGACTTATTACCTTTTGCTTTTGTTAGCCACGGATTTCATGTTGAAGGCTTTTGATTGTCCAGAGACAGAATACCCTGTTAAAATTGTGAATACTCCACAAGGTTGCCTGTGGTATAAGAAAGACAACAAATTCAAAATCCCCAAAGGTAAAATGTTTACCTCCTTAAAACTAGTGAAATAAGTATAACCAAACTTTCTCCAGTTTCTCACAACCTTTTACCTCTTCTCTGTTACATCTCTTCCTTTCCTCTTCCCCTTCTACTTGAAGACCTTTTCCAGGCTTACCTATTGGATCCATACTATGCTCCTGTGCTGTCACAGAAATTCTTATGTACACTACAGATTCCAGGGAATAAATAAGGATTCAAGCATAAAATGAAATTATTTTTTGATTTTTTTTTTTCTCAGTTAAATGAAAGCAGAGCCAGGTGTTTGGCTGTCTCAGGCAGCAGGTGGTGTTTTTTGAACATTATTGTTAAAAAGAGAATCAAGAGTAAGAGTAAGCTGAAAGGAATTATTCTTAGACGTGATAGATAGCCAAGTTCAGCATTACAAATGTGAAATATCCTCCATCTGTCTCCCTGTATTCTTTTGTTTCTCAGCCTAAAGGAAGTGTTGTATATACAGTTAACCAGACTCTGAAGCTCTTATCTTCAACATGGTAGCCCAAACTGTGTTGCTTTTTAAATTTTGTGTTCTTGTGCATAGCATAGGAACTTACTGAAGCAACTTGGAATCAAAGGGTAGGTGCTCTTGGTTGCCATCTAGCCCATATCCCTAGCCTTGACACAACTGTACTATAGTTCTCAGGGATTCTTGAGTTCACTGGGAAGGTTGTTTACTCAGTTTTTCTTGGATAGATTATGAGTTTCTAAAAATGTTCTTAACATTTATTCCGCTTCCTTGGAACAGTACTGATACAACTTTCTGTGAGCATTGGTATTTTTCCCTTAATGTTCTTGACATGTATACCTCTATATGCATTTTTCCTGACCAAGGCTGTTGATAGTAAGAGTATTCATAGGCCTCTCTGCATATCTGTCTATATATGTGATTTTCCTATAGATTAAAGTGTGCCTTCTGGACACTATTAGGAATGGTAAATATACTTATTAAGGATGCTTAAGGATAAAAATGTAATGAGGATTTAAGGATTAGTGGTTTATTTCAGAATTTTTAAAACATCATCATATTGGGGGAAAATAACAGGTGTACTAAATATTTGAGGCCTCTGGCCATTAGTTTCTTATTTAGGGTCTTTTTTTCTTTCAGCATATATACGTTTCCATCTGATCTCACCTTTGATACAGAAGTCTGCAGCAAAGTAAGAAATTGTCCTCTTTTCTGGAAGATATATATATTTTAATTATTGAAAGACTTTTATTTCTGAATCATTGTATCATTCTCTTTGTCAGTACTTGAGCTGTGCTCCTCATTTATGTGTTTTTTATGTGCCCAAAACAAATTATCTGTGTGAATCACTAAGATGGAATTGTGGCTGCTCCATCTCCAGCACTTATTTGTACTGGATTGAGAAAGTTCCTTAAAGATAAGCTTGGGTTAGCTTCCAGTATATAATGAGGACTAGTGTGGATCTGTTGACCTGTATTTTGAGACTGCCAAGGAGTCTGATTTTACTTCATTCTTAGCAAATTATTTACACGTTTATATAGATTAGCTGTATTGTGGGAGGTCAGAGAGCCTAAAATATACCTGAATCATAGGAGGTGCTCAGGAAATGTTACTACATTTCTCCCTTTCTTTTGCCCCTTAACCTGTAAAATCCAGCCTTAAACTGACAAATAGCACTAACATTATTAATATCCAGTCTAAAAAGTGCATTACAGGACTTCCCTGGCCATCCAGTGGTTAAGACTATGCATTTCCAATGCATCAGTCTCTGGTTCAATTCCTAGTTGGGAAACTAAGGTTCCACATGCCACATGGCCAAAAAAAAGGACCCTCCTCTCTTCCCTCAGATTTTTAATTTGTTGGTCAGAAAACCTAGGCCACAGGGATAGCCAGAGCATTTGGGCCAGTTGCTTTTCATGTATTTTACACTTATCCCATTGTGCAACATAAATATTATCATATTCTATTTGTGCATGACATGAAAAAGATAGGGGAGCACTGCTGAAGGTGGGAGTTCTGTAATGCCCCGGTGAACCCGAGCCCTAGTAACCTTTGAGCTCAGTTAGTATATAGAGTTTACATTCTGGAGTAGTGAATTAATATCTTTATAAAAGTGAAGTTTCTTACTCTAAATTGAAGGAAATTTGTCTATTTCTTGTCAGTTAATGATGCTGTTTGCATTTTTATACTCTTAGTGTGGTCCTCTTTGATATTTTTGTCAATATCCTTACCCATAACCTTGCGGAACCAGCTTATGAAGCAGATGTGGCACAGCTGGAGTATAAGCTGGTCGCTGGAGAACATGGTTTAATTATTCGAGTGAAAGGATTCAACCATAAACTACCTGTAAGTACAGTGCTCTGATTTCTTTGCAGACAACTTTAAAATTTCATATTTGTTTGTTGTGCCTATAGCACCAAGCATAGAGGTTTGTGCATGAGGTGCTGTATATGAAAAGAAATATGTATTAATATAGATCATTAGGTTTTTTTGACTGATGGCAGGTATTCCAACTTTGGCCACATATAAGAGCAACATATATTCTTTAATTAATTGCATTTATTGGGCTTCCCTGGTAGCTCAGCTGGTAAAGAATCTGCGTGCAATGCAGGAAACCCTGGTTCGATTCCTGGGTGGGACAGATTCCTTAGAGAAGGGAACAGCTACCCACTCCAGTATTCTGGCCTGGAGATCATTATGGTTTTTTTGGCTGATGGCAAGTATTCTGACTTTGGCCACATATAAGAGCAACATATATTCTTCAATTAATTACATTTATTAGTGTTGTATACATTAGTAATAGATACAGCACAGCCTGTGCTTCAGACTTGATTACACTTCTCTTTGCTGTCCGTTTCTCTGCAGCCAACACTGGTATTTAGGACTTGTTTGAGTGTAATTGGGCTGCCCTTGTGGCTCAGACAGTAGAGAGTCTGCCTGCAATGTGGGAGACCTAGATTCTATTCCTGGGTTGGGGAGATTCCCTGGAGAAGGAAAACGCTACCCACTCCAGTATTCTGGCCTGGAGAATTCCATCGACAGAGGAGCCTGGTGGGCTACAGTCCATGGGGTCACAAAGAGTTGGACACTACTGAGTGACTAGCTCTTATTTGTTTTCTTTTTTGAGTGTAATTTCATGCCATAGTGCAAGGACAGATTTAAAACACCTGACATGTTCCCTGATGCCCTGACGAAGAGTAGAACTTAGATGTCTGTGTTCTTTCTTCGTCTTCTTACAGTCTTTTCCATTGTTTCAAGTGTGTGTGTCTTGTTCCCTTCTAAGTTTATGACTCTTAAGAAACAGAGTTTATATCTTGTTAGTGATTTATCTTTTGGTAAAGAATATGTTTCAATGTCATCTGTCAGTACTTCATAAGTAAAGGAAGAAATACCAAGTACCAGGTAAAATAATGTACCCAACAATAAATTTTATATGTTGGTTTTTTGGGTAGAATATATATTAACATTTGGGGAATTGGGTTCATCTAAGAAAAAATCTGGAGGAGAGGACCTGGAAGTAATCAGACCTGTGCTAAGAGGTGATAGCCTCCATATCTTAGCAAAAATCCTAGAGAAGAGTAGTTTTCTTCTTTATACCCTCTTACTTGTCAGTCTCCCCTGGGAACAAAAATTGTCCTTAGGAGGAGACACATGGAATATTTTAGTAACCTTCAAAAGAGTAAATATAATGTAGCTTAAAATCCAAACATATTAAAGCCAAATACAGTAGTTGTCATTTGGTAGGTATGTTTTGGAATTACCTGGAGAGCTTTTTAGAAATACAAACCATAGTATTTGAGGTTCTTCATTCTATGAAGCTTCCCTACTGTAACATTAAAACTTGATATAAATACTATAAATACATATATAAAACCAGAGATCATTTACACCTATGAAATACAGAGTCAAGCATTCTAAAAACTTGAAAGTTAAGTTCAAATATAACAAAAAGAATAATTCACCATGACCAGTGCCAGCAAAGCAAAGAGTTGGTTGTTCAGTTTTACGAAGCTGTTATAAATCATTATAACACAAGTCAGTTAAGAAACACTGTGTGAATATAGTGATCATGAACATAAATCATTATATCAAAATCAGTTGAGAAATACTATATGAATATAGTGATAAATGCCCCCAAAATTATTTGATAAATTTGAGTTGTCATTCCTAATAAGTAGGAATAAAGGGAGGTTACACAACCACAATAAAAATCTTAATTAAATGTATGATAACAGATGTTATACTAACTGATGAAATCCTGAACATTAAAATTAGGAATAAGCCGAGGATACCCATGATCACTTCTATTACTTGACATTATTTTTAGAGTTTCTGGCTACTATATTAAAGTGAAAAAATAAAAACACCTGGAAGAGAAAAAGCATTTTTCTTTGCAAGATACTATTAGAATTTAAAAAATAATTTGTGATATGACTCATCATAAGACCAGTATATCAATGGCTCATTTTCCTATAGTGCAGTAACCATTTAGAAATGGACTGGGAAAAAATATGTCACTATAATATTGAGAAAAATAATCAAATATGTAAGAATAAAGAAGAAAAGTATAGAACTTATCTAAAGAAAGCTATAAATCTTTTTGAAGCATATAAAAGACTTTAAGGGAGAAGACTTCACATGTTTCTGGATAGCACAGGTTGATACAAAGTCATTATTTCCTAAATTATCTTCTCCCAGTTAAAATCAAATTTTGGGGCAGTGGAGATGCTCAATAAAATTATTTTTAAGTTTAATGGGAAGGAAAAAATGTTTTAAAATACCTCTGAAAATTATGAAAAAGAAAATTTTTATTCCTTCAGATTTTATAATTGAGAATTTTAGCTCCTAAAAATTCTTTGAGGGAGGGGCTTCCCTGGTGGCTCAGTGGTAAAGAATCTACCTGCCAATGCAGGAAACACCGGTTCAATCCTTGATCTGGGAAGATCCCACATGTCCCAGAGCTTGTGTGCTGCAACTGTTGAGCCTGTGCTTAGAGCCCGGGAGACACACCTGCAGAGCCCACGAGCTGCAACTACTGAAGCCCGTGCAGCCTAGACTCTGTGCTCCACAACGAGAGAGACCACCGCAGTGAGAAGCTGATCATGATAACTAGAGAGCAGTCCCCACTCACTGCAACTAGAGAAAAGCCTACATAGCAATGAAGACCCAGCACAGCCAAAAATAAATAAATGAATTACTGGAAAAAAAAAAAAAATAGCTAGGTGGTGTAGCCATGGGTTAAGGGAAAAAAAAAGATTCTTTGAGTCATTAGTACTTATGTCCCACACAATGCCTATTTTATCATATTGAACCCCTGGTAGAAACCAATGGGAAACATTTTCCCCCTAAAAATCAGTGGATTTACATGTTTCTCCACTTAAGGTGTTTCTTTCTTTTCTTCTTAGCTACTGTTTCAGCTTATTATTGACTACTTAGCGGAGTTCAGTTCCACACCAGCTGTGTTTACAATGATAACTGAGCAATTGAAGAAGACCTACTTTAACATCCTCATCAAGCCTGAAACTCTGGCCAAGTGGGTATACATGGGATCAGCTTATATTTTGAAGGCCTAAAACTATATGCCTTCTTGGAATTAAGTGTGGGGAGTGAGGCTGTTGTTTCAGTGCTAATTCAGATGTGATAGAATTGTGCTGTGTTTTAGGAAACTAGCCTGTAGAGTTAGAGAGTTTCTAAACTCATTGTAAGTAGTTATCGGTGAGGAGGACTGCTGTCTACTATACTTAATTAGAGGCTAAAGGTTAAAAGAGTGTTTTTTCCTAGTTTCTAAGTAAAAAACAGTTCAAAAAGTGCTGACTTGGTTGTAGCTCAAAATTGCTTAGTGTGTTGGATGTTATGATAAGTAGCTGAGTTAAATTGCCTAACAGGTCATTTTTCTGACAACTGCAACTATCCAGAATTCAGTCAGGTTGCAGAAGAGAGCAGAAATGCTTCTGGACAGTCAGTATGCCCTCTGCTAATAGGCAGTCATCTTGGGCCTTTCACCAGAGCCTGTTCTTTAATCCAGGGCCAGCAGTAGCTTATAGGGTACCTTTGTGTGAATCAGAAAAAAGTACACTCTTGAGGGTAAAAAGAGCCTTTGTGGGAGGGGGGAAAAACTCCCCTCTGAGCAGATATAGCCCTTTATGCACATGGCTTGCAAGCCCCTACTTGACCTGTTTGCTGGGCATCTGTAAATACCCTGCATTAGACATAGTTATAATGAGAACATAAGTGGCCAAAATTCGAAAGCAGGGGAGGGAGTAGGTAAGAATCAGACATGTAATAACTGATAATCTGATCACAAAAAGTTATAAAAACTAATAACCAAATATAAATGGGAAAGGAGAGTTGTCTGGAATTATTGATATGATTAAAAATAGCCCCATATATCCTCTAACTGCTGAATACTACTTTGTTAAAATGTGGTAGAGTAATAATACTTGTTTATTGAAGATTTGGTATGTGTTAGATCTAAGAACTTTAAGTGTATTTATTTAATTCTCACCAAAACTGATAATAGTATGGCATTTTTATTTCCCTTGTTTTACAAATGAAATTGAGTCACAAATGTTAGGTAACTTGGCCATATTTAAACAGCTTACTAAGAAAAATAAATAAATAGCTTACTGTGTGGGAGGGGGTTAGTCTGATTCTTGCCTAGAGCCAGTTATGCTGTATTGTCATTGTAGATATACATGATGGTCACTTCCAGTAATGGATAAATGCTAGTGAGATTTGAAATCAAAATAGTAATATTAAATTGGTTTGTGACTCATTTGGCAGCTTGTGTGAAATGTTTTATTTTGCAATTGAAACAGATAAGTTTTACCAATGAGCTAAAAATCTATGTAATAGTCTATATATGCAGTTTTAAATGCTTTTTGCTGGTTATGACATTGTTTCCCTATCTTAAGTAGTGATAGAAATTGTCACTTTAAAGAAACACATCATCTATAGAAACTTAACCCAATCCTATACCCTTACGATTCATTTCTTACAATATGACTTTTTTTTTTCTGCTCTCTGTAGAGATGTTCGGCTTTTAATCCTGGAGTATTCCCGTTGGTCTATGATTGATAAGTATCGTGCTTTGATGGATGGCCTTTCCCTTGAGTCTCTGCTGAGCTTCGTCAGAGAATTCAAAGCCCAGCTCTTTGTTGAGGGCCTGGTACAAGGAAATGTCACAAGCACAGTGAGTGTCAGGGTTCTGTTGGTACAGGCCAGGTATGAATGCTGTTCTGCGCTCTGGAATTCTGTTAGTTCTTCCCTAAAGGGGAAGCTGTCATTTTGGCAGGCCAGCATTGTCACAGTCTGTTTAGAAGGAAAGTTGGCCCTTTCGGTGCTGGACAAGACTTTCTTATGAAAGAGACTACTGGTATTGGACCGCATTTTGAGTTAAGTGGGTTTGGAAAATACATGGTATTGGTTACATTTGTTGACGATTGTGGAAACTAGAAACAGTTTAATTTAGATATAAAAGTGGGAGCTGGGGAGGGCTGAGGGATGTACATACATATACATCATTCACTTAGTATCAAGTGTATTCTGTTGCTCACTCTATGCCAGGCTCTGTATTAATATTAATAGATCCAGGTTTCTAAAACACAGCCTAATGGGGTAAACCGGACAACTAAGTTTGATCCCCAAGTGAAGAAAGTTTCACAGTGGACAGTAAACAGAGCACCAAGGGAGAACAGAAAAGGAGCCACTTCAGTTGAGAGCCACTTAGTATTCAACAAACATAATATTGAATCAGTGAATGATAATCCTAGTGAATGAGTGATAAACCCAGTGAATGAATGATCAGCATTTTGGGTGACAGACTGTATCTGCTTTCTGATGCATTCCAGGGCTTCCCATGCACTTAGAACATTGGTATTAGTTGGTTTAGGGTGAAATTAATGACAGTAGAGCCTGATATAGCTCTTTTCTTCTCTTTCACCTCCTAGGAATCTACAGATTTCCTGAAATATGTTGTTGAGTGAGTATTGGTTGAATTTTCTCTTTAGGAGTTATGTGTTCTTAATAGCAAGAGGACCTTGAGACCAAAATTCAGTTGTTACTAAATCTGTAATGGAGATGCTTCTTGTAGGTTTATTTGAGGTTAGTTATATAAACAAAACAATTCAGAAGGCAATGTAGAAGGCCTGACTTTCCATTTTGGGGGCAGGAGTAGGAGGATAAAGGCACAGCCTCGATGACCCATACTGATTGTTTTGCAGCAAGTTGAACTTCATGCCTCTGGAGCAGGAGATGCCTGTGCAGTTCCAGGTGGTGGAGCTACCCAGTGGCCACCACCTGTGCAAAGTGAGAGCTCTGAACAGGGGTGACGCCAACTCTGAAGTCACTGTATATTACCAGGTCAGTGGCCCCTTTGCACACAGCTGTCCTCATGGCTGTGTCTTTTAGACACTAAAGACTGGTGGAAGGACCGCAGTGTCTGGGGGAAGTGATCCTATGCTCTTCAAGGCCTGTTTGCGGTTACTCTGTGGTTTTATGCTTGGGGTCATATGTCCTCTTGAAGCAATTACATTTAAAAACTGCTCCTGTCAGTGAGTGGATCCTTTTTCAATCACAGTGCTTTATTAATCACCCAGCCACTAGTCCAGAGGGACAGAACTGAAGTATGGCTGGAAATCCCTACATATTTACCAGTCACAACTCCAGGGAGCAAGAGGACATTTGTTAAAAGGACAGTTTTGAAATATGACAAAAACAAACATAGTCAACCAACATACAGTAAATAGAATGGCTTCCAGAGTCATAATGAGTATTTTCAAAGCGCCTGAGAGAGAGGATTTATCACCTGTATTTTATGTATGATAAATCTGAGGTCCTTCACTTACTGAGGTCATACCAGCTGGAGTTCAAATTTATACCTTCTGTCTTCAAATCCTATGTGTTTTCCACAGCATTCTGGAGATACGGGATGGTGCTTAAAATAAGAAAGAGCTTTGCACTGATCTCAGTTGGTCCATAGACTAGCCTGTGTTTGGTCCCACTCACTTTTAGGACAATGGGGACCTGTGTGTTTAGACTGATCTCAGACTTCCCAAACACTGGGGCTCTTTATCTGCTGCTTTGGTCCTGGGTTTTCTACATGAGGAAGTCACTTCTCTGTCTGACCTCATAAAGATCCCTGGCCTGGACTTTGGGCAGGGCTCCATGGCTTCACTTGTCACCTTGTCCTTTTCTTGAGTTTCTGGCGCTGAATCTTTGCCTTGTCTGTAGAGCCTGTCTTCCTCTGCAAGTCCTTGACTTTAGGTTGTGTCCTTGGTGTGTTTTGGGCAGGAGCTGGCAGGTCAGGGATTACTGAACTCAATTCCATGTCCACCTGCAGTTCTGAGCTAGGGCTGGGAATACAGATCATCACGCATGATTCCAGTCTGCACACACCTCCTGTTTTGTGGGAAGGCAGGAAGTATAACAGTAGAGGGTACGGGGTGGGGGGGAGAGAAGAGTAGGGTAGTATCCTGAATAAATGGTTGTCAAGAAGAGCTATATTTTTAAAAAGCCCTGTAAGCCATTGGATTTTTCAGTTGGTCTGATCAGCTTCTCCTCTCAGTCAGGTGCCAGGAGTCTGAAAGAATACACTCTTATGGAGCTGCTTGTGGTAAGTTGCATAAAGGAGAGTCCCAATACTCGGGAGCCCCTGGCCAACTGTGAGGACTGGCCTATCTACCTGGGGGCTGGGGACCTGGGAGTGGTCAGAGATCTGTGGTTTGTAAGTGAGCTGGTTGTTGAGCATTTCTCACCTAGTATGAGCCAGGATAATGGGCCTGGGCTATTTAAGAAGGCAGTAAAGGAGGCTGGACTCGGGGTCACATGTTAACACTTTGGGGGGAAGAAATGGAGGTTTCTCTGCTGGGAGGAGTTAAGCTGATGGGTAGTATGTTGAATTACAGATGCATATGGAAGAGCCTTGTTTTGACTTCCTTCGAACCAAGCAGACCCTTGGGTAAGTCTGCTGGCAAGAGCACTGAGCTCAAGATCTGGGGCTTACTTTGCAGGCTTAAGTCGATCAGCTATACTGACTGAACAGTCTCAGCACTCTTTGGCCCTTCCAGGCCTTAAGAGTCATACCTACCAAGTCATACTCAGTAGAGTCATACTGTCAAAACTTTTGCAGTTTGCATCTTGGACTATGATCAGTCTGTCAGTTTGGTCAGGTTTCAAGACTAAGAGGCTGGCCTTGTGGTCCTCAGTTCAGGAGAGGGGTGGATATGGATACCCTAACCCAAGAGTAAACATCTATGGATCCTCTTCCAGGACCTGTAGGGTCCAGTAAGGATGGGCAGAAACCCTTCCCACTGCTCTCTAGTAACTCCAAGGACAGGGTGCAGATGAGTACCTGAGCTCATAGAACTTTTCACTCTGGCCATAGGTACCATGTCTACCCTACCTGTAGGAACACATCTGGGATTCTAGGCTTCTCTGTCACCGTGGGGACTCAGGCAACCAAATACAAGTGAGTAAACAAGTGAGAAGATGGGCCCGGCTATCGTTTTTCTCGGCATAGAGAATAGGGGCTGCATCCTTGCCCTGACCATTTGCTTCCCATTTAGTCACAGCTGCAGCAGGTGGCTCATATATGGCCTGGTCCAGGACTTACCAGTGGGTTTGTAGGGTTTGACTCAAGTCCTATGGTGACTGTGCAGGGCTTGCCACTGCTTCCTCTCTTCAGGCCTATCTGAAGACAAGAAAGGCAGATGCGTAACCTAGCATTCAGGCTGCAAGCAAGGTACTAGGCCTTGTTGGTCCTCAGCTTTGAAGTGGTCAGCATGGCTGTCTGCTGCTTCCTACGAGGATACCAGGGAATTGGGCTAGAAGTGGAGTAGGGGTGGGGGTTCTTCACTGTTCACTTACCTCCTGCAGCTTAGGGGAGATCACTTCAGCCTTTCCTGGAAATATGCCTTAGACCCAGTTTTTCCTTTGCCTTCTGCTTGAGACCTGGTCAGTGATGACTTAATGGAAGATGTTTTATTTTAGCTCTGAAGTTGTTGATAAGAAGATAGAAGAGTTCCTTTCAAGCTTTGAGGAGAAGATTGAGAACCTCACTGAGGATGCATTCAACACCCAGGTCATTGTGCTGGCTTGGTCTTTTGTTGGGTCACCCAAGCCCTCAATCGGAGAAGGCAATGGCACCCCACTCCAGTACTCTTGCTTGGAAATCCCATGGATGGAGGAGCCTGTTAGGCTGCAATCCATGGGGTTGCAAAGAGTCGGACACGACTGAGTGACTTCACTTTCACTTTTCACTTTCATGCACTGGAGAAGGAAATGGCAGCCCACTCGTGTTCTTTCCTGGAGAATCCCAGGGACGGGGGAGCCTCGTGGGCTGCCGTCTGTGGGGTCCCACAGAGTCGGACACGACTGAAGTGACTTAGCATAGCATAAGCCCTCGACACTAGTCTTAACAGTACTGTGTGCTGGGTTCTTGAGCTCTGTAGCCCACCTTAACCTGACCACGTCTTCCTAGCTCCATCCCTCGTCGTCATGCTGGCAGGTCTATCACAAATCAGACCAGACAGGGTTAAGTGTGCTGAGGATGATTGGGTGATGCCATGCCTGAGTGTTTCTTTGACGGTAACAGGTCACAGCTCTGATCAAGCTGAAGGAGTGCGAGGACACCCACCTTGGGGAGGAAGTGGACAGGAACTGGAATGAAGTGGTGACTCGGCAGTATCTCTTTGACCGCCTTGCCCATGAGGTAGTAACATGGTTTTCAGAGTAAGACAGCTTTGACAGGGACTCTTGATTTAACAGGAGACACAGTTCTAAGCAAATTGGTATTGTGTGGAGGAGAGACCAGGGGCACTCATCTTGGGTTGGTTATTATTTACTTGCCCATTTCTTGATGTTATTAAATTACATCGTTTCCAGACTGGCTACTGTAGTGTCTCAGGTGGCCAAGTGAGCAGGATGCTGGGTATTCTTACTCTTGCTCCCCCAATTTCAGTCAAATCCACTTTTTAAAAAATTGAAGTATGGTTGATTTACAATGTTAATTTCTGTTGCAGAGTGATTCAGTTTTACATATATATATAATTTTTTTCCTTTTCGTTTTTGTATTATATATTCAGATTCACTACAAAGTTTGGGAGAAAAACAGGTTCTGCTACTTAAAGAAAATTGCGAACTTCTGGTGTTTATGAAGTTCCTTCTCCAGATTTAAGGATTCTTTGTGTAGGTCTTTGTGACAACTTCTAGCCTCAAGTAATAAATCCCATTTAAAGGAGCTCTGGGTCCTACAGTCCAGTGCTCTGATACTATAACCCTACCAAAGGACATTGAAGCAGAGCAGGTATTTAACAGAGAGGCTTCATTCAGCCCAACTCTTGAGGTTCTGCAGTTTTTCTGTTAGAAGCCAGAGGATAAATACTTACCATGTATCTGAGAGGTGACACTATGGAGTAACGAGTTTGACTCCATGTACGGTACTTAGCTGTAGTTACAGCATCTGCTGCCCTCTCCTGCTTATTATCTGCCAGTCAGTCAGTGCGAAGAAACATGAAGGTATGTCAGGCTCATTTGTATCTTTATCTGGAAGGTTGGGAGCCAGCTGAAACATGTTAAAATAAAACAGTGCTTATAATAAGCAGGACCAAGAAGGTCTGGCTAGGGTGTTGTGTTTTAAGAACCATCTTTGCATAAATATATTGCTAGTTTTTTATAGCTTTCTTTCATATCTTCCCTTCTCCCATTAAGATTGAAGCACTGAAGTCATTCTCAAAATCAGACCTAGTCAACTGGTTCAAGGCCCACAGAGGACCAGGAAGTAAAATGCTCAGTGTTCATGTGAGTATCGTTACCAAAGCTGTAGCTCTGTCCTTTCCAGACTTGTCGTCTCACCCATGTACTGAGTTTGGGTTGGTGTCCTAGATCCTACTAGGTCTTTGCCCAAACGTGGTCAGCATTGTCTCTCACCTCAAGTCTTTGGCCTTTTTCAGGTTGTTGGATTCGGGAAGTACGAGCTGGAAGAGGATGGTACCCCTTCCGGTGAGGATTCAAACTCTTCTTGTGACGTGATGCAGCTAACTTACCTGCCAGCTTCTCCTCTGCTGGTAGACTGTACCGTCCCCATTGTTGATATCAGGGGTTTCACATCAAGACTTAACCTTCTCCCCTACCATAAAATAGTCAAATAAACTGCAGTCTCCTTGGCCTGAAGCACTGTGCATTTAAGTGTTTGAATTTTATGAAGTTACACTACTACTGCCTTAGGGCTTCCATTGAATTTTTGCACTGGCATCACAGAATTTGATTTACTACCCTTCCCCTTCCGTTGTGACTAACAGACCGAGGGTTACTATAGCAGCTGCAGAGAGAAACGAGCAGGGTGGGCCAAATGTAACCAAAAAGCTTGCTGGAGCAGTCTTGAGATGCCCTGGCCTGTCCTGGTCTTCTCAGATTGAGAATCCAGTTCTGTATGACTGCCTTGAGAGGCCCTATGTCTTCTTAGTACCTAAATGCCAGGTGCTAATACCTGTGTTGTTGTTTTTAATGTATTTAAAAATAAAGATAATTCTGTATTGCCCTTCAGAATGAGCCATTTGCTGCTGTGACATTCCTTTTATTATATTTTGTTTCAATGTGGGGTGGGGATCTAAAAATAAGCATTCTTCCCAAATTCTCTAAGGCAATAAAATATTTTTGGATAAAAGGTTGGTAGCCCTATGTGTAGTATTTGAGAGTTCAATTAAAACAAGAATAGCATGGTGGGGGCTATAGACAGAACAGAGGAGTATAAAGAAGGGACAGAATGGATGGACCCCCTTCATTATTTGAAGAGTCCCTGTAAAAAGCCAGCCTTTGTATTCAAGGTTGCTAAGTAACTAGGCCCAAGTCTAATCATAAAAATAATCAGCACATTATAAAAAAAGGTTGGAAAAATTACTTTATGAAGCCTTAAGAAGCATTGAGTATAATTAAACCACAGTCCAGAGTTAGATACAATTTAATAATAGTTCAATTCCAAAGTAAAAGTTATTGTAGGTGAGACCATGAAATTTCCTAACACGTGATTTTAATACATTACACTAAATTTTCTAAAACAACTCAGAGGAACTGATATTTACAGTAAATGGAGTATTTATGAAAAATCTGGCATCAGCTATATTATATATATGTATATATAGAACCCACGATTATATGAACTAGGAAACATGTTGTATTGTATATCTCAACAGCAGTACTAGAATGCAGAGTTTAAGACTGGGATTTATACCGTGGGATTTGGAAAAGGAGCAGACATCTTGTTTTCAAAACCTGAAGTTTTTCTCAAGACCAAAATCAACGTTGTAACTGCCACAGACAGGAAAAAGGGAAGCTTTGCTCGCTTTAATTGTTCATCTGCATCAGAAAGTCCAGTATCCCTGAGATAGGAACCACTGCAATAAGAAGGGAGTGAATAGGTTCTCCCAAAGGAAGATTGTTGCTTAATTATGCATCCTGCCCTGGAACCAGGAGCAAACTTTATGTTTCCCAACCTAATGCTTGGCAGCACCGAGACGCTTCAGTAATGGTTCATCATAAACCCAGCATTCTCCATCTTCATGAAACAACTGTTAGAGAAAGGGGGGAAATTCAGTTACACAATTGTTTTGTAATTCTGTATCATACTTTTAATTATTTGATGTGCTCCCCCCTCAACAAGTGAAATGAACATTCATCTCATTTATCACCATGCTTATTTGGTACTTCAGTATTCACTGAAATGAATGAATGACAGCTCAGGGAACAGCAGCTAGCAGACCGAGGCAGGCTCCCCAAAACAAACTTACCCTTGTCTCCCACTGAATTTCCTTTTCCTTCCTTTCTCGGGCTTCTGCTCTTTGTCTTTCTTCAAGTCTATGCTTGGCTTCAGTTGCTGCATCAATGTCTCTGATTTTTAAGTTGAAAGTGACATCCTTCCAAAGGCTAAAGAAAAGAAGTGAAGGTGCTGAGTACTTGGTGGAGAGAGGAGTTAGCAATTTAAAAATGAAAGGCTAGAGCCATCTAGAACATAATTACAGTACAAGTCAAATGACTTTAAATGTAGCTCACAGACTAAATCTCCTTAGGCTGGCACAGGAGTGAAAAACAGAAACAAACTCAGAAGATTCTACTGCTAGTTGTCAAAGGAGGAAATAAAGCATGTGCAGAAAGCTGTATATATGGCTGGGACAACAGAGGAGAAAGATCAACTGAGACAGGCTACTTTTAGCTGTACCTCTAACTAGTGATATAACCTTGGGGCTGTCAGTTCATCTCTCTAGGGCGTCAGTGTCCCTTATATTAAGCTCAAGGAACAACAGTTTATATTAAATAAACTAAATGGGAGATGAGAGGAGCTGAGACATTCCATTTCATAAAGACTCCCCTGGAATTAATGAATCTGGGAGAAGCAGTCTGAATACAGAATAAAGGTCAAGAGAAGCATTGCAGAGGCTTAAGGTTGGGGGTGGGGGAGGAGATCTGGCTTCTTCTCAAGGCCTGGAAGATGGTAGCTAGACAAGTCTGGTTCAAACAATGCTTTATAAGTGAGAACGCGTAGGGATTAGAAAAGTAGCCATCCTAAGATCCCCTTGTGTGAGCAGCAGAGCATAAAGGTTTATAGATTTCCACTTACAACTATGAACAGGCAGTCCAGGCAAATAAGACTGTTTATTCTTTCAAGTTTTTAAGTTTTTTAAAACCTAAAGATGTTTTGAGATCTATCTATATCCATATATACAGAGTCTACAAAGATGGTGATAAGCCAACATCCACTTGTCCAGCATCATACACAGGCTCCATGTATATCTCCTTTAGTTCTCATAGCAATGCTGAGGTGGTTCCCATTTCAGGAAAGAATGCAAAGACAGGTTAGCTTACAGTCAGGGTTACAGTGCAGGTGGAGCACCGTATGAACCCAGGCATTCGGACTCCACCTGTGCTCTGTTACACCCTGCTATGCAGTCTACAACCTGGCCCTGCACCTATGCCTGGCCAATAGCAAGAGCATTGCTGCAACAACTCTATAGTTATGTTGTCTCCTTACCAGCGGGATTCGTACTCATTCTGATCTTCCAGCTTCCTTACTTTCTTCTTAATAATAGGCAACTTCTTGGTATCTATAAAAACTACATTTTCCTAGAAAACAGAAAAGGTGGGTAGATGTTTTATTGTTCACATTGTTCTAAGAGAAAAAGTCAACTCTTCCCATTAACAGATTTAATAATGAAATCCCACAATATGTTAGTGATGTAGACAATGAGTTCCATATGCAATCTAAAGCCTAAACTATTTAAGTCTTGGTAAAGGCTCTTGGTCAGAGAAGGCAATGGCACCCCACTCCAGTACTCTTGCCTGGAAAGTCCATGGACGGAGGAGCCTGGTGGGCTGCAGTCCATGGTTCGCTACGAGTCGGACACGACTGAGCGACTTCCCTTTCACTTTTCACTTTCATGCACTGGAGAAGGAAATGGCAACCCACTCCAGTGTTCTTGCCTGGAGAATCCCAGGGACAGGGGAGCCTGGTGGGCTGCCGTCTATGGGGTCGCACTGAGTCGGACACGACTGAAGCGACACAGCAGCAGCAGCAAAGGCTCTTGGTAAAAATAGATCCTTTCAATGTGGCTATGTGTTGGGATGTAATATGATTGGGATGTAATCTCTTGGACTAGCTGAACAACGAATCCTAATGTTAAGTACTCTGAGCACTTTTTGCCATATATTATTCTTGAGTATTTTAAGGGGACAGGAAAGTAAAAATCATTCTACTACCTGTACTGCTGGGGAAAGGTGGAAGAAGGAAAAGGCCTGGCTTGAAGAGATGGCATTAGAGCTCATCTTGGTGGTTAAAATTTCCAGATGAAGGAAGCCAGAGTAAGGGACAAGCTACGATTCAATGAAGCCTGAAACAAGTGGCAAAACACACGTTCTTACCCCTGTTGAGTATTTTGCATACATTACACCATTCCACTCCCCTTCAATTGAGCAGAAAGACTTCTTGTCGTTTGGAGAACTACATTAAAAACAAAAAACAAACATTAAAACATTTGTGTCAGTCTCAAATTGAAATTTCTCTACCAAAGAATCTTGTTAGTTGTGGCCTACCTACCCAGAGCAAAACACAGAAGAGCAACTGTAAAGGCAGATTAATAAAACTGGTTTTATTTGTGAATGCAGATTAATAAAACTGGTTTTCTCAGAGCCAACTATAAGAATTAATGCCCTAAAGATGCTGCTAATGGATTCAAGATCCCAGAAACTGGGTATGAGATATGTTAGGTGCTGGGACCACAGCAGACGACAAACTCGAGCTCTTCACAGTCTAGTGGGGAAGACACTACCACTGAAATTCTGGGTGACAAGTGCTCTTATGTCCAGGCAACCACGGGAGATCAAGGGCAACACTGCTACAATGAGGGTCAGGGAAGGCTTTGCTTAAGGATACAATGATGGAGACCAGACTTTCATCTTCAGGCTGGGCCATAATATTAAGATGTTATCTGAGGAGCCCACCATGCACTCTTTCAGAAGGCAGTTTATTATAAATTACTGTGACTGGCCAAAAAATCTGCTAGCAGTTCCTATTGGTGCTGGTTGCTTTAAGGAACTCTGAGAAGCAGGCCCACCCATGTCTTTGTTCTGGACATCCTTTTTCCCCCGCCTGCCTGTCTGAGGGGTGCAGTCACACTATAGTGGTGACTTGTGCTGCTCCCTAAGCTCTGCCCCTATTTTCTGACTGCAGTAATATTTTGGATTTTACAGTGTTCCTTAGTAAACTTCATCTTTTGTTCATGGTCCCTTCCTCCTTCCTTCCTTCCAAGAATTTTCTGGATTTTGATTCTATCATCAAAATTAAATTATCTCCATAAAAAACTGGTTAACCAATTCTGTGTCTGCCATCTGCAACACTGCTCCCAGTGAGGCCTCTGAGGACAAAGAAATCCCTGCAGGGTCTCCTTGTCTAGGCAGGCTCTGAACCCAACGGACTACTGACTTGGACAGCAGACGTCTTCATCTAATCCTGGAGCGTCAAACAGAACCAAACAAAGATACAATGGTTACTGTTTTTCTCCAGCAAAGGCACACAAAAAAAACAAGGACCATAAGGGCTTTGAGACACTACAGTGGTCTACTGTATGGACAAGCTCATGATCCAATCCAGCAATAATGAGTTAGGCATACATAATCTGGGTTGGCTACAAGATCCAGGAAGACTCCTTAAGTTTCCTATATCTACAAGATCCAGGAAAACTCCTTAAGTTTCCTATTTGCAAGTCAGGTTCCTAGGAAGGAAATCCCACCAGTGACCTCAGATTGTTCTTAGGTCTCCTTCTGAGATGGGATTTTAGGAAGAGACATGAAACACAGCGTATAAAATAAGTTTACAAAGACAGGACCATTAAAATGGTCAATTCTTTTTTTTTTTTTCCTTAGTCTCTTTTTTTTTTAATTTTATTTTATTTTTAAACTTTACAATATGGTAAAATGGTCAATTCTTGATGGAAGTTATAGTTCAAGACAAAAGGAAAACTATTTTAGAGATGCAGAAGGAGCATCAAAGCAGAAAAACAAAATACCTACAAAATCTCAGCAGTAATTCTGTGCTTCTTGCCCCCATAGAAAGGTTTAGTGTGGAAGACGATATTTGCACTATAGCC
Organism: Bubalus bubalis; assembly: GCF_019923935.1. Classification (NCBI taxonomy): domain Eukaryota; kingdom Metazoa; phylum Chordata; class Mammalia; order Artiodactyla; family Bovidae; genus Bubalus; species Bubalus bubalis. The sequence goes on from NC_059162.1 coordinate 94,210,711, forward strand.
AGTTTTGGAACAATTAATATTGCATTCTCCGCCTAGTTCCACCCAGGGCACTGTGAGGATAGACCTGCAAAATCAAAAGTGTCAGTAAGGCTGACAGTTTGGAGGAAAGAAAGGAGGGGCACAACTTAAAGAACAGCAGGGCCTACTGCCTGCGCAGCAGAGGAATGGACCAGCTCTACTTGCCTGCCGTAACCATTGGGGAATGTGAGAATATAATGTTCGTCATGCTCTAGACACGAGACACAACCTGTGGAGAGAAGGGATGGAATCTCATATAAGCAGCTGATGGAATCTCCATTCAGTTTAGGGATAATCACTCTTGCATCTCAACCTGGCTCTCACCCCCAACACACTTGCTTCCCTGCACACAATGACATCCGGCCTGACTTTCTGGGGTCATTTCCTCTTACTAGACAGATGACCGGCACATATAAGAATGACATAGACTTTTCCCATTAACACTGTAGTCCACCCAAAGCCCACAGACTTACCCTGCCCTATGTTGTGCACCCCAATTGACATCCCAAGGAATTTTGATTTGGTCCAGATATGAGCATTGAATTGTATCTTCTTATTAAAACACTCAGCATAAAAAGCTGAAACTGAAGAGAAACTGTTTCAGTTAGTGCACTATATATAGCCTCATTTTATTTATAAACATACACACACCATAAACATACATGCCCCCCACCCCCAACTCCCTTAACCCAGAGAAACAACTGGCTGCATGGGGGAAATCCTTTACCTTTCAAAGAACATCCTTGAATGTAGTCAGGAATTACCCACCTGCCCTTTACACCCTGTCTCCCCCAGTGCAAGCCACTGTTCAGGATCACATGGGGAGGAACTTCCTGAACCGTGAGGCCAATCCCAGGGCTTAAAAACAAAGGGTCAGTCTGTTCTGATCAGCAAGCATGTTGCTGCCCCAGCCCAAACCTGAACCCATACAGTATAATCAGTCTTAACATGGCATCCAGCAAGTAACAGGGGAAGACATGCATTCTTTCCACTGGGCCAGGAACATACCATACTGAAACTACATCTGTTTTATATGAACTGTCTTCAGAGGTGCTGAGATCGCTACAGCACAGCTCATGATGAGAAAGATGACTTTAGAAGCATTAAAAATTACCTTCCCAAATCCCTTATTTTTATATTAATTAATCAGTGAAGCTAATAGAGTCTTTGGAACTTATACCAGGAACAGATATGAGGAACCAATCTTCACAGGACTGGAAAGACACAGGTAGCCATTAAACACGAGGACAGTGCAGAGACCTCAGTTGTGGAGCTTTCTATGACCCTCTTTAGACAATAGTTTGAAAGTGGATGTAGCTGAGGAACTCTGTCACTTACTGGGTGGATGATGAGAAACCTGCTCAGCCACAAATGTTACACTATTCTTGGAAACCCAGGGAACTGGTCCTTCTGAAACTAGCTCCTGCAAGCAAACAGAACATCATTTTCTTTTGATGTAGAAACAAACAACATGCAGACAATCTAATAACTGGAGTCTCTGCCTCATAAGGTGGTTAAATGCTCTCTCCTCTACACTCACAAAGCATCTCATATATACTTTTCTCACAGCACTTAATTACACTATTGGAATGACTGCTTTGTGTAAGTCTCTCTAAGACATGCATGAAGGCAAGGATCATGTCCCGAACTTAGGGCCAAGCCTGGCACAGAACAGGTACTTATCCAGGTCTGTAATATGATTAAGAACAGACATATACTGCTTGTGTCTTTAGTGTGTGTGTGCTCAGCTGCTCAGTCATGTGTGACTTTTTGCGGCCTCATGGATTGTAGCCTGTCAGGCTCCTCTGTCCATGGGATTTCCCAGGGAAGAATACTGGAGTGGGGTGCCACTTCCTTCTCCAGAGGCTGCCTGGGAAGCAGGACTACATGTAATGCATCATTCAGCAAAAGAAAAACATTGCGAGTTACATTTACTGAGAGATTATTATGTGCCAACCACTGTGGGCTATGGGCTTATTTTTTCATCCCTTGAACTCCAGACTCTTAAAATTCTAACTCCTTACATGTCTAAGAGACTCCCCATACGTTATATTTCAGATTGGAGTTCTAGACTTTTCCCTCCCCAAATCCAATCTTTCCCTTTGTAGTAAATAGCATCAGCCCACCATGCAAGGATTCATCTCTAACTTACCTCCCCCAATCTAACAGCTCTGCCTCCAAAATATAACTTGAATCAACTATTGTCCTGGAATAGTGCCCAAGTCTCCTCAATGGTTTCCTTGCTTCTATTTTTGCCCCTTTTCAATTCATTTGCCACAAAATAATCATAATGACCTTTTCATTACAAAAATGAGTTCTTGATAAGCCATAAAATTATCCTTATGGTCCATGAGGACTTGCATGATCTTGTTTCTCAATTTCTATCCTCATCTTGCACCACTCTTTTCCCTTGCTCACTATATTCAAAATATGCTGATCCAACAACATTGTTCTTCTATGGTGGTAAACATCTTTTAATCAGTGCCTTTACCACTATCATCTGCCCCCAAATAAAATGAAATCTTGAATCAGCACATTAAGAACTAAGTACTAAGATAATTAAAAACATCAGTGGAGAACTCACCGCATTCTCTTCAGTATCATTTGGTAATGTCCAGTGACACTGAAAGATTTCGCCCAAAATGGGGTTGTATGGCTTTTTGGCAACAGATCCTTTCCTTCCTGCGTGAAAGGCTGAGAGATACCATTTCACAACCTGAACCATTCGGTCTCTGGCATCCTTCTGGTCACTAATACTGCAAGGAAGAAAGACAAAATTTAACATCCTGTTTTTTGACAGTACCCCTCAGCATGGTCCACCCCCTAAGCCAGGCTGAGAGGACCTAGGACCAGTTAACTACCTCAGCTCCTTTTTAAAACTGAAGTATAGTATACATAATCAAACATACCAGCCTTAATTGTTTGGTTTCATGAATCGGAAAAATGCATATATCCATTTAATTAATCTTGGGTGTAATGGAAATGTTCTATATCTTGATTGTACTTAAATAATGACATACAATCAAGATACAGAACATGTCCATTACCCCCAGGTTTCCCCATTCTTTCCAAGCAATCCCCACACCTTAACCCTGAGACAAACACTGTTTCTGGTTTCCAGTACCATTAGTTTTGCTTTTTCCATAACTTCATACTTGTTAGTGCACTGTTTAATTGCAAAACAGTTGGAGATTTTCTGGATGTATCTGTGTTACTGATATCTAATTTAATTCTTCAAAGATCAGTGGATATATTCCATATGGTTCCAATTATTTTAAATTTATTAAGTCTTCCTAGTATATGGTACATCTTGATGAATGTTCCACGGCACTCAGAAAGACCGTTATAGTGTTTGGTAATGTTTTAGAAAGGTTAAATAGATCTTCCATAGTCCCACTGATTCTCAGAGGGGTGGGGAGAGGGAGGAATCTCCAACCATGATTGTGTATTTGTCTATTTCTTCCTTCAGTCAATTTTTGCTACATATAGTTTGAAGCTGTTTTACATATTTAGGATTATTTATTCTTGATAAATTGACCCTTATCATATGAAATATCCCTACTTGTCTCTGGTAATATTTCTTACCTTAAAAAGTATTTTTTGTCTGATACTAACACAGCAGCACCAGCTTTGTTATGCTTAGTGTTTTGCATGGTATGTCTTTGTCCATCCTTTTACTTTTAACCAATCAATGTCTTTACATATTTAAAGTCTCTCTCTTGCAAACAGAGTACAGATGAATCTTGCTTTTTTTTTTTAATCCAGTCTTAAAATCACTATTCTCTTAAATGGAGTATATATGATATTCACATTTAATGTACTATGAATATATAGCTGAGTTTAACTCTATCATCACGGCATTTGTTTTCTTCTTGGCCCTTTTATTCTTTGTTCTATTATATTTCCTTTCCTCCTCTGTGGGAGAGTGAGAATTTTTAGAATTACACTTAATCATATCTATTGGTGTTTTAGCTGTATTTCTGTATTTTTTAAATGGTTCCTTCTAGGGACCTAAATTCTCATACATAAAAATTATCCTTAAACCTCAAATCTATATAAAATGAATAACTGCTACTTTCTATGTATGTTATCAATAAATGCTTACATTTTATTTGTTCAACTTTGTATGAATTTAAATAATGCCATATTTAATTTCTGCCCTTTGGGAACTGGTTAAATGAGTCTCTAAAATCCTCATTAAGAAGTTACATATCAGTGTCATCCAATGTGCCCACCCACTGTGAAACTTCGGTGATCTGTATCTGGCTCTAGTAAATCACAGTCCAAGGCCAAGGAATGCAATCAGAGAAGATGGATTAGAACATCCTGTTACAAAGAAAATGCTCCTGCTACCAGTGAAAAGCAATGTGAACTCACTCACCTCCTCATAAATCAATCTCACCTTTAGATTACTCCTGTCCTTTATACATATATCGAATACTGCAATCTTTGTATTTAAAATTTATGAATCAGTCTGTAATCTGGACACTGGCCTATAAATTCCTCAAATGCAGACACTGCAACTCTTTCCCTTTCCAGCTTATAATAAAATGTTGACAAAAAAACAAGTGTTTTAGAAAAGTTTGTTAAACTCAAATAACTGAACTTCATCAGGATGTAGTATCAATAATCTGACAGTGATTACCAATTCCTAGATCAAAAACAGCTCTGTAAATACTGGCTACCTTATTAATAGGTGTTCAAGATTTTTAAGGTGTTCAACTTGGTTGCCTAACAGTATCAGCAACAGATAACCTAAGCAAAGAGGCATCTAATACAAACAAAATATTCAACACCTTTTTTCCTCAGAAACATTTGAAAGGCAAATCTATCCTGCAAAGGCAGAAAGGTAATGAGTAACATCTTTTAAAAAGTGAAGCTAATGTATCAAGTCAAATACCTCACAAACAGGTCCGGATGAGCAAAAAAGTCCGCATACATTTCTAAAAGAGATCTTCTTTCAAGAATAAATGTTGGAAGAACTACCTGAAAAACATACATATTTGACCCTTGAGAATCAAATTCCACTACAGATATATAAGACTGCTAAGCTGCATTTAAAAAGAAAAACACGTAAATGAAAACAAAAAAAATTGATTCCAATCACAGTAACATCCACCAAGTACTGCCCAGGCATGCTTTTGATACCTACTTCTCAAACTGTTCTGATTCACAAATGCCCATTAACCTGCCTAAGAGATGAAAGACAAGAGATTCTGAATGTTCAAATGTCACTTTCTCTGAGCAACCTCTCTTTGGCTCCCTGAGTCAATAATCAAAGTTTTAGCAATAACAACTATGCAGTAGCAACCCTTTGATATCTTTTGACTTTCTGGAGCATCACACATACATTATCTTATTAAACCATACAACCATCTCATTAAGAAGAAATTATCATCATTTTACACTAGAGAAAGTTCAGTTCAGTTGCTCAGTCGTGTCTGACTCTTTGCGACCCCATGAACTGCAGCACACCAGGCCTCCCTGTCCATCACCAATTCCTGGAGTTTACTCAAACTCATGTCCATTGAATCAGTGATGCCATCCAACCATCTCCTTCTCTGCCATCCCCTTCTCCTCCCACCTTCAATCTTTCCCAGTATCAGGGTCTTTTCAAATTAGTCAGCTCTTTGCATCAGATGGCCAAAGTATTGGAGTTTCAGTTTCAACATCAGTCCTTCCAATAAATATTCAGGACTGATTTCCTTTAGGATGGACTGGTCGGATCTCCTTGCAGTCCAAGGGACTCTCAGGAGTCTTCTCCAACAACATAGGTCAAAAGCATCAATTCTTCAGTAGTTCAACTCTCACATCCATACATGACTACTGGAAAAACCATAGCCTTGACTAGACGGATCTTTGTTGGCAAAGGAATGTCTCTGCTTTTGAATATGCTGTCTAGGTTGGTCCTAACTTTCCTTCCAAGGAGTAAGCGTCTTTTAATTTCATGGCTGCAATCACCATCTGCAGTGATTTTGGAGCCCCCAAAAATAAAGTCAGCCACTGTTTCCCCATCTATTTGCCATGAAGTGATGGGACCAGATGCCATGATCTTAGTTTTCTGAATGTTGAGCTTTAAGCCAACTTTTTCACTCTCCTCTTTCACTTTCATCAAGAGGCTCTTTAGTTCTTTTTCACTTTCTGCCATAAGGGTGGTGTCATCTGAATATCTGAGGTTATTTGATATTTCTCCTGGCAATCTTGATTCCAGCTTGTGCTTCCTCCAGCCCAGCGTTTCTCATGATGTACTCTGCATATAAGTTAAATAAGCAGGGTGACAATATACCGCCTTGATGCACTCCTTTTCCTATTACAAACTAGTGGAGAAAAATGAAGCTCAAATGGGTGAGAAATTTTCTCACTGCTCTGTTGTTAAGTGGAATCCAAAATTGGCTCTGTTTGACTTTGGGGGGTGGGGTCTACACACATTCCTCTCTACTGTTGCTTCTCTATCATCGTTTAAGTGCCTAAGGAAATTTATCTACTGGATCTGTGTACTTATGGATCTGTGTCCTCAAGTAAACAATGAGCTTCTAGAATGCAAGAACCATACTTTATTTGTACTTGCATTTCAGCTACTATTACAAACTAAGAAATTTTTAGTAAGTAACTGAGGGAATAAACAAAATGAAGAAGACAATAAAGATGGGATTCTACCAACTCTTTCTTCAGGAGGCTGGGCCCATGAAGAAAAATGCTGAGGGCCTGGGAAAGTGGCAGAGGAGAAAGTAAAGGAAAGAAGTTGGAGGACTTCCCTGGCGGGCCAGTGGTTAAGAATCCATTTGCCAATGCAGAAGACAAGGGTTCCGTCCCTGGTCCAAGAAGGTAAGATTCCACAATGCTGTGGGGCAACTAAGCCTATGTGCCACAACTATTGAAGCCAGTGTGCCCAAGGGCCTGTGTTCCTCAACAAGAGAAGCTGCTGCAATGAGAAGCCTGTGCACCACAACTGAAGAGTAGGCCCCACTCGCCGCGACTAGAGAAGAGTCCATGCACAGCATCAAAGATCCAGTGCAGCCAAAAATAAATATAAGATAAAAACTTAGAAGAAGAAGAAATTGAAATATGGGAAAAAAGAATAAGAAAGATTAAGATTAATCAGTTAAGAAAAGAAGAATTTAATTACAAATAGAGGAAGAGTTTTTGAAGTCTGTATCAGATTAGACATTATTCATTATGGCAGTTGAGCACCACAGTAACCAAAGATTCCTTTAAATGTAGTAATTACTGCAATATTCAAGCACCTGTGGTAAATGCTATGGAAGCAGCAAAGTTTAATTGAGAGAATAATACCAGCATTTAACTTTTAGGTAAAATGTGATAAATATCGGGCTTCCCTGGTAGCTCAGATGGAAAAGAATCTGCCCGCAATGTGGGAGGCCTGGGTTTGATCCCTGGGTTGGGAAGATCCCCTGGAGAAGAGAATGGCTATCCACTCCACTATTCTTGCCTGGAGAATTCCATGAACAGAGGAGCATCCAGGAGATGTTCAATGTACTCTGGAAATTCAGGAGAGGCAAAAGATCACGCTCTGTTTGTGAAACCAGAATGAGGGCGAAGCTGAGAAACAACATATTGAGGTGGTGCTAGAGAAAAGCCTTAGAGAGTAGGCTCTAATAGAGGGAAAACATGGAGACATGGAGATGGTGGTGGGGGACAAGGGGAGGGAAGGCAGCAGAAAATGAGTGTGACAGTGACTGACCAGTGGACTGGTATTGCTGCTGTATATAAAGAGGAATGACAGAACGCAAGAACCTGGAAAGAACCCCTATGGCTCTAACATTTAGCATGTTTATTATTAGACTCCTGAGTTTAAATGTTCCTCAGAACACCTATATTCATAGTATAAGTATGCTTAAACTGGTGAGTAAGCTTGTTGTAATTTTCTACCACTCTTGGAGAACACGGAGATTATACATTATTAAGTAAGACTGCAAAAGAACAAGACAGGGCTAAATATCTCAATATATAAACAGCTCTTGCAAATCAACAAGAAAAAGACTACTATTGCCAGCAGAAAAATGAACAAAAGTACAGAACATGCAATTTGAAAAAGAAGACATGGCCACAGACCCTAAGTTTGATTAGATGTGTAATCAAAAAAAATTTTTTCCCTCACTATTTAAAATTTTTCTTAAGAACTCTCATTGAACAGATCTTCTTCATTGTTTTTAGCACTATCTGCATACATGCCATTATGTCAAGTTGCTGAAACACTGATTTAAGTGAGCTGGACTAAGCTGTCTTTAACCTGGGTTCAAATACTTATTTTGGTGTGAGGAGGCCATAGAAAATTTACTCAACATCTGAAAGTTTCTGTAAAAGGAGGATAATTATATGCCCTGCTAAGTCTTAGGACTGTTTTGAAGACCAAGAGAGGTAAACCAGATGTGACTGTAGTAATGTTTCCAAACACTATGATGTATTTGGAGAATAACTCTTTTTAGAAAATATTTGAGGTGAGAAGATATTATTATAAGTAGGAAAATGAGATAAGGTATTATTGTAATAATACTTTGAAATGCACAAGGGAATCAAGATTTCACAATCTGCTGACAACCACAACCATGTATGCCAATGAAGATTTCTAAAATATCTAATAAGTTAGCAAAAATTAACAAACTTTTAGTGGCTACAAAACCCAAACATGGAGCATACGGCAGAGGAAACTATGAGAGGCAAGAACTACACACTTGATTGCAGCACATCCTTCCGGCTGCCTATGCATATCCCTACCGAAAGAAGTCTGATTCAGTTCAGGTATAGGCTATAGGTTGCTATGAGTCACAGGGCCCTCCCACACCCCAAGGGGTGAATGTAGATTAATCTAAACCAATCTATTAACCTCCTTTGCCAGTGACTGGCTTATGCATGCACACTGGCTGAGCTTGGGTCAATGGGATTCAACTGGAAGTCTGACGGGCCACTGGGGAAAAGGATGTTCTCCCTATATCAACAATAAAATTCATGAAGAGAATTATTTTTCCTGCCTTTTGACATACCTGCGTAAGGATGTGATCAACTGGAAGTGTGGCAGTCATTTTGCAATGGTGGGAAGACGGGTCTGAGTGTGAATGTCAGCATGCAAAGTATAGCAGAGCAGAGAGATGAAGGGACCTAGATCGTTTCTCACATTGTTGACCCACTATGAATTCATGGATCCTGGAACTACTCTATTTCTGGACTTCTCATTTCCTGAGATAGTAAACCTAGTATTGTTCAAGATACTATTAGGTGGCTCTTCCATTATTGGAGACCAAACGCAACCAAGGTAGAAGGTGTAGAAAAGAAATATAAACATCATTATCTAAAATGAAGCTGTATTTCTCAAATTTGAAGTGACAATTCTGCTCCAGCAATTATGCAATCAATCTAATGATCAATGAAAAAATTCTGGAGGCAAGCTCCTGCAAATATTCTCTTACCTAGAACTTCCCCAGCAAGTATGTTTGTTGCACAAATTAATGCTATCCTTGTGCTTCTGTTCTTAGATTTGGGGTAAAAATTTTTATTATACACACTTACTAGAAAGTATTATGGTTTAGTTTATAGATTTTGAAATCTACAACCAGATTAGAATCTCAGTTCTGCCACTTAATAGGAAGGACTTAGCCAAATTACTTAATCTCTGTGAGCTTCAATTTCTCATCTATAAAATGAAGTTAACCACCACCACCAACTTTGCAGTGCTATGGTGAGAATTAGGTGAAAGGAGAAGGCTTTAAGCAGAGTGGCAGGGATATACACAGGCACCTATACACCAGTCTCCTGTATCAATCATGCATTCTGTTTAGAGCACCAAGTTTAAATTCAAATTCAAATCCAGAACCATAATAATTTTATGGCTCAATGTATATCATACAATTTCCCACTCATTACCTGTTCCAATATCCATTTTGTATATGCAAAACCCAAAGGTTATAGAGGAAGGAACTTGCTCAAGGTCAGAGTTTGGTAACAGCAAAAGTAGGATGTAAGCACAGACCCTCTGACCCCAAAATCAGAACTCTGCTCATTTTGATTCTATGCATATGCTACACTGCTTTGGGTTTTGTCCAACTACTAACCAAGCCCAATACTACTCCACGCTTTTTCCCATACATACTATCCCTATGAAATTACCCTAGTTTTACTTATGTTATCCATTTATAAAATTCTCAGTTTACTCAGGTACATATATAAAAAGACAAAAGTATAAACAGAAATACGTCATTACATTACATGTGCAGATACACTCACCATACAATCACTGAGAATCTACATATATACATTAACAGCAAAACCAAATTTGATTCTTACCTTCGTAAGATCCATTCCAAGTCTAACCTGTGACAACAGATGCATGATAACACTCTTGTGCTCTTCCACCGACCCTGCCTCCCCTTCGTCATCTCTATCATCATGTGAATCGAAAAGGTCTAAAATAAAACACATCTTCTTAGAGTGGTGTTACACTGGGCCAATCTGTGCTGGTACCAGTATTATAAATGATTTTTTTCAAACAAATATTTTTAAGGAAAAAAAGTTAAAACTCTCAAAGGCTGCTTACCAGCATCGCTTGTTCCATTGGACATAGAAGAATTAAGTGATTCTGTGGTATCTGGACGCTTTAGACTATTTCCCGAGCTGCTGTGTGTCAAGACTGAGGCAGATCCAGAGGAACTAAAAAATATTAATCACCTTCTTAAGCTTTTTAAGGAAGCAATTTAAAATCACAGTAAGACGTTAACCTATAAAGCCACTTAAAACCAGTATATGCAGATAACTGACAGAAACAAACTAGACCTTTAAAGTTAGCTGGTTATATACATATATATGCTTGATTCTCTCCCCATCAGCTTCCTGTTTTTTTGCATGGTGTATGCTCACATGTTGAAAGGCCATGAAAAATTAGTAAGATTTTGCCTCTTCATGTAAGTTTAAAACTTGAATTCATTTTCCAAATTTGTTTCCTTGCATAAATGTAAGTATGTCGTAATTCTTGGCGACAATTTCCAGAACCTCAAAAATGATAAATCTATTAATTAGTCTCAGAAAGATGTATTTTTGAGATCCTTTGAAAAAGCCTACAACGGGTAATAACATCTTTCCTAGTCAATAAAAAACCATATTTGAAATTAAAAAAATTAACTTTTACAAGTAAATTTATGGTAAGTGGTATTATGAGCTGATTAACAGGGTCTAAAGAAAGCTCCCTCTGTTATACAGCTCTGATCATAACCTACCCAGGACTAGTATTTGTACATTAATAAAAGAATGATCTAAGTTTACTTATTAAGGGTAAAAATAGAAACCAAATTTCTCATACTGCAGGTATTATTTATAAAATGGTACACACATTAAAGTCTTTTATTGCAAATTTATAGATGCAAAACACCACTGTTCTTCAGTTGCTAAGTTATGTTCGACTCTTTTGTGAACTCCATATACTACAGCCCACCAGATAGGCCACTCTGTCCGTGGGATTTTCTAGGCAAGAATACTGAAGTAGAATATCATTTCCTTCTCCAGCAAAACACATTATATATTCTAATTGAAACATAGTTTGCCTTGATTACTTTCTTTTGATTTCTTATTTAATGGTAAGCATGGTATTTTTAAAGAGCAATTTTAGGTTCAGAGCAAAACTGAGCAGAAAGTACAGAATTCCCATATGTACAACTTTCCCACTATCAACATCCTGTACTTGGTAGTACATTTGTAGCAACTGATGAACCTACATAACATGGCATTATCACTGAAAGTCCACAGTTTCCAGTAGGGTTCACGCTTGGTCTTGTACATTCTATGAATTTTGACAAAAGGATGTTGTTAAGTGTCCATCATTGTAGTTATTGCAGAGGACAGTTTCATTACCCTAAAAATCTTCTGTGCTCTGCCTATGTTAGAACATTAGTTTACAGAGAAGTTATCATTACGACAGGTCTTTAGAAACTGAATGGTGGAAGGACTTAAGCTTTCAAATTCTCTTCCTTCAGGGAGAGAAACTGTAGATAGAAACTTGACTGGAGAGCTAGAAAGCTAGTGGTAGCAGCTGATGAGCAGCAGGTGGCACACAAGCTCAATGCCTACAGACATGAGACAGAGAGCATCAATGTGAGAATGGTGGTGATGGTGGTGTAACTGCCAAGTTGAGTCTGACTCTTGCGACCCCATGGACTGGAGCCTGCCAGGCTCCTCTGTCCACGGGATTTCCCAGGTAAGAATACTAGAGTGGGCTGCCATTTCCTTCTCAAGGGCATCTTTCTGACCTAGGGATAGAATCAGTGTCTCTTACATTGAAGGTGGTCTCCTGAATTGCAGGCAGATTCTTTATGGCTGACCAACCAGGGAAGCCTAAATATGTGAATAGGGTCAGGTGGGCTTCCCAGCAGTAAAAGAATCTGCCTGCAATGCAGGAGACCAGGTTCAATCCCTGGGTTGGGAAGATCCCCTGGAGGAGGAAATGACAACCCACTCCAGTATTCTTGCCTGGAAATTTGACAGAGCCTGCCGGGGTACAGTCCATGGCGTCTCAAAGAGTCAGACACGACTGAACACTCCCCATTCCATAAGACAATGGAGACCTGGAGCCAGCATAGTCAATTTGAAGGGATTTACACTCCCATTATTTAAAAAAAAAAAAAAAAAAAAACAAGTCAACAAACACTGTGCTGGCCAAATTAAATACCTATAGTCCCTACTAGTTTTGGAATCTAGATTAAGGCATATAAGGATGCATGAAGGTTCATAGATCATATGTTTGTTATGAGGTGGGTACTGGGAGAGCACAAAGAAGAAGTTTCTAAGGAGAAAAAAAAAACGCCTATGAGCCTGCAGGTAACTTTGTAGACATGCCTATTACAGGTACAACAGGTAAGCAAGCACTTAAAATTTAAGGAGTACCCCTAAAACTGGGGCCAGAGACTATCAGTGATGTAGTAAGGAGGCTAACCATATCATCATCAAGCTTTTAATAAATATACTTAGGTTTCTACAGGATAGATGATTCATTTTGATACTTAATTTGTTCTATGTTTCAAGTAATAGCTAACGTCCCATGAACCAGACCTTCTTTAATTATTTTTAAGGAAACAATGATTTAACACTTCAAAAATCAATAATAATCTTTATTTTGGAATTTTCTCCCAAATGCCTGTTTTCTTTTAACCTATTATAAAAATTATTTTTCAAAATTAAAGTGAAATTTCTACTGGCAAACTGTTAATAATGGTCTTGTAATAGTTTACTGCCGCACATACAAACATTAAGAAACCAACATGCTAAACCTAACTCTTTCTGCTGAACTAGTCTTCTTGAATTGTGGGCCCAAATCTCTTTTCCTCTCATGTTTGTAACTATGTATTCACCTAATGGCATACATTTTACGTTTCTCACATTCAAATGTTGAATTTGATCTACTATGTAATAACACTTCCCGAATTAATAATAGTCATTTTCCTTATAAATTTTGAGATTCTGAACAGTTATGGTACAATTACATGTGATACTGTATTTCTCAGTTCATGCGCAAACTTAAGAGAACTGAAGTGCTACACAAGATTCCTTATTAAAAGAAACCAAGGTTCAAGGTCTAAGTTTGGCTGATGGTACTCAGCTTGCAAATTCACATATAATCTGTGACAAAATTCCAAATTCCAAATCTGTATTGTATTTCAAAGCAAACCCAAAACTGCAACGATAGCACTTACTCTTTGAGATGCACAACAGTTGGAAAAAATACCCAACAAAAAGTAAGCCAGTTACATCTACAACAAATATAGGAACATTAAAGCAAATAAATGTTAATTTGCTTTCTATAACAGCTATCGCTTACTGCATACTTATTATAAATGCCAGACATTACTGTAAGCACTTGATTGACATGATTGTCATCTACATGTTCACGACGACTCCTTGAATTTGAAACTATTATCATCCTCATTTTACCAACAAGGAAACTGAGGATTACACTGGTTAAATAACTTGACCAAGATCACACACCTTTAAAGCAAAACAGATTTAGAACCTATTATTTCTTTCTAAGATTCCAGAATCCAAAGTCTAATCATAGCAACCTATATTATACTAGCAGGGATAAAAAGGACTTTGCTGACTGGCTATCATGTAAGTGGGCTTCTCTGATAGCTCAATTGGTAAAGAATCCACCTGCACTGCAGGAGACTCCGGTTCGATTCCTGGGTCAGGAAGATCTGCTGGTGAAGGGATAGGCTACCCACTCCAGTATTCTTGGGCTTCCCTTGTGGCTCAGCTGGTAAAGAATCCGCCTGCAATGCAGGAAACTCGAGTTCGATCCCTGGGTTGGGAAGATCTCCTGGAGAAGGGAAGGGTTATCCACTCCAGTATTCTGTCCAGGAGAATTCCACAGATTGTATAGTCCATGGGGTCACTAAGAGTCAGACACAACTGAGTGACTTTCACTTTCTTTAACTATTATGTAAGTGACTTCATGTGTAAAGAAAGGCCTTTTCTGTACAATAGAACATACCTAGAACATACCTAGCTTTGATCTGACAGTGTAAAATAGGTCAAATGTCACCTAATAAAAGAAAATCTACCATCACTATCTGCTAAAATCTGCCTACTTTGTATCTCTGGAGTCCACATGCTTCCCTCCATTCCTATGCTATGACCTTAGCTCAGGTTATCAACATTTCTCAATGTCCTACCCAGTTTTGGCTGGTCTTCCTACACATAATGCATTCCCACTGCACTCAATTCTGTACAATTTAGGCATATTTTTCTTATTCATTTTTCTAAAAGGTAGACCTGACCAGCAGATGCCATCACTTGCGAGAAAATGTTCAAAATTCATCAAAGGCTAAAAGGACTCCTTTATGACCTGGCCCTTGTCAACCTCTCCTGTATCCTGTATCTTCTTAACCACTCCCCACAACTTATAACCACACTCACTAGCTTATAGCTTCTCAAAGAAACCAAGCCCCTGCTGCCCCCAGGCCTTTCTTATTAGGGTTCCAGCTCCATGAGAACAACATTTTCCATTTCCCCCTCCTCTTCTCACCCCTATGACCCTTCTCTCTCATCCATGTCTCATCTTAGGATCTCATTCCCGCCATCCTCTGTGAATCCTTTCTTCTCAGGACTTCAAAATGCTCCCAATTCTTCCTGGGCTTATTCTTCCAAAGCATATTTCATACTGAATTATAAAGGTCCGTTTTCCCCACAAAAGACTGTAAGTTCCTGAGGGGAAGGATTGGCTCTTGTTTCACTTCTGTATAAGGTGGCGCTAGTGATAAAGAATCCACCTGCCAATGAAGGAGACACAAGAGACATGGGTTCGATTCCTGGGTCTGAAAGAGCCCCTGGAGGAGGACACGGCAACCTGCTCCAGTATTATTGCCTGGAAAAATCCATGGACAGAGGAGCCTGGCAGGCTACAGTCCATGGGGTCCAAAGTCCTGAACACATCATTCCTCTACCTGGTTAGTACAGAGCCTTACTTATAGGTACCTGAATACCTTCACTCTAATACAAAACAAGTAGTAGTAACCTCCTCTTATATGAATAATTCCTAGCATCCTCACTTTCATTTGACCCTCTCCTAATGTTGGTTCTATAGAAATAAGGCCCAAAGTTCAATGAACAATACTGGCATGTTATCACAACTGATACTAACTTATTCTATTTGAATTAAATCGGGAGTAAAATCAACATTCTCACAGAACTAGCCTTGCTCAGTAAGTCAACTGAAAATAAGCTCTTTTCCATTTTTTCCAAATAATTTTTAAAGGAACTTGTTTAACACGTTTTTCAAAATCAAATCACATTTTTAAAAATCAGGAGACTCATTTCAATACAGTTAGTTCACCTACTCACTCTATTAAGTGCTTTGGTGATGAGCCACTCTGATGAAATTCATCTGCATCATAGAATTCATCTTCACTGCTAGAGTAAGAGAACTCTGGGACTGTGTTTGGAGACAAGTTGACATGGCTTGGAGAAGTCAGACTGCTACTAGGGGGTGAGTGGCCACTGCCTAGAAAGTTAAAAGAGTTTTAAATTAAGAGACAATGTTGGTAATAGAAAGGAAGATATTAGGAAGATGGGGTCAAAGCAGACTTATTAAAATCAAGAAAAGAGTTAAGTTGGCCGAAGTCCCTACACTATTTGTAAAGAAAATCAACATGTAAACTAGACAAAGAAAAAGGCAAATCACATTATAGAATGGGACACAGCCTTCTAAATAAATGAAAAAATGCTATGTTTCTTTGGTAATCATCTGGGGTTCATTGTTTCGTAATAAAAAATAACAATGAAAGTATCAAACAGAACAGTGAAATATTGAGAGCAATTTAAAAAGTATTTATTGAGCATCTAAGGACTCTCAGGCAATTTATGCCAAACTGCTACCAATGTCTGGTGGAGAGTAAAGTCACTGCTGACAATCTAAAAGCCAATGCCATGCTTCTAGAAGAAATAAGAACAGCAGCAATAAAAATGAATCCAGACCCACCCATGGATTTTTAGCCCATTCCACGGTCTACGCTTCAACAGTTACGAGAGCACATCCACCTGCCACACTCAGTTACCATGTTCACAAAGATATTTTTAAAACATAAACACAGAAAGTTTGCTGCCTAAATAGGCAAAGCTTATTGTGTGAATGCCAGAGATAGTTCATCTTAGCAAATGACTTTAAAATCTTCTCCTCACCCACCTGCCCTGCTCCATACCAGCAATAAGATGGGAAATAAATTTTCCCTTATTGAAATAAGGGGGGGAAAATGACAGAGAAAGGAAGAAAGAGACCAGGAAATACAAATGATTAAGTAATATGCAAACAGTCCTGGCAACCACACAAAACTGAAAATGTATTCAAGAAGAAAATGAGTTAGAATGGGAACTGCAATCCAAAGAATTGAGTTTTCCTTATGAGAAAAAACTTTTTATGTATTAGTGACCGAGATGAAGGAAAGAAAGATGAAGAATTTAGGCTGAAAAATCAAACAAGACATAAACCAGAAAAGATTTCTTTAAGTCCACCTACTCTACAATGTTATATTTTTATAATGCCTCCTGAAATAATTTATCCTAAATTATTTATCATTATTTATAACTAATTAATGACTCTAAACTTCATGTACATAAAAAATGCAAACTTTTTCAAAGTTTGTAACTGACTAGTATTTTATATTTCCAAATGGATATATTTTGGCTATTTCAAAATTCTAACATAATTCCTCTTTATAAAAAAAGAAACACAGATACAATTTTTAAAATGGCAAAGTGTAATGATATACACAAAAAAGTCAGCTAAACATCTCAATCTTATTATTCAAATTGCTTATCATCACTTTACAGTTTCAAATAAGAGAGCTCTTCTTGTTGCTTGCTTTTTTCCAAAATTAAGAAGACATATGGTTCAGGCTGTTAAATATTAAAAATCCAAAGTAACAGTATCAGCATCTTTACTAATTCAAATTTCATACTGGGCTAAAAATCACAAGGTAGCTTTTCATTATTACACAGGAAATTCCCACCCAGGAAAGAATCTGTGGAGCAATAGCAGGAGCTCATCTCCCATGTCCTTCATGTGGTTTTGATTTTGGCCTCCAGGTGTAATAGGGACAAAAACCAAGTGCTCCCTTGCGTTTGGTTCAACTGATAACTCAACATCAACCTGATTAGTTTTAAAATAAGGAATAAATCTATACTAACATTGATAGTATCCTTGTGAATCAGAGAAAAAAATAAAGACCAGGAATCTAAACAAATTCAGAAAATGCAAATTAAATCAAGTATCCTTTTATGCTTATAAAATTGGTGAAAAATGTGACCGATAAATCTATCCATAAAAATATATTATGTGCCCAAGCTGCTGTTGAAGAGTATTCCCTGAAATACTGCTTATAACAGGAAATTACTGTAATCAACCTAAATGTCCATCAGCAGGAAAACAGCTTGAGCAGCTGTAAAAAGTATGTTGCAGACCTAAGTGTATAAACACAGAAAGTTCTCTAAATGGTTCTCGGTTAAATGAAAATTGAGAAAGTCACAGAACCGTATGATCTCATTTAGGTTAGAACAAAAACAGTAATAAAAGTATGCAATACAGGTAGACATGTACATACATGTATGCAAACAACAAACAGTAAAGGAGATTTACAGCTTTTGTTCTCATACTTCTGTATTATTTGATTCCTTTACAATAAGAAAGTATATAAATCTAACCTGAGCAATTTTTTAAAAAAGTCAATACATATCTTCAAAATAAATCTCAATAAATACACAAAATTCTGCAATAATTTATTTCATATAAATTATCAGTTCAGTTCAGTCGCTCAGTCATGTCTGACTCTTTGCGACCCATGAATTGTAGCACACCAGGCCTCCCTGTCCATTACCAACTCCCGGAGTTCACTCAAACTCACGTCCATCAAGTCAGTGATGCCATCCAGCCATCTCATCCTCTGTCGTCCCCTTTTCCTCCTGCCCCCAATCCCTCTCAGCATCAGAGTCTTTATAATTATTATTAAATTTCTGGTTCAATCACAAAGCTAACCACTTCATGGATGGAACTATAAAAGTAAAACTAAGGTATCTCCAATGCAAAATATACCACCTTTCTTCAATCTTTTCCCATCCGTAATCAAACACAAATCTCAAGTGTTAATGGGCAGTTATGAGAAGTAAAGGAAGCACACAATCTGTACCTGTACTATTTGGTGTTGGAGTCTGATGATGTCCCAAGGTTGCTAATACAGGTCCAACTGGTAGAGAAGATGGACGCTGCTCTGACTTACACAACTGAGTAGGTTCTAGGAGATTTAAGATGTGAAATAAGTGAGAGAAAAAGCCAAACATAACTTTTAACTACAACTCTGTGGAATTCAAAATCTTAAAGACCAGTAACTTTTGAGACTATATTCCAGTAAGTCACTTGTCATGCTGCTACTCCTTTCCGATGCCCTATCCTCTTTAAACTCAATGATGGTAGGCTACCGAGTACTGAGACACTAGGTGGGATATCAAGGACTAGTCAAGATAGGCCAATATCTTAGCACAATTGCTCTGTACAGCCAGCAAATGCTTCTGATGATAAACTGTTTCCTCCCTGAGGATGGGCTTCTCAAATGGCTCAGAGGTAAGGAATCTGTTTGCCAATGCATCAGACCTAAGAAATTTGGGTTTGACCCCCAGGTTGGGAAGATCCTCTGAAGGAAGGTATAGAAACCCACTCCAGTATTCTTGTCTGGAGAATCCCATAGACAGAGGAGCCTGGTCCATAGGTTGCAAAGAGTTGGACACGACTGAGCAACTTAACAAGCACACAGCATGCACCCGAGGATTAAACCACATGTAAAATCTAAAATGTGGCACAGTACTTCCTCTTTAGTCTCATGACATATTATGCTCCTAATTTTCTCCTAAGGAGAAAAAATTCCTAAAAAGACCTCACATACTTGTAAGTAATTTTAAACAGATTTTTTTTTCCCCAGTAAAATTTCTGACTTAACTTCATCACTAATGAGAACATTTCACCCAACAACTGAAATGTTGGATGCCACAAAAAAGTACACTTGTATAATTCAGAGTTATAAAGAATACACAAAAATAGAACATTTCTGGGTTACCTTCAAGTAGATCAAGGTATATTATGTTTTCCTTGGTAGCCATGAATCCTAGGTCATAGGATTCAGTCCTATCAGCTAATCCAAGTAATCATGTTTGTCTTCCATCTCACTTTGAAAACCAAAACCTTTTGAATTGTATTTAAAAAGCTCCAATCCCCAAAATAGTATGATTTTTTTCCAGTTCATTTTTGGCTGTATTTGTGTGTGAGATCCCTTTTACTTTTTTTTTTTTAAAAAAAAACAGAGCTCTTCAAGATTACTACAACTGCCATTAAAAAAAAAAGATTTTTTTTGTCATTAATGAATCTGTGAAACAATTTTCCAAATACTATACTATACCTGGAGGTAAGACAGTCTGGGAAGGCATTGTGTTGACCACAGGTTCCAAGGGACTAGGTTGATATATTGCATCCACAGGATTAATAGTACTCTGAGGTAAAGAAACACAGTATAGTTATTTTTATTGTAATTACCCTTCTGGTGTTGACCTTCCCAAATGTATGAAATGCCCACATTTCTGACAGCAAAGTCCTGGGAGCAGCTATACAGACATGTTGGTCAAATTTCAAGGAGGAAATAAAACAACTTTACTATACAGCAGGCTAAGAGTTTCTTATAAAAAATTTTCTCAAAAATCATAGTAAGGAGGAAAAATGAATCAATCTGTCACATAGAAAGGTGAAGCCAAATGAAAACACATGGAAAGAGTTGTAGAATGATTTCAGGAAGCCAAAACAATAAATTCTCAATTCAACTCAGTGCTTCTCAAATTTTTAATTCAACACAAATATCAAAGTGGGGAGAAATGCTCTTACTTTGTTATTAATGAGCATTATACCTACAACGACCTAATACACTTGCACCACTATAATCTTATCTTTACATCCCATACTATAGCCACCTTCCATCAATGTGTATTGCACTGTATAGGCATCTAGTTTTACAGTCACTAAAGGCAAAGAAACTTGTCTCCTAATTAGTTGTTGCGGGGAAACAAGCTTTTTTTTTCTTGAGGATTTAGAAGGAAAAAAAATACTCAAATATGTAGTTACATTTGAGAGAGAGAGAGAGAAAAAGCCTAGGTTTTCTGACTCCAAGCCAAGAAACTATTTTGCCAGCATAATGGTATTTTAAAAACAAGACTCCACAGCTTCCTGATTTTTTTTTTTTTTTTTTGGAGGAGGGTGAGATTTTAAACCAAGGTCTTTGCCAAAGTAAAGTTTAAATCCACCATTTAGAAGATGACATTAGATAAAATCCAAGAAATAAAAACTTAAATTCTTCAGCTTTCCTTGATCTGGAAAACTAAACTTCAAATATATATTAGGTAGAGCTTATAACAGAAAATACTAAAATAGAATTAGAAAAGATGTATTTTTACTGATGAATGAGCTTCAAAAGCATTTGTGAAAATTTAAAAGCACCTAACAATGGAAATTGAGATAATGGGAAAGTTTCTTATAGCATTCTTATTTAATACCTAAGTTAATTTTTTTCTTAAACCCCCTCTCTGTATATAGAAAAATCACTAAATCAGATCTCTTAAATTAAGTAATTTAAACACAAGAATTCTGTCACAACAGTCTACCTACCATAAATATTCTAGGCCTAGGAAATAAAGGACACAGAGAAGAAACTCTGAAAACAATAATTAATAATTTGTAAAGTGGGTAAAGTTCCAAAGCATTAGGAAAAGCACAGAAACAGAGACTTAAAACTTTAATTCCTAGAATCCTTGCTCTACCAGTGACCTGGCAAGTCTAATCTGCTGTGGGCCTCACCTTCCCAGTGTATAAAATGAAGAAATATCTGGATGCTATGGTCTCTAAGGGCTTTTTAGTTATTACTTTAGGATTCTATTTTCAGATACCAGGCTGGGCCATAATAACTAAACAAGTGTCTCAACAATCCTGGAACTGTCCTTAGAATATATTTCTTATTTTTACATAGTAATTTTTCTCTAAAGGGACCCAGGTGCTTTAACAAAGGCAAAATCCCACTTCTAATACTTTGAGCCACAGGAACAAGAACATGCTGCCTCCTTATTCCCACCTATTACATTAATGTAAGTAAAATTTATAAAGATGCTAAGAAATAAAATAACTTTGGAAAAATGGACCAGAATTCTATCTTTTGAATGCAATGTCCCATTTTTCAAAAGCCTAAGATTATTAGGCTTGTCAATCCCACAGAACACTTTTAGACTTTTTAAGATGTATGTTAAAGGTACCAAATATTTCTTGCTGCTGTTGTTAACAGAAAACACAACTATTCTACACATATCTAACAATCTGTGATCGATCAACTTCAGGCTAAAATATGTCAAATAATATTCTATGCTTTGCTTTAAAAAAGAACGTGAAGAGCTTGAGAAGTGCGATTCAATACAAAATATATTAATTATTTAAGTGAAGTCGAAAGTGAAGTTGCTCAGTTGTGTCCGGCTCTTTGCGACCCCATGGTCTGTAGCCTGCCAAGCTCCTCTGTCCATGAGATTTTCCAGGCAACAGTACTGGAGTGGATTGCCATTTCCTTCTCCAGGATTAATTATCTATATATACATGTATATACAGCTAACATTTATTGAGTACTCTGTGCATACTATCTTACAACAACCCTCTGAGGTAGAAGTCACTTTTCTTTATAGATGAGGAAAAGAAGACTCAAAGGTTAAGTAACTTGCCTGTAGTCACAGCTAGTAAGTGGAAGGGCTACGTCCTAGCAGTCTGGGTTCAAGGCCTAAACCATAAACAACTCCTCTTTAAAAAAAAAAAAAAAAAAGAAAAAAAAAAAACCCTTAAGGAAAAATGCTATGGTCCCTAATCAAATGATTCAAATATGTCTGTTTTCTATAAGTTTAGGTTTTCTATGAGTATAAACTTTCTAGATGTTTTTAAACTGCAAATAATCAAACATTTTTGGTATGCTTTATAAAACTTGTTTAACATAATAAAAAGTAATTGATTTGCTTTGAGGGAAAAGAGATAAAAATAACTGCCATCATTAATTTTCCTTAAGGTGTTAGGGGTTCCCATGAAATTCTAGACAACTTACATAGTCTTTTTCCATGAGGCTTATAATCTTAACTGCTATCTCAGGAAGAGGTATATTATATTGTATTGTGTTTATATCACATAGTTCTATTAAATCACCAGGGCTCAAACCCTGAATTCATGCTGTGAAGAGAAACAAATATTTCAATGTGTTTAATTCAAATTTTTAAAATGTTTCTCTTATCTCTGTTTTCTCAAGAAATATGTAAACAACATAGACATCTAACTTGGTGTTCATTTTAAAGCAAATAAAAAGATAACATACTCATCCTTTCAAGTATAATCATAAGATGGTTTTGAAGATTTACAAAATGAGTTTGCAGACCTCTGGCATTTGTAAAGCCTCAAGACTAAAAAAAGAGGTTGCCTCATGCTTCAAAAATACAGTCTGAACACAAGTCACACATGTATTATAAAATCAGGGAAGCTTAAACTGCAAACCTTCAAACTCTAACTTTTATTTCCAATAAAATTTTCTTTTAGGTGCGCAAGTTGAATATAAGGGAAGACTAAAAAACCAAGGGGAGGAAAGAAGAGAAAATGGCTATATGTGAAAAAATTCACATTGCAACCTGCTGCTACAAAAAAGCAGTATACACCACAGCGGCTAACACAGCTAACACAATACACAGAATCTAAAAAGAAAAAAAAAAAAAAGAAGAAAAAGAAACCTATAAACATATAATTAGATTAAGATATGTTTCAGTACTGTGCCCCCTACTTTCATTAGAAACAGTTTGCCAAGAAATGTAGCATTGTGA
This sequence comes from Bubalus bubalis, assembly GCF_019923935.1. Taxonomy (NCBI): domain Eukaryota; kingdom Metazoa; phylum Chordata; class Mammalia; order Artiodactyla; family Bovidae; genus Bubalus; species Bubalus bubalis. The sequence goes on from NC_059162.1 coordinate 94,234,138, forward strand.
GTTATGCAGTATTTAGTCATAAAAGCCGCATTTTTACACCATGATTAACCCATCAAGTTAACACATGCAAGGTGATTCAATAAGAACCAATACTTAATTTTAAGATCTAAATTTCCCCTCCAAATGATTGTTGAAAGACGGCCAACTGTAAGAGCTCAAGGAAAATTGCAAGAATCAACAATAGAGAGCAGTGAGTGGGTAAAAAGAGGGATTTGTGTTGAAAAATAAGTGGAAATTCAGGCTTCTCCTGACATAACTGGTTATTAATGCTCTGCAGAAGTAAAGTGGAGTAAAGATTAGATTAAACTTACTATAATTCCATCTGCGTGATTCTCCGCAATATACTGGTCCTTAAGGAGAAATGTTAAAAATATTAACTTCATTCTTTCATTTAAGTTAACACCTTGTGTACTCTCTTCCCTAGTAAGAAAGCTTATTTTACTGTGTAATCAACAATGTTAGAAAACTACTGATCTGTTTCCACTAAGATAGTTTCACTTGTCCATTCCTAGCCAAACAGAATTCTAACCAAAAACATGGAAATTATTTTTCTATACAGGCATTTAATTATTTGTAGAAATATCCTATTGAACTGTGCAGGCACATTGGTACCAATGATTAAAGTAGATACATTAATTGAGGATTAAAGGTCCTAAATACTTCTGGGTTTAACTTTATAGCAAATTATTCCAACTCTCCACACCCCCAATCTCTTACTGTACTTTAAAGATATGACAATCATAATTACTATAACCACAGAATGATGATATAGGGGTTAACACACACTACCTGGCAGATATTTTACATACAGCCATAGACCTCATAGATATTCCAGTCCACCACAATAAAACAAATATCACAATAAAGCAACTAACACAAATTATTTGGTTTCCCAGTGCACATACAAGTTGTATTTACACTATCCTGCTAGTTTATCAAGTGTGCAGCAGCATTATGTCTTAAAAAACAATGTCCATACCTTAATTTTAAATACTTTATTGCTAAAAGATGCTAACCATCATCTGAGCCTTCAGTGAGTTGCAGTAGTAATATCAAAGACCACTGATCACAGATAGCCATAACAAATACAGTAATAATGAAAAAGTCTGAAATATTATGAGAATTACCAAAATGTGACAGACCACAAAGTGAGCAAATGCTGTTGCAAAAATGACGCCAATAGACTTGCTCGACACAAGGCTGCCACAAACCTTCAATTTGTAAAAGGTAGTATCTGCAAAATGTAACAAAGCAAGATATGTGTGTATATTAATTCACCTATTCCACCTATAACTCTATCAAGTAGGTACTATTATTATCCCCCTTGGATAGATGAGAAAACTGAGAAAGTGTGAGAAACCAGGACTCGAAGACATATAGTTTAGTTCCAGAACTTATGCTCCTTAAGACTCGTCTCTCCTCTCCAAGGATGTATTTAAGAAGTTGGTGGAAAGTTATTGAACGTATTTGATCCTGTAACTATAATCCATCTATTAGTAATACACAGACAATATATTTAGCTTAAAACTGTTAATGTTTCAACTCCATACTATCAGGAAGCTTTCAAGTTTTAACAGAAATTGATATTTGGTTTTGGTTTTAAAGTTAACAGCCAAGTTATATCTCATTTATGTTCAACTCTTTAACTATGGAGTTTACTCAGAATTTACAACATTGAAGGGTCAATCAAGAACAATTTAAAGATTAGGGGATAATTTTTTTTAAAGAAAGCATTAACACAGCAGGCCTGAAAGAGCTATCCTTAGAAAAGCCTGCCTACAAAGTTGGCCTTTGGCTGGTGTCTGGGAACTTGGATTTTAGGAGGGTTCCCAGCACCCAACTATCATAAGGGTACTTCACTGTGCCTGAACTGCTTAAGCAACCCAAATGGTTGATTTATGCTGAACACCTGCTTTCCTTTGGGGACTCTGGCATTTGGTAAGTGCAAGGTAAAGAGTGCTTACAGGACAAGACCCCAATAAAAACGTTGGGCACCAAGTCGTTAATAAGCTTCCCTGGCAGACATTTCACATATGTTGTCACAATCTGTTGCTGGAGGAATTAAGCACACCCCTTGTATGACCGCACTGAGAGAAGACTCTTGGAAGTCTGGGCCTAGTTTCCTCTGAATTTGGCCCCATATGCCTTTTTCCTTTGCTGATTTTGCTTTGGCTCCTCTGCTGTAATAAACCATATCTGTGAGGACAGCTACATGCTGTGCCCTCCAAGAACATCACCAAACCCAGGGGTGGCCTTATAAACTGCCAACACAATGCATACTTCCTTTGTATATCCTTGAAAATAAAAGCATGTTGATAAGTACGTAATTCATGCTGGGATTTGCACAAGTAAATTAACTATGTATTTACAATATCCAAAGTTTCAGTAATTCTTAATAGAGGCAGTTGAAAATAAAATCTTGAGAACTACAGAGAAAGGAAAATTTTAAAGTTTCTTGCTCAGATATTATTTTATTTTACTTTTAGTTTTCTACTAACTTCTAAACATTAAATTGATTTTTTTCCAAAGAATTTCTCAGAAATACATGTTAAGTGGCAATAAAGTGGAAAGAAACACATGGGGTAGATTAAAATTTCCAAAAATGGCCCCAACAAGAGGTAGAGTTCATGGCCCCTATCCTCAAAACTTGGTGATTGTCTCTACCAATAAACATAACAGAAGTGACTACGACTTCTGAGACCAGGTCACAGAAATGCCTTGTCTTCTTGGAACCCAATCACCACACTGTGAGAAAGGCCAAACAATTGTAAAAAGAACTATGTGGAGGAGAACCTCGGCTGCAGCTCAATTTCCCAAGCATGTGAGTTAGTCATCTTGAAAGTGCATCCTCTGGTACCTCCCCCTCCGCCTGAAGTTAGGCTAACAACAGGCACTGTGTGAAACAGAAACAGGTCATGGGGCCTACCCAGATCACCCCCAGATTTGTGAGCAAGATAAATGACAGCTACTTTAAGACAGATCGGGTTTGTTATATAGCAACACATTATTGATATAGTATATCATATTATCTAAGAAAACCACCACTTTTACTTCTGGTGTAACTTAAATAAACTTAAATATCCAGTTTTAAGATAAATAAGTACTAGGAATGTAATGTACAACATGATACTTGTAACTAACACTGCTGTATGTTATATATTAAAATGGCTAAGAAAGTAACCTTAAGAGTTCTTATCACACAAAAATTTTTTTCTATTTCTCTGATTTTGTATCTAAATGACATAATGGATGCTCACTAAACAGACTGTAATAAACTTTTATGATGTATTAATAGTAAAGTCAATCACACCCATAACTTACACAGTGCAGTCTCCTGTATCTCAATAAAACTGGAAGAAAAAAATAAATATCTGACAATTTTTCCCTCAAAGTGTTCTCAATAATAAATGCTATCTACAGGGTATTTTAAGGCAGGGTTTACTATTTTTGTTACTGTTGTGCTTTATCTTTCAAGGCAGAGTCAAATCTAGATGAACCTACAGACTATTAAACACCTTAGTACCAATCCATTCCCATCATGAACTTAAGGAATTTTGTTCTATTATTTTAAAGGGTTTACAACACTCATTCCCACCCCACCCTACTTTTCTTTTTAAAAATTTTATTGTTCTTGTTTTGTATGTAAACCACAAGTTGCCTTTTATCAGGGTCAGCTAAAGCTCAATTTCAAGTACTACTGAACCAGAGATTCAACTGAAATCAATGTGAATTATGTTAATTAAACAAAGAAAGGACCTAATGTTACTTCACACTTAGATTATAAATATGTTTATCTGATTTTACACCCCTCATTCCTTAACACAATGGATATTCTCTTCTTTAAACAAACCAACATGACTGAGATCTGGAAATATGGTCATAACAAAAACACCAGCACAATATAATTTGGGAAGACTTTTGACCAGAATTATAGACTCCAGATGGTGACTGCAGCCATGAAATTAAAAGATGCTTACTCCTTGGAAGGAAAGTTATGACCAACCTAGATAGCACATTCAAAAGCAGAGACATTACTTTGCCAACAAAACTCCGTCTAGTCAAGGCTATGGTTTTTCCTGCGGTCATGTATGGATGTGAGAGTTGGACTGTGAAGAAGGGTGAGCACCGAAGAATTGATGCTTCTGAACTGTGGTGTTGGAGAAGACTCTTGAGAGTCCCTTGGACTGCAAGGAGATCCAACCAGTCCATTCTGAAGGAGATCAGCCCTGGGATTTCTTTGGAAGGAATGATGCTAAAGCTGAAACTCCAGTACTTTGGCCACCTCATGGGAAGAGTTGACTCATTGGAAAAGACTCTGATGCTGGGAGGGATTGGGGGCAAGAGGAGAAGGGGACGACAGAGGATGAGATGGCTGGATGGCATCACTGACTCGATGGACGTGAGTCTGGGTGAACTCCGGGAGTTGGTGCTGGACAGGGAGGCCTGGCGTGCTGCGATTCATGGGGTCGCAAAGAGTCGGACACGAATGAGCGACTGAACTGAACTGAACTGATAGACTCCAGTATTTTAAAACCATGCCTACTGACAAAATTTATGAAATATATTCTCATCTTTCTAATAAGGAAATGGAGTCTAATGAAAGCTCTCTTAATTATGGGCCTATACATGTGCTTATTACATAAATTAAAAAATAAATATGCTATGGAGATGAAAGAAAATTTCCAATTCAGTTTGATGACATTCAACAATGGGACTAGGACAACTGGATATCCACATTAAAAAAAAAAAAAAAAAAAAGAACTTGGATCCATACCTAACACCACAAAGATTAACTCAAAGTAGATTATACATTGACTTAAATGTAAGAGCTAAAACTATACGACTCAAAAGAAAACACAGGAATAAATCTTTGTAATTGAGGCTTAGGCAATGATTTCTCAGAAAAGTCACCAAAGCCAAAAGCAATAGAAGACTGATAAATTGGATTTTATCAAATTTAAAATTCCCATGCTTCTCAGGACACTATAAAGAAAGTAAAAGGACAACCCACAGACTTGAAGAAAAATTTCTAAGTCATGTATCTGATAAGTTGTATCCAGAAGACATAAAATCACCCTTACAACTAAATAATAAGATTAAAACAGCCATCTAAAAAAATGAGCAAAGAATGTGAACACTTTTCCAGAAATGCAAATGAAAATCACTACGAGACACCACTAGCATGGCTATAATCAAAAAGATAATCACAAATGTTGGTGAGGACGTGGGGCAAATAGAACCTTTACGCATTATGAAGAGAATATAAAATGGTGTGGCTGCTTTGAAAAGTAGTCTAGCAGTTTCTCAAAAAGTTAAACAGAGAGTTACCCTAACCCAGTAACTCCACTCCTAGGTATGTACTTAATAGAAATGAAAATAAGCATCCACACAAAAACATCATACACAAATGTTCAGAGAGGCATTATTCATAATGGTCAAAAACCGAAAACAAGCCAAATGTTGTATATCATTAACAAAATGTAGTGTATCATTCAAAAGAATATTATTCAGCAATTAAAAGGAATTTGGTCCTGATTCATGCTACCACATGATCAACCTTGAAAACATTATACTAAGTGAAAGATGCCTGTCACAAAATACCCCGTACTATATGATCCTAAATATATAAAATGTCCAGAATATGCAAGTCTGTGCTGTGGCGTGTGTACTCAAGTCATGTTCGACTTTGTGACCCCATGGATGGTAGCCTGCCAGGCTCCTCTGTCCATGGAATTTTCTAGGCAAAAGTAATGGAATGGGTTGCTATATCCTACTGCAGGGGATGTTCCCAACCAAGAGGTCGAACCCACCTCTCCTGAATTGGCAAGTGCATTCTTTACCACTGTACCACTTGGGAAGCCCCATAGGCAAGTTTAAGACAGAAAATAGATTAGTAGTTGCCAGGAATTAGAGGAGAGGCAGGAGCAAGGGTGAGTGAGGGAAAGAGGTATAGGGACTGAACTCTTCATAGGTCTGGTGCTTCTTTGTTGGGGGGTGGTGATAAAATGTGCTAAAATTAGATTATAGTGATGGCTGTACAACTTTGTAAATATACCAAAAACCATTAAAGCATAAACTTTAAATGAGCGAATTTTATGATGTATGTGAGAGTTGGACATAAAGAAGGCTGAGTGCCGAAGAATTCATGCTTTTGAACTGTGGTGTTGGAGAGTCCCCTGCACTGCAAGAAGATCAGTCCTGGGTGTTCACTGGAAGGACTGATGTTGAAGCTGAAACTCCAATACTTTGGCCACCTGATGCGAAGAACTGACTCATTGGAAAAAAGACCCTGATGCTGGGAAAGACTGAGGGCAGGAGGAGAAGTGGACGACAGAGGATGGTTGGATGGCATCACCAACTCAATGGACATGGGTTTGAGCAAACTCAGGGAGATGCAGAAGGACAGGAAAGCCTGACGTACTGCAAAGAGTCGGACACGACTGAGCGACTGAACAAGAAAATCTCATTTTAAGAAAAGTCTGATGAGAAATTAATGAATGCTGAGATGTAAAGAAAAAGTCTACAAAGAAAAATATTCTAAGGAGAGAATCTGGGATCAAAGGATAACTTAAAGACACATCTACTTTAAAAGTATCTAGGTGGCACAGTGGTAAAGAATGTCTGCCAATGCAGGAGATGCAAGAGACGTGGGTTGGATCCCTAGGTTGGGAAGATCCCCTAGAGTAGGAAATGGCAACCCATTCCAGTATTTTTGTCTGCAAAATTCCATGGACAGAGGAGCCTGGCAGGCTACAGTCCATGGGGTCGCAGAGTCAGACACAACTGAGCACACAGCACACGACATGGCCAGACAACTCAGTTCTAAAATTATAATCCAGAGTTGTGAAGTCCAGTCTGGAAGCCACTAGTCACATGTAGCTATTCAGCAGCTGAATGTGGCTAGTTCAAAGTATAAAACATACCCAGGATAGTGATGACTTAGTGCTAAAGGAGAAGGAGAGAGAAAATGAAATATTTCATTAGTGAATGAATTTTTATATTGATTACATGTTGAAATGCTATTATTTTGGGTATAATTAGTTAAATAAAATGCATTATTAATTTCCCTTGCTTGTATGAGTTGTGACTTCTGGTCATATCACCTAATCTTGATGAACTGATCAAGTCCTCTGCTGTAGGGGTCTCCTAGATTATCTTCACTCTGCTCCCTCCCCTCACTCCTTACTTCCTCTGCAGTTCCCCATGAATGGAACAGTGCTGTCTCTACCTATGGTTCAAAGGAAGAATGAAGTTATATAAGCTAACACAACGTACCCGAAAATCCCAATAACCAAGGAATGCCCAAACTTTGCTACACATTAGAATCAACTTGGGAACTGCAAAATCCAGTGTCTAGGCTGACACACCACAGCAACTACAAGAATGTCTGGGGGTGGGAAGCATGCATCAGAATTGTTAAAGGCCCCCCTGGTGGTTCTAATGTGCAGCAAAGTTTGGGAACCAATGCGCTAATCATTCAGGCAGGTGGGAAGCTTTAGGGAGTGAGAATTAAAAAGAAAGACTCAGAAAACTGGAAGAAGATTAAAACCCAACCTTTGCATACTAAATCAAACCCCAAACAACAAAGGTATCAAATTATCTATATTCTTTTTTTGGCTGTGTCTATTTGGAGTCTCAGATGAAAGTACCTTTTCCAGAGTAGCTGATTACAAAATTTTATTAACCCACCAGGGCAGAATAATCCCCCAAAGTAACTATAACACTATATTCCCATCAGTTCTCAAAATTATACCAAAATGCCATTTGGTGGCTTTAAAATTTATGCCCTCCTAGAGAGGTTTTTTTTTTTTTTTTTTTTTAAACTTAACAATTATTTAGGACTAATTAATGCTTGGTACCAAGAGCACTACAAACAGTAATTCATTTAAGCTTCACACTACCAGTAAGAGTACAGATACTATTATTATCCCATTTTTTATAGGAGAAAACCAAAGCAAAGAGAGGGTAAATAAACTTGCTCAAATGGTGGAGCAAAGATGCAAACTCAGTCTGGCTCTGAAGTCCATGCTCTTAAATATAATGTAATGCTACCTCTCATTATTATTTAAAAACTAATAATCATAGATTGACTGATTAGCCAAAGATTAATTTACAAGGATGATGAGTCATATGGCTAACTAAAAAATCATACATATAGTGGAAATACTAAACCATGAACTATTACAAATTATGTATTAAAAAATGCATTCAAAATTCACAATTATTATCAGGTCCCTGGCTCATGGCAGGCAACATTCTAGTGTTATGATGTAAATGTCTATGCATCACCCCCCAATTCAAACAATGAAGCCCTAACCCTAGCGGGGCTGTATTTGGAGTAAGGGAAGTAAATTAAGGTTAAATAAGGTCTTAAGGATGGGGCCCCAATCCATTAAGTGTCCTCTTAAGAAGAGACATTAAAGTTCTCATTCATGCTCACTTTCAACGTGTACATACCAAGGGAAGGCCTTGTAAGGACATAGTGAGAGGGTGGCTGCCTACAAACCAGGACGAGTCCTCGCCAGAAACCATATCCATAGGAACCCTGATCTTGGACTTCTAGCCTTCAAAACTGTGAGAAATATATTTCTGGTGTTGAAGTCACCTGGTCTGTGGTATTTTTGTTATGGCAGTGCAAGCATTCTAATACAAGTAGTAAATAAGACAAAGTATTCAAGGAGATTATAGTCAGGTGTAGACAGACAATAAACAAGATACCATGTAAATCTGGCTAATGATGCAAGGCCAAGAAGAAAAAGAAAACTAATGGGAGGATAAGATTATTTTAGATCGAGTGGTCAGTAAGGTCTCTCCAAAGAGAGTTCATGTGCGTGGAAATTTGAAAAAAAGTAAGGAAGCAAACCCCAAAGTCTGGAAGAAATACCTTCTAGGCAGAGGGGAAAGCAAATACAAATCCCTGAAGCAGAAAATGCTTGGCCTGAGAAAAAGAAAACAGGCCAATGTTGTCAGAACAGTGTAATCAAGCAAGATGAAGTGAGGGAGTAGTGATGGCTCAAATGCCATTAAGTTATCCTAAGTCATTTAGATTCCATTCCAGGGAAGTGGGAAACCATTAACAGGATTTGAGCAGGCAAGTGACATGGCCTGATTTACACTTAAATTGTTTAAAAATACATAGAGTTCACATATGGTACATAAATAATTTGAGGGATATATCTGTACATAAAAAGCTTGAACAGTGAAATTCTTTCTGGAAAAAATTAAAAAGCCAAACTTCATTTACTTGATCCATGTTATCCATTCTAAACTGAAATGCAGGTCCATTAAGCTGGGCTAAAACAAACAGGTAGCAAGTACTGACTTAATTGTATAAATTTCTAGAATAAAGTTTTTCTAATTTGAATTGTAACTCATTCAAAAGACAGAGCATCAAAAATGTTCTTCTTGGGTAGCTAAATGGTGAGCTACTGAAAGAGGCTAGGCTGCTCTGTTTTACAAAGAGCAGCTATCTCAAGTACTGAATGGGCTTCCCTAGTAGCTCAGACTGTAAAGAATCTGCCGGCAATAAAGACGACCCAGGTTTGATCCCTGGGTCAGGAAGATACCCTGGAGAAGGGAATGGCAACCCACTGCAGTATTCTTGCGTGGAGAATTCCATGATTTGCAGAGATGATCCAAATTAGTCTAAACACTATCAGTTCTTCCTCAATTTTCTAGAGAAGACATTCCCTAAAATACCTATCTAACTCACACTGAGCTTAACGTTTTTTACTGGTTATCTGTATATAAGCTTTTGGGTAATTGTAGATGCCCCAACCCACTCATGTAATTTCACAGTAAAGAAAACACAAAATAAAAACCTTACCCCTCTTTATGCCTCCAACCCTATTTTCCCTTTAGAATATATTCTGATCCACAAAAATAGATGGGAAATTTAGAAACATATATAGAAAATCAGGCATAGTCATCAAAAATACCTAGAAAATGAACACAAGTCCTTAAGTTCTGACACTTTAATAGCCTCAAAAGAAAATGATACTTCCCCTCACCCCTACACTTACAAGCTTAATAGCCATACTATCTAAGCAGAAATGCATTTTTCTATACTATTGTGTCATTAACAATGCTAGGAAAATAGTGTTCATTATTAGGCAAACACGTATATACAAGTGAATACGTAGAATAGGTCAAATAATTAAAAACTTAAACATTTCCAAACCTGGTTGCTGAATTGGCTGCCCACCTGCTTTTAGCCACTGGCTAGAAACACAGAGGTGCAGTCAATGGTAAAAAACAAAACAAAACAAAACTTTTTTTAATACTTATTTTCAAATACTAAAATTTTTATTTCTCAAAATATCATGCAATCAAGTACATTTTTAGGTTGAATACACCAAAATTTTTTAGAAAAGCAGGCAATATCCATGAAATTGTTACCCAATCACAATAACCAAAAATATATATTCTATGAATAAGGAATAGCAGTTTATTAATGTAATTCACTACTAGAAAAAATGTGTAAAAAACAATTTTATCTCCATTATACTCTTCATTGTGGATGAACAAAAATAACTCTGCTAAAATTCAATTCCTTTTTTCCTAAGAAAATCTTTTTTGTGAAAGATTTTGCAAAATATGTCTGTGTTTCAAGCAGTGATAATGGAAAGGGTGAGCCATTCAAATGTGCTCCCTTCCTTCCCAGCCACCATCACAAATAACTTCATCAAAAACAGGCACAGGCTGGCAAGTAACATCCAAACACAATAGTTTTTCAACAGTAACAGGAACCCCAAAATAGAACTTAAATTGACTGTAGAAAGGTACTATTATTTCAGAACTGAGTATTTTGGTTATTAGAGAAAAATGCCATTACATTTAAATCCCATTAAATGAAAATAATCAAAAACAAACTTTACTTACTTTAGCGATCTGCAGCAACACAATGCAGTGTTTAATTGATTCTACCATGCTCTACAAAAACAAAATACTGATTTTAGATCTTGCCCCCAATAAAACGGCCATGTAATGTGAAAGCTTAAAATATAAAAATCAGTTCAAATACACAGGATTTTAAGTCTTCTCTACATAAGAAATACCCTCTCTGGATTTCGAGTGGGTTCTAATATATGTGTGTGTGTGTCCATCTAACTCTTTGCGACCCCCTGGACTGTAGCCTCTAGCCATGGGATTCTCGAGGGAAGAATACTGGAGTGGGTTGCTGTTTCCTTCTCCAGGGGCTCTTCTGGACTCAGGGATCCAACACAGGTCTCCTGTATTGCAGGCAGATTCTTCACTGTCTGAGACACCAGGAAATATGCTGATAGTGGCAAATGAAATTATTATTAGCAATTCTATGAATCATTTGGGAATGCCAAAAAATTGTTAATTTACACTGAATAACATCTAAGTATGGGACCAGTGGCGTAATGGATAATGCGTCTGACTATGGATCAGAAGATTCTGAATGGGATATGAATCTGATTAACTTCCAAATTCTTAGATCAACAGCAGGCTATCTCAATGTAAATTCTCAAAATGTCATTCAAGACTTTCATGGCATTATGGAGAATAAACGATCCTATCAAAATACTGGTGAACCTACAATACTACTATATCTGTATATAAAATGCTTTTATCAAAATAGAAGTTTTATTAGCAGTCCAGTACATAATGTCAGAAGGCCAGTATATCAGAAAACTCAAATATACATTGTGTGTGCATAACACTTTTTATCCAAGGATCTCAAAAAGACAAGACCAGAAACATAAAATGGCATCTGAAGTCAATTCAATTAAAGGGATTATTCTATTCATTTAAATTCCTTTAGAAAATAACACAGTTCTTAAACTCTTGTAAAAATTCATAAAAATTAAAATCTCAATTGTTCTTATTAATAGTAGCAGCTTAAAACAGAAACATTTTAAAGCACTTTCTAATGCAAAGCCAGAGTTAATCAAACATATAACTTACATTTGTTGTCTCTTTGAGGGTTTCAATTTTCTGTGAAAAATAAGTTTAAATAAATTGTCAGAAACACAAGGAGATATCATTGCTGTTTTTTACTGGTTAGTCATTTAAAGAATTTTACTAAAAATGTACTCATTACTCTGAGTTCAGGCAGGTTGCAGAGTGCTTTTAGTTGTACTTCTTAATTTAAATCAAACATTTAAATAAAAAATTCAAACACTTTATGGATTGCATCCTCAAATAAAATTCATGTGGTTCAATTCAAGATTTGTAAGAATAATATAAAACATTCTTATTCCTTACCTGAAAGCAAGTTTTGTCTTTTCAATAGGATACATTATGCGATTTTAAAATGCTTATTTTAGAATCACTTTAAACTTTGCAAAGCTGCTTAAAAATGACATGAAACTAAATTCCAAAACTAAGAAGGTGAGCTAAACATGACTCACTAATATTACCAAGAGCCAAATGCAAGGCTATGATTAATATAAATGCAAAAACATAAATGATGGTGCATCAGGAAATCTAGTCAAGGAAAAGGAAAACATTAATTGAAAAAAGAAAATAATATTCAAACTACAAAGTGGTTGTCAAAAACCCAAAGGGAGGAACTATAATTAAAGCAACATTCATTTTGTGTCCTCATCTGTGGCTTCTGGTTTATTTTGAAAATTTTACCAGTTGCCTTATTAATATCTGAAGTGACCACATGTAAATCTAATGAATTTTTACCTTCAACATATGATCCCTCAACAGAAAGAACTTATTCCTAGGAAGGTGGTACTTACAAAAAGGGTATCATAATAAAAATTTCAGTTATTCTTTTGTTCAATTATGAAACCACACCAGAAATGCACCAGAAAACTCCCCTTAAAACCTATATGGCACATTATAAGAGGTGAACAGTAAAGTAGTCAAAACACTGAGGTCCTTCTATTACTTCTCCAAAAGGCTCCTGGTTTAAAAATTTTTAAAGTCAAAATCATGATTATGGAAGTTACCTTTCTCTGTTCATCATCTTTGCAGTTTTGAAGTTTGTCATCAAAAAGCTACAGGATTAAAAAAAGAAAAGATTATAGTATCAAGCTATTTTACTACATTGTATATGTTTACTAAACAAAGAAAAACAACCATATTTCTTCCAGGGATGATTTATACATGGATTAAAAGTATAATCTTTCTTAAAATACAAGATAACATGTATTTTTCCAAGGCATTGTTATCAAGTCAAATTCTACTGAACTATCTTAAACAGTCAAGATCAATTACTGTGGTAGTATTACAAAGCAAAAGAAAATATATGACTTTAAGAACTTTAAATGTCAGTTCGAACCTGTTTTTTTCTGCCTTGTCTTTCAACTTTATCAACATTTCTTTTTCTTTCCAGGACCTTTGCTAGTAATTAATTTTAAAGTGGGAATTGAAGGAGACAATTTTAGTAATGATAAAGGATGTAAAGAAATAAACTCTTCCAAACTCCTAACTCCCTCTTCCAAACTCCTAACTCACCCAAATAAAAAAAGCCCTTAAAAACTAAACCACTTAAAATTTACCAGTTTCAGAGAACTTTTAAACAAAATATGAAACTAACCTTGTTTTATTTCCTTCTAATTATGTTTAGGTTAGTTTTTAAAATTGCTGAAGGACTAGTAAGCGTTGTAAAGTAACATTCAGTTCAGTTGCTGCTCAGTCATGTCCGACTCTTTGTGACCCCATGGACTGCAGCACACCAGGCTTCCCTGTCCATCACCAACTCCTGGAACTTGCTCAAACTCATGTCCATCGAGTCGGTAACATTAAGTAATTGTTTTTACTCAAAATCAAGCTCTGGAACATTTACTACTTTATATCAATTCAATATATAATCAAATATCATACCTTCAACTGTTCTATCAAGATTTGTAGGTATGCATCAGCCTCTGTAAGTTTCTTATCAAAGTCCTGGACACTAGGAACAAATCCTGAATCCAAACCCTAGAGGGGGGAAAAAATTGCAATAAATCCCAGCAATGTCTAATAGTACAAAAGATCATCCTTCATATGCGACACTTCACTTTTCTAAATTAAAAATAGTCTTTTAAATAAATAATAGGTCTATTTAAATTATCTCAATTCTCCAAGAATAGTTGGTACATCAATCTCCTTCATGAACTTCTAGCACTATTCCCTTCTCATCAATTACATGTGCTGCTGTTCAAATTAGGATTTATCCTGCTTTTTCAGAATAATTTTCTTCTCTCCCAAAAGCCCCATACTGGGCTCCAGAGCAACAATAATTTAGCTAAAGGAACATGCACAAAACCTAGATTACCCTCTTATTTTCCCCCTATTTTCTGTTCAGTTCAATCCTCCAGTCCCCTAATCTCAACTTTATATTCTCACTGTTCTCCTGTTCCCTAAATTACCCCATTAGCTCAGATGTTTTCCTCCTCCTCCTCCTCCTCCTCCCTTATTTAAAAAAAGAAGGAAAACTCAAAATTCTCACCTCTTCCAAGAGGGCCCTCCCTAAGTGAAAGTGACAACACTTCTGTCTTACGTTCCCTACTCATTTTCCCCCTTGGCATGAACACTACACTCTCGACATAGTTTAAATGTTTATTTATTTAGAGGGCCCACTTATTTCTCAGTTTTACAATCCAGAATGTGCATGTCCTACTTTTTGTACACTAAAAATTTTAAGCTCTAAGAGTATAGGATTCCTATGCTTTAACTCTACTCAAAAGAAAGTTTTGAGTTAATCATCTTTGACTGAAAAATACATTAATCTTGGTTGTAAAAGACAAAACAGTCTGAGATCAAAAAAGGCTATCATCTTGCCATATTTGCATGACTAGAAGTCATGCAGTTAAACAGGGAAATAAGGGTCGGGAACCAATAAAGTCATAATCCTAACCCAACCACAAAACTCTTCACTAAAAGGCTGAGACACAGTGCTCCAATATAACATACTTGACCTTCAGTGTTTTTTGTTCCCCTCCCTTTTGCCAAAAAAACTGCTTATCATTTCACATTCTCCATTTTAGTCAGTTGAGGCCAGAGTTCATTTTATATTAAACCAACACCTCACCTTGCCTAACACTGTCATTAGCAAAGCATTTTCTCCACCATGATCTCAAACATTAGATTGACACAGTATAGCATTATGGAAACAACAAGGGGTTGGCAGGCCTGGTTTCTAGTTACAGCTCAGCCACTAACAAGATACTGTGTTTCTCTAAGCTATTTTCTTACCTCCAAATACAGGCTCCTCCTCCTCCTATTATTAATGTGGCAGCTATGACTTCTACTAAAGACTATAATTACTATCAATAACTACCGTTACTACTGCTGTTCTTCCCAAACTAAAATTTAAATTCGTAAACAAAGCATTAAAAACCTAACTCTTATTAAGATCATGGGAAAAACAACTAATCTTGTAATTTATTTTCTTTTTCAAATTCAAAGGCAACAAAAACTGCCTGCTTTTTTTCTTACATACACACTGAGAAACTACTTGAAATGAGTACTGAAAATAAGAGATGTCATGTAAAAACAAAGTTTAAGAAAGAAAAATAATAAGCAACGTATGTAAAATCCAGATATATTTATAAAATTGTAAACATCTTCATTTTTAAAGATAACCCCTAAGACACTGTTTTAGAAACACTTCCTTCCTATGCAGAATATAATAAAAGATGTGGGAAAGAAAGGATAAATCCATCACATTCCAGAGATACTACAGTATTGTACTAAGAAAGTAGGGAGTGATTCCTTTCAATGTAACTACACCACAGGAATATAGGAAGGACTGCTTGGCTTACTTTTTGTTTCAAAAGCGATATAATTATCAATAACTATAAAACCTCATTAAAATCAGTTAAATACATTATTCTTGCTAAATATTAAAAAAGTCAATGGCATGCTCATAAATAAAAAGGTGAAGGATCTAAATGAGAAAAAGTGATCTTCAAGAATTTTCCCTCTTCTGAATCCATTTAGAACCACCACTATAAAAATCTAATTAACATAACCTTCTAGACAAATCACTATTTGATTAAAAATCTACCAATAAATAAATGGAAAAACTTAGATTTAAATTACTATGATCTGAAAGCTACCTAAATTAAGTCTTAAAAACAACTCTTTGATTTTACTATTAATATAATCATGCGAACCTCACTGTGGCTCTTTTGTCAGACCTGCCTCTCCCTAGACAGTCTTCCACAACATTCCTTTACCCTTAAAACCCCCAACATCGTAACATCCAAGTCAGAGATCTACTCAACAATCCACTTTTCTCTATGTACTGTATAATGGGAAGTTTGTAACAATAGTTATTAGCTTAAAATCCCAGAACTGGCCTAAACTCTCTTGCATAGTAAATTCATAAATCTTTGGTATACCTTAAAATAAAATCTACATATATAATTTCCCATCTGCAATCAATAAAATAACATGTACACATTGATTTAATAATGTGGACAAGCAATGCTAGTAATTAAGCTGTTTTCTCAAATCTTTTAAGAATAATGTGCTAGAGGAAAATATATGTTTTCACCACATACTGTGATTCAGGACATAGAATTAAAGCCATGTAGTCCAACCTCCCACTCAACAGCAGTTACTTTTATAATGTTCTTGAAAGTCATCTAGTCTTAGAGTATCTTAAGAGAAAAGGAACTTATTACCTTCTAACATAAACGATTTCATAACATCCCTTTATTCTTCTTTTCATTCAACATTTAAAACATAAGGTATTACAATTATTCATATCCTTTTTAAGGGACTTGTGTTTTTAAAAAGGTCATAAAAATAGAATATGGTCCTTTACCATGTCGAGAGTGGTCTGTCTTCTTTTGAATAGAACATAATTTAAAACACTATGACTTCATACTTCCTACAGTGACATCTTAGCTCTTGGGAACAAGCAGCTTGGGAGTCAAACAGACTCTCTACTTGCCTTTTAATCTAACACTTATCACATTTTATCGTATCTAAATATTTACTTGACTGATTTCCCTGAAGGATTCTAAACCCCACTAGGGCAGAAACTACCGTTCATTCAGCACTGTACCGCTCCACCCCCACACCAACTCCAGGCTAGCGCACTGGCGCACTGCTGAGCGAACGTGTATGCACTGATGGCAGCTTCCGGCAATGCTGATGCCGATGCCAGTCTTCTCCATGCACAGCTTCCTAGATCTCCCCTGCCTTGCGTTTTCTTTCTCCTTCTCCTCCCTCAGTCCTTTCTTCATGTCCTTCTTTCCTTCTCTTTTTTCCTTCAGTAGTAAGTGATATACTGCATTTTTGGCAGTCAGGACCAAAAGAGGTGGTTGCTCCTTAATTTACCACATTGATGAGCCATAGTTCTAAAGATGATTTCTGTATGAATTCATTTAAAGTTTAAAATAAAACTATTATAGAGAAACAGAGACAAAATGGTTTGTAATATAAAATAAGCTAAACTAGAAGAAACTCAATAGAAATTATACCTAAATCTAACCATAATCTATGTAAAGAAAAAAAACCCACTTATGTGGCAAACGTGGTTTAAAAAAAAAAAAAAGTCCCTAGTCTTCAAGAGTAACTTGCTAATTAAAGAAAGCTAAAGTACATGTATAAAGTTAACAGTAACACATAATTCTCTATCAACCAAGGTCTATGTGTCCAGATTAAAAATATATAAAGGCAGACATCTGGCCCAATTTAAGGGGAATTTCAAAAATAATATCTAAAATGACAGAAGAATATTAAACTGCCTCAAAATTGTATGTAAGTACCTCCCTACTATCTTTCTAATACTTATGTTGAATATCATCACTTTTCTCAGAAGGTACTTCTAACACATGTCAGCAAAATTAAATTTCTATTAATAACTCTAATAGGGACATTAAACATTGTACTTTATACATATACATAACTGAATACTTCACTGCCATTAGAAAGAAGAGTATTATAAAGGATGGCTTTAATACTTTCTGAAGTACACAGGAATTGTACTTCTTATGTAGCTGCTTTGGAGAGACACTTACTAAAATAGTACAAGAGGCAATTTTTGAGGCAAAGAGTAAAAGCTTTTAAAGTAATTCCTGCTGACAGAGGAAGAGTAATGAATAGTGGAGGTAAAGGTGGGGAAAGGTGGTTTAAGGTCTTCTTGAGATCAGAATCAGGAAATAAGAAAGTTATGAGTAATTTAAGGAACTGAGAAGAATAATGCAGAACAGGAAGGGCTATGACTGAATAACACTCTAAAAAGAAATTCACAAATGAGTAATTATTTTCATATCAAATCTTATTTCACAGCAAAAACTTAAAGGACTAAGTACCTTATGCTCAGTGCTTTCTCTTATATAATATGTTGTGAAACGAGAAACACCGAAATTATTCCATGTGAGTCTCACAAGAAAGTTCAGAGTAACAAGAAAACAAAATAAGTGATCAGTAGCAGAACTGTAAAAGGAATAACAGCTTAAAAATTTAACAAAGGAAAAACACCAAAGAAAACAAGACACCTAATGAAAAACAAATGGCATAAATCCAGACAAAAGTAGGTGATTTTTAAAGGAAAATTAGCATAACAGTCCTTAAATAAAATAATAAAAACTTTGCAGAAATGTTGTTTTGATTAAATATGAGTTATTTGGAAAGTTTATGTTCACAGTTAGCAATTTGAGATGACATGCATCACAGATACGCTTTCAGCCAATGAAAGAAGTATAGGGCATACTTACAATTGAATCACTTACAATTATTTTTGAAAATTCAAGAACTGGAGAGATACCAGAAGACTGGAAAAAAGCAAGTGTGGTACTGATCTTCCAAAAAGGTAAGGAAAAGAGAGAATAGAAAGTTACTATGCTGTGCGTGTGACATGAGTAATTAATTAAAGGAATAATAAGAGAAAAATCTAACTGTACAGAGGAAAAGTATCAACAGGTACATGAGTAGCAAGTGGCAAGTTAAAAAATAAATAAATTTAAAAATTATGCCAAAAATTTTAATGGCTTTTCTGTTCCTTAGAAATTAGAAAATTAAGTTTTTTGAAAAATGACACCACTTTGTTTCCTCACCAAGTTACTCAAAAGTTGCTTTAATGATGAAAAAAGTATATTAAAGAAACCAGAAATATTAGTAAGACCAAGATTTTATGTGGGGTATACTAATCAGTGCCTTCCTTGGTTTATTAAAAATTTGGAAACATTTATAATCTGCCATTTCTGTGGTTTACCCTCTTCAGCTAAAGGAAAACAGAATTTAGAGGTATAGAGAAGTTCTGAGAATATGAATTTTTAACCCTAAAAAATACTCATATACCAATTTGTTTGGAGTAAAGATTTCCAATTCAAAAATATCCATAAAATTGAGCCTATTATTAAATTCTTTCCTCCAGTGTAACTTCAGAACAGCATTTTCCAACTAAGTCAATGTTCTGATAGTCTAAGATTCCAAATTAGGTTCTCTTTTATCAACATGATAGTTACAGCTAATTTTATCAACAACTGCTCGGTGCCCCAAGAATGCCCTGAACGGTAAAGCCTTTTCCCATAGTTTTAAACGAACAGTACTAGCACCACAGCTTGCCTGGAGAATCCCTGGTGGGCTGCCGTCTATGGGGTCGCACAGAGTCGGACACGACTGAAGCGACTTAGCAGCAGCAGCACCACAGATTCACCAGGGATGCACAACACAGTACAGTAAGTTTTTTTCCGAGTACTAGATCCTCTGGCTAGATATTTTACTGTATGTCATTTCTTGTTTCATTATTATAACATAGTAAAATAGATAGATATTAACCCTATTTTATAAGTGCTTACCCAAATCATCCAGATGGGTTTTAGAATGAGATTTCAACCCAGTCCTTTGATTTCAAACCCATTACATTTTTCTATTAAATCACAATGATACTTGAAAAGAATTCATAGCATATTAGACTAAAATTTAATCTAAAAATGTCCGCAGGAGCCTAGTGTATCCAAAATGAACACAAGCTCTAAAGTCAGACTGATCTAGTTTTAAATCCTGAATCTGGGATTCCCTAATTACCTACATGATCTGGCCAAGTTACTTTCTCTACCTCCATTTTCTTACCAGGGAAGGACACAAAAATAAACCTCTAAAGGTTGTTGGAGAGATGAAAGAATATACATAAAGTAGCAAAATAGTTGGTGTTCTATTTCTTCTTCATAATGTGGAGCTGAAAATAACCAGGATTCAGCACTGTTTCCCAGACCCTAAACTAGGCCT
Organism: Bubalus bubalis; assembly: GCF_019923935.1. NCBI lineage: Eukaryota > Metazoa > Chordata > Mammalia > Artiodactyla > Bovidae > Bubalus > Bubalus bubalis. The sequence goes on from NC_059162.1 coordinate 94,254,289, forward strand.
AACATACAGAAAAGTTTCTCAACGAATATTTGATGGATTAAGAACAAAATAAATTAACAACTAGGTAATACACAAAACATATGCAACTCTAATAAAGAAGTATAATCGAGAAAAGGATACCAGCATAACTTAAACTGTATTTAACGTTCCTTGAAAAAAAGGAAAATAAACAGTAAGCTGATGAACTCTGAAGAAAACACATAGTAGTAATAAAAAAGGTATGAGAAATAGACAAAACTAGTGCTAAAATACAGTCTTGGAAAACAGATCAGAAACAAAATTCCATATGAGATGTTCAGAAAAGTATCAGGTATTATGCCTGAACCACAAAAGGTAAATTGTGCTCAATTATTACCTTGGTAACAAAGAGTCAAACAATATAAAGAATCACTCTTTTCCATAAAATAAAAGATTTTGAAAATACATTAGTTCTTTGAAAAATAAAAACATTTTTATCTTTAAATTTACAAAGAAAATAACTTCTCTTAAAAAAAAACAAACACAACAAGTCTAAATTGCTCATATACTTGGGACAGAAAAGAGCTGCTTTGTCAAATAGGAATCAGGTACCTACACCTTTGTCAAAATTCCTTAGCTTTATCATAACTCTTAGCACAACTGCTTACTCTTCATGATCTCTCTTCATCTAATACCACCACTGTTATATAACATTTTGACTTACATAACAAAATACTAATATTGATTCCATAAAGTGATTGATTTGATTACTCAAACAACTGCACAAGAAAGGTCTGGGTTTGTACCATTTTCCTCTATTTAAATCACTGATACCTTGTCTTTCCAAATGACTCTCCCAATTTATTCAATAAAGTCATATGAAAACTTACTACCAAAAGTAAATAGAACACACAAAAACCTGGAGTTTATAAACAGGGTGACCACTTTTCCAGTTTGTCTGGGAGAGTCTCTTTTTATGCCTGTTGTCTGAACAAAATTATTAGCAGCCTCCTTCACTCTCCAAGTGCTCCAGTTGGGACAACAATATGTTCTCCCTCTCTATAAAGGTGGTAACTAGCATTATAGAGATATAAATGTCTGGGAGGCATACAGATTGCCTCAAGATTTCAGAATGCAGCAAATTACTTTAAAAAATGTTTAAATGAAATATGAGTTTACAGCTTCTGAATGTAGAAAGCAAATTACAAAAATAAAAGAGACATCAAAATTCAGGCCAATTAATACTGGCTGAGTGATTACCTTATTCTAGACAGAGACATGAATAATAAGATGTTATATTTTTGAAAAGTTATTTTATTCTCACACACACACAGGTCTGAAATAAAACACACAAGAAGCAGATGTTACACCTACGAAGTGAGATTGAGAAAGAGGCGCATTTGAGACAAAGACTTCTTAATTTTTACTTTATATATTCATGATGCCTGATTTTTAAAAAATTAGTAAACTCAAAAATTTTATGTAAAAAGTATTCAGAAACTGTACTGGTTATAAATATGTTTCAAAAATGTTATAACTCTTTTAGCTTGCAAAATCATTAGCATTATTATTTTAAAATTATCAAACCCTAAAATGTCTTGAGAGAGTAAACTTGGTAACGCTAAAGCTGCTCAGATACATCTTTTCAAGCCAAATAAAATAAAGCATAACAAACTTATAACATTATTTACAGATAAAGTATAAACTAGCACCCACGCATGCACACGCACACTAACAAGAAAAATGGCCAGTAAAACAAAGCAGAATACATAATTTTTTCCCACATCCTTCCTGCCAATTCCATGATTATGAGTCAACACTAAAGAAAGTAAACTCATAAAAAACAAAAATATCTACTATATAAGTCCACTTAATGAAGCACTGTTTGACCATGTGGTGCTGGCAATTAGTCAAAGCTTTATTTTTCACATGTTAATCGCTGGTCAGGCTACTGACAATATCTTTCTTAAAATTAAAAGTCATAGGTTAAGTCATTCCAGGATCTTAAATAAGCTCTGAGTTGCTTACTAGGATGGGATGCAAAAAATACATTCTTCCCCTTTCCAACCTCGTATGACTGCCTGTCACTGAGCTTCACAGAATTTTGGAAAGCAAATTCTCATGATTTTCAAGGGCCCACCAAAAATGGAAGTTTCAGAAAGTCTCCTGGAAATCTGCTCTACATATAATGAGGAAAAATTCATGTTCAACACATGAGTTCTTAAAACTGAATGCTTTAGTAGTTCAAGTTTTCAAATAACTACAGAATTCTCATAATCATTCATAATACTTGTTGAAATGTGATTATGAAATGTTTCTACAAAATCTAATGTATTCCTTTAACAAAACTGATCTCTCTGTATAGCAAAATACAACAAACTGAAATAAAACCACCAAGGGAAGTTAAATGATAAACTAGTCAGGCCAATAGACAATCAGTACTAAATGGCTTATTTCTCACGCAAAACAAGCAAACAAAATAGAACAAAAATAACCCTGAATTGGAATGAATCGATTCTGTAACTGGCTTGGTGATAATTCCTTTAAAATTACATATGCCGAAGCAGTTTTTGTATATCTGATTTAGCTGCCAGTGAACATCAAACAGAAGGAAGTAAGTTGTTTTTACTAAGGCTGTTAAAAGTGCAATACAAAATTACCCTGATTACCCTGTTGTCAGAAATCGATCAAAAAAGTCTAAAATATGACTAGAATATATGTCTGACACGACAAGACTCTTTTTATTCTCCACTGTACCCCCAGGATAGTGCTTGGTTTGTAGCAAGTGCTCAATAAAATTTTTGTAAATTAATGAATTAAGGAATTCTGAAATGCGTCAACCTGTTAGGATTTAAACATAAAAAGCAATCAAAGATGTTCTTGCAGATTATAAATCAGAGTACTCATTAAAAAAATCACAAATAACATCTAACTATTCTAAACAATTTATTATAAGTATGGATGCTGAAAACTTTTAAGAATAATTGAAAGTTTTTAAGAGAAGAGAAATTAAATAGGAAAGACACCAACCAGGGAGTTCAAGAAGCAAGACCAGATGATAATAACTAAAACAAACTTCTAAAACTTCATTCTCTCATGCCAAGTCTCATGAACATAGTTTTATACATACTACTCTGGGTTTGGAATTCAGCATTACAATAATGATTCATTCACTGGGTGTTTATGACTATGACACTGCGCTGGATGCTCTGGACACCCCAAGATGAAGCAGATATAGCTTGAAATCTGTAGTAGGAGATAAACATCTGTCTACAAATAACTGCTTCAAGCATGATAAATTATTATGAGAAAGGTACTAAGCAATTCAAGAGAGAAAGTTAAGGGGGTCAGAAAAGTGTCACAGAGGTAGCACTTTGATTTGGACAAAGATGAGGAGGGGGAAATTATTAACAGCAGTGAGCAAGGGTGGGAAACATTATAAATAGATGGAATGTGTGAACTTTTCTTTAGAAGAGAAATGAGGGCAGGGTTAAGTAAACTAGCAAGGGATGCTAAGGTACCCAGGAATCAGGATCAGCAGCCAAGACTGATGGAACAAGGAGGGAAACAATGTAGCTCCGAGCAGGCTCAAGGGACACCAGCTGTAGGACACAGCCACTGCCACAAATTCATCAAAGCAGAGAGAGAGCAAGAGGAATAAATACCCCCAAAGGTTCTTTTTTTCCTTCCATCTTTTGTCCTTCCATTGGCTAAACCCTACGAGAAGCCAGAAGGTAAAAAGGACTCTAGGTAACACAGGCTGTGAAGGTCAGCCTCCTGGGACAGAGAGAGAAGCAAAGAGAATGAATTTGCAGGAAACTGGAGTAACCAGAAAAGCCATCTTTCCAGACTTAGGAGCAAGTATAAGCACAAAGAGAGGCTGAAAAGCACAAGGAGGTGAAATAACGAACAATATTCTCTTGGAGAAGTATGTAAGATATTTTTCAGATGCAGATGCTGAACTGAAAGTGCAAAATCAGTGTCTGAATTGGAAAAATGACTGGGACTTAGGAGATTGAGGCAAGCAATGAATGAACACAAGCATCAGAGCAGCATCCCAGTTCTCTCTAGAGCTAACAGAAGAGCAAAAACCATAGATGGTAGTCCTATTAGTCTAGTCTCTAACTGGGTGAACTTGGGCAAGTCACCTGGCTTCTCTGAAACTGTTTTCTCCATTTTATAAATACATAGAGGCTGAATTAAAACTTTAAGATCCTTTCCAGTTCTAAGAGTCTGTGAAGCCAGTATCTCCAAGTAAATAACCATATTCATCAGGTGAGTGAACAGCTCACCATACTGGAAAAACCAAGGGTCTGTTTACTGGCTTTAAAAAAAAAGTTAACTTCATTTAAACAAAGACAATAAGAACTTAAAGGTTCTAACTGCAGTTGGGTCCTCTACCGTAGGATAAAAAAAAAGTCAAAACACAAGCAAAAATTTAGTGTAACCCTGAAACTGAGTGAGGAAGATTAATGTAACCGGATTAAAAAACATGCTCTGGAATGCAGAGAATGCAAAGAAACAACCGAGTAAGCAGAATACCTTGGTTGAAATGGCACATTTCAGAAAAAAACAAAATTAGCTGCTCTGTCAATATAGCAAAGAAGCAATGTTCTTAAAGGTGTTTCTAGAAATAAATGAACTCCTATAGTATTAATAACTCCCCTGCCCTCCAAAACACACACAGCAACCATTAACATTCCTCTGCAATACAAATATTCACTGAAGATCTGTTATGTGCCAGGTGCTATCAATGTCTTCAAAGGACTTCGTTAAGGACAATACAGATAAAATAGCAAATACAATTAATCATTACCTAATCTTCTGGAATGAGATCAGATTTCACCCTTTCCAAGCAGTCTCCCTGACTTCCCTAGCCAGCAACATGCTGTTCTTCCTATGATACTAACTACTACAAAACCAACTTGTACTGGTACCACTACTAGTGTTCTTTCAACTGTATTAGAGGCCGCATAGTTTGGAAAAGTAGGCCTTTGCCTGGAAATCCACTCACCATTTGTAACGTTGTTTCTAACGTTTTCTGCAGTCCTGTCTCTCAGGTGTGGCAGCAATTAGGGAGCTTGGTGACTTGGAATATTTTTCTAACTCACACAGATAAACCAAGCTTCAGTACAATGAGTCAAAGGTTTGTACACTTAACGACATGATTAAGTCAAGTATTTTGATCATGTGCCAAGCACTAGACTAGGGACAAAGGCCCTACAGAAATAAAGAAGGTTAGAGTCTAATCCAAGAACCAGATACGTGCACAAAGATCTATAGCATAGAGGTATGAACAAAGTGCTGTAGTAACACGTGAAGGACAACAGTAATCCTAACTTGCTTTGCCTGAAGGAAGGAAGACATCAAAGAAAAAGTAACACAAAAACTGTATGTCAAAAGTAGTAGCGATATAGCACTGGATTGAATTCTAAGCAACTGTAATTTTAATCAAGAGGGAAAGGCAGTGACTGTGCAAAGAGCTATGAGAGGCTATGTCATGTTCCAAACACGTAAGAGTTCATAATGCTACAGTAGATGCCCTGGGTAGGATGCCTGCAGCTGAGTCCACACCAAGAGTGATAATTATCACCAAGTTGTGAAGGGCCTTAAAGAACATTCTCAGCAGCTGGGCTTGGGCAAGGGGGAGCCAAAACAGACTTTTAAGCACAGCTGTGACTCAGTGGGATCTAATTGTGGAAAAGAATATGGACAGAGGGAGTCTAGTGACAGGGAGACTAGTTAAATTTTGTGCAAGTTTAGGTGAGAGATGATGAGGGCCTGAATTAAAACAGTTATGTGGGAGGAAAAAAAAAAAAAAGGATAAACCCAAGAGCTATTTCTAAAGCAGATTAAACAGGATCTAGTAACTAACTGGACATGGAAAATAAGGGAGATGGAAAATGGCTTTAAATGACTAATTGCCTGTTTGTGGTGGAACTTCAATTAACTAAAATATTTAGGGAGAGGTACTTGGCTTAAGCACATTTTCAACCTAAGAATTATTCTTTCAAACATAATCTTTGCTTAAACATCTACTGGAAAATCTTCCTAAATATAATCTCGTGGTGGTTTAGTCACTAAGTCATGTCCAACTCTTCCGATCCCATGGGCTGTGGCCTGCCAGGCTCCTCTGTCCATGGATTCTCCAGGTAAGGACACTGGAGTGGGTTGCCATTTCCCTCTCCACCGACTGAGCTACAAGGGAAGCTTTAGTACAAATAGTACAAATATAATCTTAGGCCAAGTACATTACAGTATCCATAAAAAACTGTCTTTTTCTATAGAATCCCAATAAACAACAGTTCTCAGATACTGACAGAACTCAACATATCCCAGGGGACATCTCAGAATTTCCTTTTTAAAATAAAAGCCTGGTATCCTCTTTCTCAAGCAAAAAACTACAAACTATGCAACTGCCTGATTTTCCAATCAGCAGAATATGGTTGTATCACAATGCTCTTTACGGCCTGAACCAAACTTAACAACTGGGGATGGCTCAGTGGTTAGATTATTACCAATCTTTCCACACTAAAGGAAAAAAGACCACCACCTAAGACTTTGGAAATATCAAAATGAATGTGACCAACAGCCATTGCAACCTAGTGTTTATTGAGGGGTACTTCAAGTAAAATGTCATCTTTGTAAAAATCAAACTCAGAACATTTTGAAAATAGATCCAGCTTCTCTGTTATCTTTCTAATTTCCCAGGTAAGCTCTCCAGACTGAAAGTCTGATTTTTAGTGGTTTTTATCTTTCCTAAAATAGGAAAGGTAGCATGGTATTTTAAGGTGCTGGGGTACATAAAAAGTGAAATTAAAAAAAAATTAAAAGTAAATGAAAGATGTTAACATTATTTATTAAAGGGCTTTATCACAAACTCAGCTCAAAAAAGGAAATGTTCTGAGAGATGATTCACGGTGGATGAGAATTCCCAACTTAAAAGTTCACTACAAGAATTCTTAAAACTGCAACTACTATTCTAAGATCTCTCCCACTTTCTTAACTCAATACTAGGAGAAAGAATTCCTTGATTTGTTTTTGATTTCCTGAATACAGCTAAAAGTACACAGTTTAATCAACAAGTAAAGCCAAATGTTAACTTCAAATCGGCAAACAGACATTTTCTGAATCAATACATCTCTTACTCTTTCATATCAAAAACACTTAAATATAGTAGGAATGATGCAATAAAAGTATGATTCATACATGCTTCCTAGTCCATTGCTTATAGTCAACTTTCCATAACCAAGCATACTGAGAACCTAAACTTTTCCCTCCAGTTTTTAAGTGAACCCCATAAAACTATTCCAAAGTTTTCACTATTTTTTCCACAAACTACCCCCAAAAACATAAAACCACTTCCCCTTCCCAACACACACATACTCACAAATAACAGCACCCATAATTATTACACACAAAAACATTGGCCAAGGCAAGAACACAGCCAAAAATAAAACAACAAAAAATGTTTGGCCAGCAACAGGAAATTCTATTATCGGGCAACTGGTCAAAATTAAACTTTCACATTAAGAGAAAGTCTAACTTTTGTGTTCAGTACCTTGAGATAGCTTCCGAAAGAAGACTAGAGTTTCACAAAAATGAATCGAAAAGGGGGAAACGATTCTCTCCAGACTGGTTTGGTTGGAGGCGAATGACCTCTCCGGGTTTCAGAAGGCCCCTAGTCCCAGCCTCCAACCATCTCGGCCGAGGAAGTGAGGAGAGTCTCACGGAAGAGAGGGCCCGGACGGCCACATCGTCCTACTCACCCCAGGGGGCGACGGGATGGAGGCAGGGAGAGAAGCACACTCGCGCCCACGGCCTGGGCAAGCAGCAGGGTCCCTGGGAACTCAGGGGTGGGAGCCGGCCCCTCTCCCAGACCCTCCGGGTCTACTCACTCCGCAAGTGGCCACCAAGAAAGCCATTCGCCAAGGCCCCCGCCCTCTCTGCCTCCAGGGGAGGGAGCCGAGGGCTGCTTCCGAGCACCCCTCTTCGCCCCCCTCCGCCGAATCACGGATGCGGATCAGTTGGTCTCTTCAGGTTCTGCCTTTCCCGCGGGACAGCCCCTCACTCGCTACCCCTGCCCCGCCCCGACCGAGGGACCGCACCGATTGGCTGACTCTGACGACTCCTGGCAAAGAGACCCCTGGCGATTGGCCACGGGTCACCTGCGGTAAAGGAGGTGAGCGGCCGAAGATTGGCGGTTAGGCCAATTTTGGGGTGGAGAGGCGAGAGGGGCCGGCCGCGGCGGCCGGGCATTTGGACGGCCTGGCTCCCCAGCCCTCCCACCGCCTCGCGCAGCCCAGGGCTCACCTCGGGGCTCTGGCCGTCTGCCGCGCCCGGACCTATTCCTCGGGACTCGCGGCTGCCCCACCACGCCAATTGCTGCCCCCAGGAAAGGGAGCTCGAGGCTCAAGGGAGCTCAGCTAGGCTTCGGGGCTTCGGCCCCGAAGGTTCCCGTAGGGTGGCGACTGGGAAAGACCCGGTCATAGACGCAAACACCTAAACCCACTCGCGTCTAGCTCGACATCCACTATTTTGGCAGCTGTGGAGCCAAATTTCATCTGGATGACTGCTTTTTCTTACTTCCGGAAAGTTGTTTGTGTCGCGAGGCGGGGAAGGGCGTGAGGGGAGGGGGGGATACTATATCAATAAACAATAGCAGCGGTGCCTGTTTTATTAATTCAGGGAAACATGGGCTTGCTGCTGTGCCACAGCTCCATAAGGAATGTAGGTGGTTTGTGAAAATACTTTGGGAATCCAAATGACATAACTTCTTGGGCTTAGGGGACCTGAACAAAAATTCATCCAAACCAGGAAATCACAGACACGAATAAATTACTGAGTTACTGATCTGGAGGGCAACTGCCTTCTGCTCTTACTATTTTTTCATTATGGTTATTTCAGTTCCGGTGCTCAGTCCTGTACGATTCTGCGACTCCATGGACTTCACGCCAGGATTCCCTGCCCATCACCAACTCCTAGAGCTTACTCAAACTCATGTCCATCCAGTCAGTGATGCCATCCAACCATCTCATCCTCTGTCATCCCTTTCTCCTCTGGCCTTCAGTCTTTCCCAGCGAATCAGTTCTTCGCATCAGGTGGCCAAAGTACTGGAGCTTCAGCATCAGTCCTTCCAATGACTGTTGAGGACTGATTTCCTTTAGGATTGACTGGTTTGATCTCCCTGCAGTCCAAGGGACTCTCAAGAGTCTTCTCCAACACCACAGTTCAAAAGCATCCATTCTTTGGCGTCAGCTTTCTTTATATTCCAACTCTCACGTCCATACATGACTACTGCAAAAACCATAGCTTTGACTAGACGGACCTTTGTTGGCAAAGTAACGTCTCTGCTTTTGAATATGCTGTCTAGGTTGGTCATAACTTTACTTCCAAGAAGTAAGCATCTTAATTTCATGGCTGCAGTCACCATCTGCAGTGATTCTGGAGCCCCCAAAATAAAGTCTTCCACTGTTTCCCCATCTATTTGCCATGAAGTGATGGGACCAGATGCCATGATCTTCGTTTTCTGAATGTTGCGCTTTAAGCCAACTTTTTCACTCTCCTCTTTCACTTTCATCAAGAGGCTCTTTAGTTCTTCACTTTCTACCATAAGGGTGGTGTCATCTGCATATCTGAAGTTATTGATATTTCTCCCGGCAACCTTGACTCCAGCTTGTGCTTCCTCCGGCCCAGCGTTCCCAACCTGACCCCATTAAAGAACTTCAACTGCTTACCCTGAATACAACATATTGTATTGATGAATACGTTGTATTGATGAATACAACGGAGTATTCATCAATAGTGTGCAAGGTTTAGCCCTACCTGTCCATAACTCCGTCTTACACCTACTCCCTCATTTTCTGCACTCCACACAATGGCCTTTTTCAAGTTCTTTCAATTTGCCATGGATCTTCTAACCTCAGGGACTTGGCACGTGGGCCTTGTGGTTATTTCTGCCTTTTACACTGTCCCCATGAAACCAATCCCCATCCTTCATTTACTTCTACTTATCATTTCCTCTCTGCCTATGTGAATTCTTTCTATTTTACATTCTCATAGCCCATGCAACACTCCTTTGTAAAACTTATTACGGCTATAATTTTACATGTATTTGAGTATTTTTTAAACAAACATACTGTTACAATTTACATAACATTAAATGTATCCTTTTTAGATGTACAGAGTTCAATGTATTTTGATAAACATATGCACAAATGCAGCGACCACCACAATTAAGACATAGAACATTTCCATTATCCCAAAATTTCCCTTGTGCCCCTCAAGCAGTCAATCCTGCCAACCATGGCTCTGTTTTCTATTTGCATAATTCTTTATTTAATGTTTACGTTCATCACTAGACTGTAAGAGGTAAAGAGGTAAGGATCTATCCGATTTTGTTCATCATAGCCTCAATATTTAGCCAAATGCCTGGCACATATTGGGTGCTCAATAATGAAGTTCCTCTGTTAACAGTCTGAAAAATGATAAACATCAATAAAACTATAAGCAGTGATGGATAAAAATACATTAATTTTGCCAGAGGGACAAGGTTAAGGTCAGTGTCTAACAACCTTCACTAATACCCTTTACATTTTTTTCCTTTCATATCTGCTTTTCTAGCAGTTAATTTTGTGCCAGAGAAGCTCAAAGGACTTTAATTCAATACTGGCTGATCAAACAGTTCTCCAGGTCAAGGCAAAAAAAAAAGCCTATATCTCTAAATCTGTTTATAAATTACACTATTTGACCCTATAAGAGACAAACTATTAATTTATGTAATTCTTGCTTACCAGTTCTTTCATGTGCTTTTCATGTGTTCTTATTATCTCCCCAACAAGACAGAAAGATCCATAGGGTCATTAAAGACTTTGCATTTAACAGTATATACCAAAGTATCAGATCGTGTCTGTGTCCTCCAAATCTTCTATCACCACCACCACCATCATTATCATCATCAAAGAGTCAAGAACTTCAAAATCTAAAGCACTATCATTTTTGACAGTGTACTATAAAAATTAAATCCTAGTATAAATTTAGTGGACCCAATTATAAATTGGGTTTGTTTATTTTTGATAGACTTCAGTGTCTAAGACTGGTATAATGGCAATGCTGTTGTTCAGTCGCCAAGTCATGTCTGATGTTTCACCCACCCCACGAACTGTAACATGCCAGGCTACCCTGTCCCTCACCATCTTCTGGAGTTTGCCCAAGTTCATATCCACTGAATCAGTGATGCTATCCAGCCATCTTATCCTCTGTCACCCTCCTCTTCTGCCTTCAATCTTTCCCAGCATCAGGGTCTTTTCCAATGAGTCAGCTGTTAGCATCAGGTGGCCAAAGTACCGGAGCTTCAGCTTTAGCATCAGTCTTTCCAAAGAGTATTCAGGGCTGATTTCCTTTAAGATTCACTAGTTTGATCTCCTTGCTGTCCAAGGGACTCTCAATAGTCTTCTCCAGCACCACAGTTTTAAAGCATTAATTCTTCGGCACTCTGCCTTCTTTGTGTGTCCAGTTCTCACATCCGTACATGACAACTGGAAAGACCATAGCTTTGACTATATGGACTTTTGTAAGTAAGGTGATGTCTTTGCTTTTTAGCACACTGTCTAGGTTTGTCATAGCTTTCTTGCCAAGAAGCAATCATCCTCTAATTTCATGGCTGCAGTCACCATCCACCAGATTTTAGAGACCAAGAAAATGAAATCTGTCACTGCTGCCACCTTTTCCCCTTCTATTTGCGAAGTGATGGGACCGGATGCCATGATCTTAGTTTTTCTATATTGAGTTTTAAGCCAGCTTTTTCACTTTCCTCCTTCACCCCTCATCAAGAGGCTCTCTAGTTCCTTTTCACTTTCTGCTATTAGAGTGGTATCATCCACATTATCTGAGGTTGTTGATATCCGCAATCTTGATTCCAATTTATAACTAATCAAGTCTGGCATTTCACATGATGTACTCTGCATATAAGTTAAATAAACCGGGCGACAATAAACAGCCTTGTTGTACTCCTTTCCCAATCCTGAACCAGTCAGTTGTTCCATACAGGATTCTAACTGTTGCTTCTTGACCCACATATAGGTTTCATAGGAGACAGATAAGATGGTCTCAATGCATCATCAAACAAAAAAATCTTTGGTTCAGATTTAGGAATGAATACCCTCTAAACAACCCCACAGTGGCTCTTGATAGTATACTGCCCTAATCATCCCTGTATCTTTAGTATCTTCTCACACAGAGACTGGCATGTACTAGGTGCTTAATAAATGTCTACTGAATGAATGAAATGCTAGGTACATTACAAAAAGAGCAGTATAAACAGCAAAAAAGGTTGAAAATGGGTAGTCTAACAAGCAGAACAGAGAAAGCAGAGGGGCAGAAGTGTTAGGGGAAGCACACTGATTCAAACTGCCCAGGCACCATAGTAACCATTTGCATGAGTTGTTTTACAACAGGAGGTCCTGGTAAGAAACAGGGAACTAATAAGCCTCCACCAACTGGAAGAGTTCAGGAAAGGTCAAAAGGAGAAACCACAAGTCTGACCACTTCCCAGAATCCTTCTCTCTGGCATTCATCTTGGCTGAACAAGGCATGCGCCACCAGGAAGGACTCTGAGTCAGAATGATTGGCTAAAGACAACCCAGAAACTACCATCACCATAAAACCCAAGACTGCAAGCCATGTGACAGAGCTGTTCTCCTGGGGTTCCTTACCCTACTGCTCTCCACCCGGGTACCCTTTCCCAATAAAATCTCTTGCTTTGTCAGCAGATGTGTCTCCTCGGACAATTCATTTCCAAGTGTTAGACAAGAGACCAGTTTCGGGCCCTGGAAGGGATCCCCCTTCCTGCAATAGAAGGACAATGTTTTTCTATATGAGCCTTTTAGTACCATTCACTTTTTAAATTATAGGAGAAAGGTGCTATTGCCCCTATTTTTATAGCTAAATTCTACACTGGCCACTTAACTTTTCTGAAAGTTCTGATTCCACTAAAACCATGTGAGTTGCCAAAATTGGTTAAAAGTACAGACAGAGCTTCCTGCCACAAGATGGATAAAATGTCTCTGTATTCTGTGATTGCTCTTCACTTTAAATGCTCCAGGCTTTTAGGCATACTAACTTTACATGAGAATTAGGACATTAACAAGTTGGAACTCCATGTTTTTTCTCTAAAGAAAGGGTGTAAGAAAAACTATTGCTTTTATTTTACATACTTCTATTAATATATAAGCTAAAACATTTTTGGAAGCATGACTTATGACATTATTATAGTTTTTTAAAAATTCACTTCTCATGATTTATATTTTCTTTTTTATACCAGACTGAGCTCAGTAAAGACAAGGACAGTATGTCATTTATTCACAATTACATCCTCCACAACTAATACAGTGCACTGAACACATTGTCTGATAAATATTTATGAAATAAATAACTTTTCTGTATTCTCTGTATGTTCTGAATTGAGCTTTTTTTTTTATTTTTAAACTTTATTTCTATAAAGAGAAGGCAGTAAAATATAAGTTCTAAAAGATTTTCATAAAACCACAATTAAAATAAATTTCTGGCACTTAAAGGAACAATCTTTAGCATCTACAATAACTGGACCGTTTGTTTTTAGTTGTTTCCCAAGAGTTCAAGATAAGATGGGCCACCACTATTACAACAAAGTTTATTATTAAAAAATGAATCCTTGAATCCTAAATTCCAATTTAGGAGCCAGAAATTCCTCTACCCTCAGTAACAGCAACAATGTTGGCAACATTCCTTAGAGGAATTTTCCTTTGTTGTAGGAGCCCCAAGTACCTGGCTACCTCTACATACCATTTTACCTGTGGAAAAAGTGACATATCTATATTGCAATCATTTCCTTTGGGAAACAAAGGGCTTCAAGGGAGAAAAACAAAACAGATGTATTTTTCTACATGACACAAAAATAAAATCTAATGAGGCCAAGGGAAATGTACAGTGATAGTTATTATGTTCATGTGGTCAGTATTTTATACTAAGAAATCGAAATAGATGTTCCAAAAGCTAATCTTCAGTAAAATAGCTTAACACTCAAGAAAAATACACAAGGGCTTCCCTAGTGGCTAGTGGTAAAGAATCTGCCTGCCAATGCAGGAGACATGGGTTTGATCCCTGGTCCAGGAGGATCCCAGAGGTCACAGAACTTAGCCCATGTGCCACAATTATTGAGCCTGTGCTCTAGAGCCACAACCACTGAAGCCCATACGCTCTAGAGCCAGTGCTCCATAATAAGAGAAGCCACCACAATGAAAAGCCCGAACACCGCAACTAGAAAGCAGCCCCCAATTGTTGCAACTAGAGAAAAGCCTGTGCAGCAATGAAGACCAGCACAGTCAAAGATAATAAATAAAAAATTTTTTTAATATTTTAAAAAAGAAAAATACTCAGGAGATTTCTACTAATCTTAACTACCCAACTAGACACATAGCTATTATAGAAAAGAGGGTAGACTCAAGCTAACTAATACTAATAATTAGTTCAACTATCCTAAATTGCATCTTAAATACTAAATTAGCATGTATGTATATAATTATCATACCAAAGTATCTAGGTTTGAAAAAATGCTTCAGAATGGTTCTATTGTTTTTCTGGCCTCAATAACAAATTGCAATCTGAATTCTATCACATCTCTTTTATATATAAAATGATGTTTTACTTACAGATTCAATAGCATTTCTGGTGAGATTTCTACCAGCCCTCACTATTCCCCTCAGCCATATTCTTATAGATATCATGTCCTTTTTCTCTACAGACTTGAGATCAAAGCCAATATATAGTGAACAAATAGGAAAGGGCAAAAATTAAAAGATTACAAGTCAGTAGCAATGAAATTCCAATTTGATAACCACCTAAGATACAGTCTACAGTGGCCTACAGAAACTTACACAGACAAGGACAAGTATAGCCAATTTCATGACTCAAATTATAATCACAGAAACCATTCAGTATAAAATTTTTAAAAATATCAACTCATTTATAGCATAGAAGCCAAAAACTTAAAGATCTATGAAAAGTTAAAAGTGTTAAGTCGCTCAGTCGTGTCCAACTCTTTGTTATGCCACGAACTGTAGCCCACCAGGTTCCTCTGTCCACTAAATTCTCCAAGCAAGAATAATGAAGTGGGTAGCCATTCCCTTTTCCAGGAGATCTTCCTGACCCAGGGATCAAACCCAGGTCTCCTGCATTGCAGGGATTCTTTACCAATGAGCCACCAGAAAACCTATAAAGGTCTTATACTATTCAAACATCTACATTAGTGTATTCAAATTGGGGTCTAAACAAGTCTCTATATCTCAATCTTCTGTGTTTTAGTTTCTGATAACCTATAAAAATTAGTATAACCACACACTGAATCAGCAGTAACAACATCAAATTCAAGTGCTAACAAGTTACTTCATTGCCAAGTATCATCAAGCTGGTACCAAAAACTATCACTTGCCATAGAAGAGCCTTGACCATGAAAATGACGTAAGTGTGAAGTCAAAGTCAAAGACCTCATGACACATGCTGTGCAAATGAAGGTTTTCCAGTAGTCAGAACACAGAAATGTGGAGAGATTACAGTTATCACATTCCACACAATAGTGTATGCATGCCAAATTGAAAAAGAATCTATTCCTTACAGTATCATATTCATGTTCAAAGTAGTGAACCACTTTAAGCAAGGCAGTATCATTCAGCACATTAACTTAACGTTAATTTAGATTTTATTGCTTTGTGTTTTATTTGTATTTAACTTGCAATTTTCATTTAAATGCATGGTTACTTCTGTAAGATTTTAAACTTAATAAGTTGATATAGATTTACGCTTGCCCACATTAAATAAAACTATGATATTTTATTTTAAACACTGGGGTTCAAGAGTTTTTTCTTGCAAAAGTTTTTTTTTTTTTAATGGGTCCATTTACTCAAGTAAAACTTTTAAAACTGTATGATATCCAGACCTGTTGCTATAATTCATAATACATTACATAAATTAGGATAGATACTGCAAAACATACAGGATATAACATCTTAAATCTTATTCCATGATCAATCATTTGCTTAGGAATCTCTCAGCATTTAGTCGGTACTAAAGCTTACAAGGGTAAATAAAGAATTGAAATGCTTGCTTTCATTAATTAGTGTCATCAGATGTCTACTAAATGCCTCTTAACCAGCTAAAAAGATGGAATTAAGAAGCTTAGCAGCCCCTCCGGCCTCTCTCAAGGAGTGAAGTTGGCTGCAAATACATGAAAAGATACCACAACCTAAATACAAGTTTAGAGTAACTATTGGAAATTCAACATAGGTGTCGAAAGGAGAGAGGCTTCAGTTGTCTTCTTCCATCCTCAGACTATCCTAATTGTAAATCACAGTTACCCACAAAACAACAGGACCAATACTAAAAGAAAAGAACAAAGGAAAGATAGAAGGAAAGAGAGAAGCTACAAGGGATCCTCCAGATGAATTTTCATTAATCAGAATGGAAGGAAAAACAGAATAAATATTTATGAATACCTTCCATCTCAAAGGAGAAGGCAATGGCAACCCACTCCAGTACTCTTGCCTGGCAAATCCCATGGACGGAGGAGCCTGGTGGGCTGCAGTCCATGGGGTCACTAGGAGTTGGACACAACTGAGTGACTTCACTTTTACTTTTCACTTTCATGCACTGGAGAAGGCAATGGCAACCCACTCCACCATCTCAAAAGTAATAATATGTTGGAGATATGATAATACCTTAGCACAACTACTTTATTAAGGTTTTATATATACCTTTAAGGAGAAGGGAAAAGATACTCACTCCAGTATTCTGGCCTGGAGAATTCCACAGATTGTACAGTCCATGGGTCACAAAGAGTCTGACACAACTGAGCGGCTTTCACTTTCACTTTCTAAAGATCAGGTAGTTTAAAAGAGGTTTAAAAGACAGATTACACAGAATGGAACCAGGGATGATTTCTACATAGAGCATCAAGTACATGCAGGGACAGGCGGTAGAAATTTAGGGTGGGATATAATCGAACAGATAGTGAAATCCCTTAAAAAGAATTTTCATTTCATTCTACAGGCAAATGCAAACCACTAAAGGTTTCTCACAGTTACGGAGGCCTTAAGATCATTAATTACAGATGTTAAGTTCATAGGATGAAGAAAGGAATAGATTCAGGAATATTAGGAGGGCACTAGAAACAGAGTTAGTCAGATGTAAGAAAAATGATAGTCAACGTGAGCACAGGAGTGTAAGTAATTCTATTAAAAAGAGAGGAGAGGAAAAAAAGAAGAAAAAAAGTCCCCAGGCTTGGCAAGTTAGAAGTTATTACCTGAAAAAACCTCAACTTTCAAACCTCAATGGATCGGACTATAATGTGGATATTAAGAAACATAAAAAATGGATAAAGAGATGGATTTGAGGAGAAAAGAGCTGATAAGACACTTTTAGCCTTGTTGAGGTTGAATTTCAGAAGATATCTACTAGGCAAAATCCACAAGGAAAGAATTGAGGACTTAAGGGAGAAGCTAAACAGCAAAAGAGATATAAAGATGGGGGAAGGGAAGAAAGTCATCTACACAGAAGTTTCAACTGAATTCATGGAAATAGTGGGGACTGCTGGAGGGTAAATAAGGTCATAGTCTAAAGGAACTATCATGTAGTCAAGATTATGGGGATATTATTAACTTGAAAGAGAGAATATTTTTTTGCTTTGAAACATGCAAAGCATAGAAAGAAAAAATTAGGTGCAGTCACTTATAACTATTGAAGAAGTAGTGAGATCTTTTCTATAAGAAGGGAGTGGACTATATTAGATACTAAACAGTAATTTTAAAAAGACCCACTGTGGGAATTTAACTGGCAATCAAAAAGAAATGAATAAAACGACAAATATTTATAGAAATTTGATTAAAGTTAGACAAAATTTAAAGTGACAGATAAAGCCATCCTGATTTTGTGACCTCCAAATAGAAGCAGAGAAATATAACAGCTGGGGGCACTGGGGAATAGAAATCAGAATGGCATCACTTCAGTTCAGTCGCTCAGTCGTCTTCGACTCTTTGCGACCCCATGTACTACAGCATGACTGGGCTCCCTGCTCATCACCAATTCCTGGAGTTTACTCAAACTCATGTCCATCCAGTTGGTGATGCCATCCAACCATCTCATCCTCTGTCGTCCCCTTCTCCTTCTGCCCTCAATCCTTCCCAGCATCAGGGTCTATTCAAATAGGTCAGTTCTTCGCATCAGGTGGCCAAAGTATTGGAGTTTCAGCTTCTGCATCAGTCCTTCCAATGAATATTCAGGACTGATTTCCCTTAGGATGGACTGGTTGGATCTCCTTGCAGTCCAAGGGACTCTCCAAGAGTGTTCTCTAACACCACAGTTCAAAAGCATCAATTTTTCGGTGCTCAGTTTTCTTTATAGTTCAACTCTCAAATCCATACATGACTACTGGAAAAACCATAGCTTTGACTAAACGGACCTTTGTTGGCAAAGTAATGTCTCTGATTTTGAATATGCCATCTAGGTTGGTTGTAACTATTCTTCCAAGGAGCAAGCGTCTTTTAAAATTTCACAGCTGCAGTCACCATCTGCAGTAAGTTTGGAGGCCCCCAAATTAAAATGTCACTGTTTCCATTATTTCCCCCTCTATTTGCCATGAAGTGATGGGACCGGATGCCATGATCTTAGTTTTCTCAATGTTGTGCTTTAAGCCTACTTTTTCACTCTCCTCTTTCACTTTCATCAAGAGGCTCTTTGAAGGCACTTTCATCAAGAGCCTTCATGAAGAAGGCTCTTCTCTTCTTCACTTTTCTGCCATAAGGGTGGTGTCATCTGCATATCTGAGGTTACTGATATTTCTCCCGGCAATCTTGATTCCACCTTATGTTTCATTCAGTCCAGCATTTCTCATGATGTACTCTGCATAGAAGTTAAATAAGCAGGGTGACAATATACAGCCTTGACGTACTCCTTTTCCTATTTGGAACCAGTCTGTTGTTCCATGTCCTGTTGCTTCCTGACCTGCATACAGATTTCTCAGGAAGCAGGTCAGGTGGTCTGGTATTCCCATCTCTTTCAGAATTTTCCACAGTTTGATGTGATCCACACAGTCAAAGGCTTAGGCATAGTCAATAAAGCAGAAATAGATGTTTTTCTGGAACTCTCACTTTTTCGATGATCCAACGGATGTTGGCAATTTGATCTCTGGTTCCGCTGCCTTTTCTAAATACAGTTTGAACATCTGGAGGTTCATGGTTCATGTATTGCTGAAGCCTGGCTTGGAGAATTTTGAGCATTAGTTTGCTAGCATGTAAGATGAGTGCAATTGTGCAGTAGTTTGAGCATTCTTTGGCATTGCCTTTCTTTGGGATTGGAACGAAAACTGACCTTTTCCAGTCATATGGCCACTGCCGAGTCTTCCAAATTTGCTGGCATATTGAGTGCAGCACTTTCACAACATCATCTTTTAGGATTTGAAATACCTCAGTTGGAATTCCATCACCTCCACTAGCTTTGTTTGTGGTGATGCTTTCTAAGGCCCACTTGACTTCACATTCCAGGATGTCTGGCTCTAGGTGAATGATCACACTATCATGATTATCTGGGTCATGAAGATCTTTTTTTGTCCACTTCTTCCATGTATTCTTGCCACCTCTTAATATCTTCTGCTTCTGTTAGGTCCATACCATTTCTGTTCTTTATTGTGCCCCTCTTTGCATGAAATGTTCCCTTGATATCTCTAATTTTCTTGAAGAGATCTCTAGTGTTTCCCATTCTACTGTTTTCCTCTATTTCTTTTCATTGATCACTGAGGAAGCCTTTCTTATCTCTCCTTGCTATTCTTTGGAACTCTGCATTCAAATGGGTATGTCTTTCCTTTTCTCCTTTGCCTTTTGCTTCTCTTCTTTTCACAGCTGTTTTAACAGTGCAAAATATCCAGGGACAAGAGATTTTAAGGGTAATACCAAAATCTACGTTGAAGAAACAGACCATCATATCTACATGGGGGAGTGAGATAAGCAAAACTAGGAAGGTGTGAAATGGCCAGGAAAAATGGAGAAGTAGAGCTCAGACCAAAATGAGAGAAGAAAAGTCCAGAAGAAGTAAAGTGCTAGAAGGGGATGAAGTAAGAAAACTGTGGACAAATAGAAAACACTTTTAAATTCAGTATTTTGGAGATAGTGAAGCTTTTAGTAATGACAAGGCCACAGCAGTATAATTTAATAGCTAAATTAAAGTTCACTGAAAAAGGAAGACATATAAATACCTTCTCCAACACCCATTTGGATGAGCACTTCATGAGTCCCTAACTCATGGAGGTGTAACAATATGTTAGACATCTCAAAGAATATGATACACAGCAATGTAAAAGCAGTCTATACATCATGTGTTTATTCATTAATTCCTTCATCAATTCTTTCTTTAATTAACATTTATCAAGCACCATTTAGAATGCCAAGTACTGGGGGTAGGAATGGTAAAAGCAGCTGTAGCTTTTGTCCTATATTCTTTCCTTGTGGATTTTGACAGTTGGATGTCTCCCTGAAATTCAACCTCGGCAAGACTAAAATTGCTTATCAACTCTTTCTCCTCAAACCCATGTCTTCATCCAGTTTTTCTGTTTCTGTTAATGACAGCATTATAGTCTGAGCTGTTGAGGTTTGAAAGTTGAGTATTAGTAATCGCTTAAAAATTATTTCCGTTTTTTAGTCACTAAGTTGTGTCCAACTTTTTTACAACCCCATGGACTGTGGCCCATGAAGTTCCTCTGTCCATGGGATTTCCCAGGCAAGAATACTGGAGTGGGTTGCCAGTTCCTTCTTCAGGGGATCTTCCTGACCCAGGGATCGAACCTGCATCTCTTACATTGGCTGGCGGATTCTTTACCACTAAGCCACATGGGAAGTTTTTTTTTGTTTTTTACCAACTTCTTACTATAGCCAGGCATTATTTCAATAAATTTGCATTTAGCTCATTTAATAATCAAAACAGCACTGAAGAATAGGTTTTATTATCCTCTTTTTATACATGAGGACACTGGAACTCAGAGTGATGCAGAAACCAAGTCATTATGCCTCCAAAGTCAAGTCTTTCACCATACTTCACCATCTTTGGAAAGAATCTCTTTACCTTTTTTGCCAGAATAATTAACATTTAATTACATATCTCTAAATGTCCTATTTCCTGTGTGTATTAACTTTAGAAAAAATATATAAATAAATTATTACATTCATGTATTTAAATATCAGTATTTAAGACTTCCCAAAGTTATCCCTTTCATTTTGTTATTCCAAAAGACAGGTAAGCGCTCTTCTTAGTAAAAGCTCATGTATTCCAAAATTGGATAAAAGTAGGTACCTTAAGGAGTCTGCATCATATCTGATGAGGTGGGAATTATATATACTTAAAGGATAACAAGAAGAATATCATAAGAACTCAGTAAACCATGCAACAAGTATGACATTCAAAGAAGAGATCACTGAGTTTGGTGGCTGAGGGAGGAGGGGTTGGTTGGGAGAGGCTCCACAGAAGAGGTCAGTTCTGAAGTGGACTTTGAAGAAAGAGGCAGAACACAGAGGCAGAGTGGAGGGAGATGGTATTACAGGCAGACAGAATATCACATATAGGAATGTAGAGATCAGAAATGAAAAGATGGGTTCAGAGGAAAGCAAGTAAGCAGCAGCACTTTAGTAGATTTATGTAGGGGCAGCACTCTAGTAGGTTTATAGAAGTGTCTAGAAGAAAATAGATCACACAGAGACTTGAATATCAGTCTAACCAACTGTGGAGGGAATATTATCTGCCACTTACAGTCTAATCTGATTCCTAAAATACTTGTCTTCTTATTGGATCATAAATTTCCTAAAACGATGCTACTCATTTATACAACTGTCTAAATTGAAAACTCAGATGACCATTATATCTACTACTATGGGCAGGAGTACTTTAGAAGAAATGGAGTAGCCATCATAGTCAACAAAAGAGTCCGAAAATGCAGTACTTAGATGCAATCTCAAAAACGACAGAATGATCTCTGTTCGTTTCCAAGGCAAATCATTCAATATTACATTAATCCAAGTCTATGCCCCGACCAGTAAAGCTGAAGAA
The DNA here is from genome assembly GCF_019923935.1 of Bubalus bubalis. Classification (NCBI taxonomy): domain Eukaryota; kingdom Metazoa; phylum Chordata; class Mammalia; order Artiodactyla; family Bovidae; genus Bubalus; species Bubalus bubalis. Next base: position 94,276,363 of record NC_059162.1, read on the forward strand.
GCTGAACTTGAACTGTTCTATAAAGACCTACAAGACCTTCTAGAACTAACACCCCAAAAAGATGTCCTTTTCATTACAGGGGACGCGAATGCAAAAGTAGGAAGTCAAGAAACACCTGGAGTAACAGGCATATTTGGCCTTGGAGGACAGAATGAAGCAGGGCAAAGGCTAACAGAGTTTTGCCAAGAGAACACACTGATCATATAAAACACCCTCTTCCAACAACACAAGAGAAGACTCTACACATGGACATCACCAGATGGTCAATACCGAAATCAGATTGATTATACTCTTTGCAGCCAAAGATGGAGAAGCTCTATACAGTCAGCAAAAACAAGACCAGGAGCTGACTGTGGCTCAGATCATGAACTCCTTATTGCCAAATTCAGACTTAAATTGAAGACAGTAGGGAAAACACTAGACCATTCAGGTATGACCTAAATCAAATCCCTTATGATTATACAATGGAAGTGATAAATAGATTTGAGGGACTAGATCTGATAGAGTGCCTGATGAACTATGGACAGAGGTTCATGACACTGTACAGGAGACAGGGATCAAGACCATCCCCAAGAAAAAGAAGTGTAAAAAGGCAAATGGCTGTCTGAGAAGGCCTTACAAATGGGGAGGGAGGAGGGAGGAGGGTTCAGGATGGGGAACACATGTATACCTGTGGTGGATTCATTTTGATATTTGGCAAAACTAATACAGTTATGTAAAGTTTAAAAATAAAATAAAATTAAAAAAAAAAAAAACAAATAGCTGTGAAAGGAAGAGAAGAGAAAAGCAAAGGAGAAAAGGAAAGATATACCCATTTGAATGCAGAGTTCCAAAGAATAGCAAGGAGAGATAAGAAAGCCTTCCTCAGCAATCAATGCAAACAGAGGAAAACAACAGAATGGGAAAGTCTAGAGATCTCTTCAAGAAAATAGGAGATATCTAGGGAACATTATATGCAAAGATGGACTCAATAAAGAACAGAAATGGTATAGACCTAACAGAAGCAGAAGATATTAAGACGAGGTGGCAAGAATACACAGAGGAACTGTACAAAAAAAAGAGCTTCACGACCCAGATAATCACAATGATGTGATCACTCACCTTGAGCCAGACATCCTGGAATGTGAAGTCAAGTGGGCCTTAGGAAGCATCACTACGAACAAAGCTAGTGGAGGTGATGGAATTCCAACTGAGGTATTTCAAATTCTAAAAGATGATGTTGTGAAAGTGCTGCACTCAATATGCCAGCAAATTTGAAAAATGCAGCAGTGGCCACAGGACTGGAAAAGGTCAGTTTTCGTTCCAATCCCAAAAATGGCAATGCCGAAGAATGCTCAAACTACAACACAATTGCACTCGTCTCACATGCTAGGAAAGTAATGCTTGAAATTCTCCAAGCCAGGCTTCAGCAATACATGAACCATGAACTTTCAGGTGTTCAAGCTGGTTTTAGAAAAGGCAGAGGAACCAGAGATAAAATTGCCAACATACTCTGGATCGTAGAAAAAGCAAGAGAGGTCCAGAAAAACATCTATTTCTGCTTTATTGACTATGCCAAAGCCTTTGACTGTGTGGCTCACAATAAACTGTGGAAAATTCTGAAAGAGATGAGAATACCAGACCACCTGATCTGCCTCTTGAGAAACCTGTATGCAGGTCAGGAAGCAACAGTTAGAACTGGACATGGAACAACAGGCTGGTTCCAAGTAAGAAAAGGAGTACATCAAGGCTGTATATTGTCACTCTGCTTATTTAACTTCTATGCAGAGTACATCATGAGAAATGCTGGGCTGGAAGAAGCACAAGCTGGAATCAAGGTTGCTGGGAGAAATATCAATAACCTCAGATATGCAGGTGACACCACCCTTATGGCAGAAAGTGAAGAAGAACTAAAGAACCTCTTGATGAAAATGAAAGAGGAGAGTGAAAAAGTTGGCTTAAAGCTCAACATTCGGAAAACTAAGATCATGGCATCTGATCCCATCACTTCACGGGAAACAGATGGGGAAGAAATGAAAATAGTGGCTGACTTTATTTTTTGGGGCTCCAAAATCACTGCAGATGGTGATTGCAGCCATGAAATTTAAAGATGCTTACTCATTGGAAGGAAAGTTATGACCAAGCTAGACAGCATATTCAAAAGCAGAGACATTACTTTGCCAGCAAAGGTCCGTCTAGTCAAGGCTACAGTTTCTCCAGTAGTCATGTATGGATGTGATAGTTGAACTATAAAGAAAGCTGAGCACCGAAGAATCGATGCTTTTGAACTGTGGTATTGCAGAAGACTCTTGAGAGTCCCTTGAACAGCAAGGAGATCCAACCAGTCCATCCTAAAGGAAATAAGTCATGGGTGTTTTTTCAAAGGTCTGATGTTGAAGCTGAAACTCCAATACTTTGGCCACCTGATGTGAAGTACTGACTCATTTGAAAAGACCCTGATGCTGGGAAATATTGAGGGCATGAGGAGAAGGGGATGACAGAGGATGAGATGGTTGGATGGCATCACCAACTCAGTGGACATGAGTTTGGGTGAACTCTTGGTGTTGGTGATGGACAGGGAGGCCTGGCATGCTGCAGTTCATGGGTTCACAAAGAGTCAGACACGACTGAGGACTGAACTGAACTGAACTTGAAAAGAAATTTATGAAGGAATTCATAGAATTTCTTCATAGTACACCCAAGCCAGATGTGCTTATAAAGTTGCTTTTAAAAAGTATAGCTCGCTCACAGAGTAACTTTAGAGAGCTCTGATTTCAACTCCATATTCATTTCCTACAGTTTCTTAATAGCCATATCCTCACATATTATTTTAAATCATCTATTTGAACAACTTTCAAAGTGATGGGAAGTTTGCTGTCTTGTAAGACCTGGGATGTCCTAAACTAACTGGTCTAAGTAAGCCAATTCCTGGTATGTGCATGCTTGCTTAAGTTGCTTCTGTCGTGTCTGACTCTTTGCAACCCCATGGACCATAGCCCTCCATGCTCCTCTGTCCATGGGATTCTCCAGGCAAGAATACTGGAGTGGATTGCCGTGCCCTCCTCTAGGGGATCTTCCCAACCCAGGGATCAAACCCATGTCTCTTATATCTCCTGCATTGGTAGGTGGGTTCTTTACCACCAGCACCTCCTGGGAAGCCCCCATTCCTGATATAGGACAAATTAAGTAGACAAAGGATTACAAAACATCAGTTTTCTATGATTCAGTCCTATAAATCCAAATAATCAAAACAAAATCCTCTATATATACTACAATATAACCTCTTTCAATGGAGAACAAACACTGAAAACCATCTTTAGTATGGTAGATTAGACATTTATTGTTTTTGTCACCTAGCATCTTTTTTCCCCCATTCTGACTCTGCCTGGGGACAGCGAGGACCACCTTCTCCCCTAACTGCTACATGTTTCTGATGTAGAGGTAAATCCTATTACCAAGAGGTGGAACATATGACTGTGAAATTATGACTGGTTAGGACTGGGAAAGTGACTGAAGCTAAGGTATCAGCACTAATACTCTTAATCCAGAAAGAACAACAGCCTCCTATGGATCTGGAGTTCCACCGACGGGAGGCTGAAATTGCTGCTTCCATTTTACTACCACAAAGGGAGAATCTATCTAAAAATGAAGTCAACCCAGAATAACTTAGACAGAGAAACAGAGATGGGGATCTGGGTCCTCATGACATTATTTAAATGCCTACTTCAAACCACACCCAAGTTAGATGTGTTTTTTCCTTAAACCAAGTTTGGATTTTTTTCTTTCACTTTCACCCCTAAGAGTACTACCCACAACAGTAACTGCCAAATCTTACAAAAAGAAAAGTAGGTCAACTTCTCAGCACTTTATCTATTATCATGCATTATTATATAATTTGGCTATACCAATAACCAACTTACATATTAAATTTAAAAAATGAGCCTGGCACATTTTAATTCTAACACAGCATTTCAGTTTCAACATTGCCTTGTACTGTTTTGTTTCTAGACAAAAATCAGTATTTTAAGCAGAAGAAAATGACTATAACTTTATATATATTATAATACTGTAAAGGCAAAAATAAACAACTCAGAAATTAAAAGTTTCCATTACGTCCTATTAGCTATTTAAAAAAAAAACAAAAACAGAAAACAAACAAAAAAACCTAGTGAACTATCCAGAAGCCATGTAAAGATTCTTACTTGAAGCTGAAGAGTATGTCGAAGAATAGTTTCTTCTAAGGCATGGATCCACTTCTCTCGCTCATCAGCATCACGAGCTGGAATAAAAGTTTATAAAAAGCAAAACCTTAATATCTACAATACAACTCCATAATTGGAAGCAAAAATTTTAAATCATGATGCTAAATAGAAAAGGTTTTTGGTTGTGCCATTTCCTTAACAGGTTTTATCTTTCTATTCTTCTCAAATATGCAACCTAATTGCAGCAATTTATAACAAAGAGAACAATTGCAGGCTACCTTACCACTGGGAATAATTAGAAAAATTAAAATAATTTAAAATAACTGTTTTGAAAGCATCAGAAAATAGCAAGATAGTAAAGAATTAACAGGCCAAAATCTAGGAAAAGACAAACATCCAGCCTGGTATTTAAGGGCCACTGTCCTCCTAGAGGCATTGTACATTTCAAAAGAGGAGTTGTAGACTGAGCAACTTCTTAAAAGACTTGTTATTATATATGAGCAGGGGACATATATATGGGGACTCCATGTACTTTCTGCTCAATTTTTCTGGGAACCTAAAACTACTCTAAAAACATCTGTTGGATGTTTGTCAGGCCAAAAATCAGGAGAGCAAGGCCGACCAACAGTGGTGGCTCTGGCAAACAGCTCAGGTTTTGATTGGGACCTCAAAGGGCTGCACCTTGGGATTAAGAATAAAACAGGGACTTCTCTGGCAGTCCACTGGTTAAGACTTCACCTTCCAATGCCAAGGTGTGTGGGTTCAACCCCTGGTTAGAGAGCTAAGATCCCACATGCCTGGAGACTAAAAAACCAAAACATAAAACAGAAGCAATATTGTAACAAATTCGATACAGACTTTAAACATGGTCCACATCAAAAAAAAAAAAAAGACTAAAACAGAATTAAAACAGTTGCTCAGTCATGTGGATCATCCAGCAAAATCCTGAGGCCTGAAAGAAATTAAAACTACCCCAAGTTGTTACTGACTCTAAACATCCAGCTAGCAAAAGCAAATGAATATATTTTCTATAGAAAGATAACATCATATCAGCTTCCAAATTATTTTTATAAACAATTTTTAAATACAATGACTAGCACATAACCAAAGATAACCAAAGGTATACAAGGAGACAAAACCACACATAAATGAGAAATCAAATGATAGAAACAGATCAATAAGAGCTCCAGATATTTGAACAAACAGTCCCACAACTGAAAAGTAACTATGTTTTAATTCATTCAATAAAAGACTGGAAACTTTGACAGAGCCTTAGAAACTATTTTATAAATTATATGGGTTCTTTAAATAATTAAATATAAATTACAAAATTAAAAAAATTACAAAATTTTAATTACAAAATTAAAATAATAAGCAAAATTAAGAACTCAGTGAATGAGTCTGACAGCAGATTAAATCGGCTGAAGAGACAATGAGAGAACTGGAGGAGAGACCAAAAGAAACTCATCAGAACAAAAGATGAGTCAAAGAGAGAAAATATAGACGAAAGGGAGAGCAACACAGACGGTAAGAGGGTGTAATATGCATGTGATTGAAATGCCAAAAGAAGACAAAAGAGAGAAAGGACTAGAAGCACTACCTGATGAAGAATTTTTCAAAACAAGATGAAAGACATTAAGCCACGGATTTCAGAAGCCCAGGCTTCCCTGGTGGCTCAGACAGTAAAAGAATCTGCCTGTAATGTAGGAGACCCAGGTTTGATCCCTAGATGGAGAAGATTCCCTGGAGAAGGGTATGGCAACCCACTCCAGTATTCTTGCCTGGAGAATTCCATGGACAGAAGAGCCTGGAGGGCTACAGTCCACAGGGTCACAAAGAGTCAGATACGACTGAGTGACTAACACACACAAGAATTCTAAGCAGGCTGAATCAAAGAAAATCCACAGCTAGACCCATCCCAGCCAAAATTTACTACAAACCAAAGACAGAGGAAATATTCTTAAAATAGCTGGGGGTGAGATCTAAACAGTTTTGTAACTATTAGGTGAGGTCACAGAAAAAGTGTACTTTTGGTAGATCAAAAATATTCTATATTAAAATAATTGAAAAGTCATCCCATTAAGGAAACTCCAGACCCAGAAAGTTTTACCAGAGCACTGTGTCAGACATTTATGAAGAAAGAATGCCAATCAAACACAAAATATTCCAGAGAAAAGAAAAAGAAGAACACTCCCCAACTCTTTTAAGGTCAGAATAACTTTGATATTAACCTGACAAGACTATCATAAGAGAAAAAAATTTAAGGCAACATTTCTAATGCAAAAAGGATATACAAAAATTCTTTATAAAACTTAATATGTCAAATTGAAGTTGAGTTTATTCCAGAAATACAAGGTTGGTTGAGTATGGAAAAAAATCAAGCAACATTGAACAAGATAAAAATACATATGAATAAGGTTAATCACTGTAGCACTGTTTATAATTACAAAATACTGTAAAACAACCTAAATGCTTAGATAGAGGAAGATGCTTGAATAAACCATGGAGTACAATGCAAGTGTAAAAAAGAGAACAAGGAGGATCACTTTTGAGTGATTTGGAGTGCTTTTTCAGATGTATTATTCAATGAAAACAAAGAAGAAAGAAGGGGATATAAGAAAATATACTCACATCTGCTGGTTTGTGCAAAATAAATACAAGGAGGAGGAACTATAAACTAATGAGATTGGTTACCTGCAAAGCACAGTGGGCAAGTATGGAAATCAGGAAAAACAGGAATGAGTTAGTAGGGGTTCAGAGGCAGCAATACTTCTCTGAATTTATCATTTTGTATATACTCAGACTCTTTAAAGCCACAGTAATATTTCACATTCGCCCCCCAGATAAATAATTTAAATCAACCAGGATGGGGAGAGGGAACCCCAAATACAATGTAATTCTGTGTATGTGTTCAGTCATGTCCAACTCTTTGGGATCTTCATGGACAATAGCCCACCAGGCTCCTCTGTCCATGGGATTATTCAGGCAAGAATACTGGAGTGGGTTGCAATTTTCCTCTCCAGGGGATCTCCCCAACCCAGGGATTCAGCCCATGTCTCCTGCATCTCCTGTATTGGCATGCAGATTCCTTACCACTGAGCTACCTGGGAAAATATAATATAAACAGTAATAAATTAACCTAACTGTATTACAAATGAATAAGACAACCACAATGAAGGGTACGAGGAAGAAAAAAGAAAAAATTAAGCCCAACTAACTTTGAAAACAGTATTCTAACTAGACAATGCAAGGCTAAACAGAAACAGAACCATACACAAATACTGTACAAAAAGTGCACAAGTACTATAAATCTGGTTTTCACAGGAGTATAGTTGAGCAATTCTGTAACTACAAACAAGTGAATATATTGTAGATAATGCCAACCCTGGTTTCTCAGTGTCTGAGGGAAAAAAATTACAAATGAGGAAAATGAGAAGGATAGAATGAGCCATATGGTATTAAGAATAGAAAAGGAGGTATCACTATGAACTCAGGGTTCTAGATAGGGAGACAGAAAGACAGGAAGTGCATGAAAAAGAATGGGGGCATGTCAAAAGGAGAAAGGAGCCAAACTGAAGGAGTTCCAAAAACCAAAGCCTAAAGAATATGAGTAGTATAATAACTGATAGTATTGAATTATAATCCAAAGAATAAAATAAATATCTAAGAGTACACTATTGATATAAATTACTTGAATAAATAGATGGGGAAGAAGGCACAGTTCTTTCTTCAGAAGAGTTACAATTCATAAGTATAGCATGAATGAAAGAAATGTTTAAATCACCTGTAGACAAATACAACATTAATAATTACTGAAGGCAGGACTGGCCAATGGCATACTAATAGCTAAAAACAGTGAGCAAAAGTTTGAGGAGAAAGAAGATATTAGCAGAGTCTCAAAGTATCTCTCCCAATATAGTTATTAACTATGAAGGGAAAATCAGTAATTTTATAATGGACAAGTCTGGCAGACACCACCTCAATCCAGTGATCAAGATTAATATCACCAGTAACAAATTTCTTGATATCATATACCACTCTCTCGATACGACCCACTGACAAGGAAACAGCATCACTTCTGTAGTATTCTTGCCAAAAACACATAATCTCACTCTAATCATGAGAAAATATCAGATAAACCCAAACTGAGAGGCATTCTACAAAATAACTAAAACTCACCAAAAATGTCAAAGTCACAAAAGATAAGAGGAGTAAGGAACTGTCATAACTAAAGGCAATATGGGATCTGAGACTGAACCCTGGAAGAGAAAGGGGGCATTAAAAGGGGAAAATCACATGAGCTCTGTGCTTTAGTTGAAAGTATTGTACCAAATGGGTAGAAAATTCAGCTCAGGACATCAGAGTCTGAAAAGGACAAGGAGGGCATACATCAAACCAAGAAACAACCTGGCATTGGGTATCAAAGCCAGCAGGATGAAGAGGAAAATTACACAATGGACAAGTCCAGCATGGGGAGTCAGAGCCCAAGATGGAGTCCACGCTGGGCAGGGGGATTGGGTCAGGCTGGTACAAGTGGAATGAGGGGGACATCCACACAAGGAAGTGGGTGATGATGGGAAACTAACTGCATACAGAGGGATTGATCAAATGAGTAAATATAACAAGGATAAAGGGTTTCTGGTTGTTGGATAGTTACAAAAACGGTAAGGGAGAAAACCAGAATGATTTCTGCAATGTTAGGCTGGAAATACAGGTATCAGTATGAACTAATAGTTTTTAATATTTATGTAAATAAATACATATGGAAATATGTACATGAATACACATGTATGTACACATGTATATAACATTCATATGTTTCTTAGCTCTGAGAGGGCCTGGGCACCATGAGAGCCATCAGCAATAAGTACACCTAGCATCAGGTACTGATTTCTAAATATCTTTCTCCATTACAAGGAACTAGGGCTCCTTGGAAAAATGGTTGATTCCAGGACTGGGACAGGGAAGACAGAAAACTCGCCTGGAACATCTTTTGTGTGCCTGAAAGTTAAAGAAGAAAATACTCAGAGAATGATAGGAACATGTCAACAGAACACAGAAGTCAGCTTAAAAAAAAATCCTACTGGCCAAATTAAGGACACTTTGAGCATTAAAATAATGATAGTAAAGAATTATAATCCATTGAGTAAAACAGGAAACCATGAGTTAGCACTGATACATATAAATTGAAGGTTTGCTCAGAAATGGGATTTTGCATAGCTTCACCCCCACAAAATATCAAGAAAGGAAAAAGATAAAATACCACCTCAATCATCTGATCAAAGTAAATGTCATTAGTTATGGAACAAACTGAAATCCTGTGAAAAGAACAAAGAATCACTTCTGTGATCTTCAGGCCAGATATGTAATCTGCATCATGAAGAAACATTAGGAGAAAACAGAGGGACAGTCTACAAAATAATTAGCCTCTAATCTTTTAAAGTGTCAAAGTCATAAAACTCAAGGAAAGACTGAGTAGCTGTTCCAGACTAAAGGAGACTATAAAATGTGACAACTAAATGCAAATTGTGATTCTGAACCAGATCCTCCTGCTATAAAGGACATTATTGGAACAACTGGCAAAACCTGAATAGACTCGAAGGAGTAGATGGTTTTAATGCATCAATGTTAATTTCCTGATTTTAATGGTTGCATAGTGTGTTTACAAGAAAATTTCCTTGTTTGCAGAAAATAAATATATAATAAAAAAACATTTAGGGGCGATGGGACTTCCAGTTAACAACAACCTTCAAACAGTTTTGGGAGGGCAAAGTTCTTTGTACTGTATTTGCAACCTTCTTGTAAATGCAAGATTATTTGAAATTCTTAAAAATTATACTTTAAAAACATTATTATGATAAAGAAGACATAAATAAATGGAAAAACCATTTTATGAATTAGAATATTCAAATGGATCTACAGATTAAACGCAATGCAAATTAAAATTCCAAAGGCACTTTGGGAAATCAGTCAAACTGATTCTAAAATATAAATCAGGGAACTCCCTGGTGGGCCAGTGCTTAGGATTCAGTGCTTCCACTGCAGGGGAATGGGTTCAGTCCCTGGATGGGGAACCAAAGATCCTGCAAGCTGCCTGACTCAGCAAAAAAAAAAAAAAAAAGAAAAATGGTACAAAAGGTAAAGAATAGCAAAGTCCTTCTTGAAAAGACAGAAGCATTTAAGAGGGTTTAGTCTATTACATATAAAGTCTTATAAAGCTATAATAATTAAGAAAATGTGATACTGGAACAAGGATAAATAATAAACCAGTGAAGAAGAACACAGACCAGAAACAGACCCACCCATAAATACAGACACTTGGTTAGTGCTAAGTATGGCTCTGAAGAGCAATAAGGAACAATCTTTCAATAAATGGTGCTAGGATAATATGGATGAAAAAAAAAATGAAACCTGAACCTACCTTATACTATACACAAAAGTAAAATCCAGGTGATTTTCTTAATTCTTAAATGTGAAAGAAAAACAACACATCTTCCAGAAGGTAAAACAGGAGAATATCATCTTAACTTTGGGACAGAAAAAAGCTTCTTAGGGTACAAAACTTAAACAAGATATAAAGACAACAACTGATAAATCTAACTACATCAATTTGAGAGTAGCACTGAAATATATACATTACCATAAGTGAAAGAGATACCTAGTGGGAAGTTGCTGTATAACACAGGAAGCTCAACTGGTGCTCTGTGACAACCTAGAGGGGTGGTTTGGGATGGGCAGTGGGAGGGAGATTCAAGAGGGAGGGGACATATGTATGATTATGGCTGATTCACATCATTGTGTGGTAGAAACCAACACAACATTGTAAAGCAATTATCCTCCAATTAAAAAAAATCAAAACATAAACTTAACAATTTGAGTTCATCAAAATACACCACTTAAAGAATATCATGGTAAGCCACTGTGACATATGAAGTCAAAGAACATGGACTTCAGAGCCAGAACATCCCGTTCAACTCTGAACTTGGCTGTCTATTAACCATATGACTTTCAACAAGTTACTTAACCTTTCTAAGCCTCAGAGTTCTTATCTATAGAAGGAGGACAATAATGGTTATCTATAAGATTATTACAAATGTAAAATGAGTTAGTCCAAATATAACACTTGGACAGGTAAATGGTATAATTATTATTATCATTACTGTTGAGCATTTATTATGACTTATCCCTGACCCCAAGGAACTCAAAAATTTAGTAAGAAGACAGATTTGTACTTAGTTGCATAAATACATGGCTTATATCACCACCATGCCTGACAAATCCCATGGACAGAGGAGCCTGGTGGGCTGCAGTCCTTGGGGTCACAAGAGTTGCACAGGACTTACTGATTAAACAACAACAACATCACCACTAAAGGGTGTAAATGAAAAATCAGGGAAGACCTCCTTAAGGAGTTTAGATCTCAAAGAATAAGAATCAGTTTGTGAAGCAGAGAAAGATAAGGATATCCTGAAAGTGGAAAGACATTAACGAAAGACACTGAAGCATGTAAAGAGTAAAATTAGAAAACTGGTTTCAATGTGTGTAGAACAGTGGGCTGACGGGCGAGAAGGAAATGGCAAAAGTTTAGGATCCTATCCCAAGGAGTGTGAATGGACTTTATGACAATGGGAAGCCCCTGAAGAGTTTCAAGCATGAGAGTGACATGGCCTAATTTGCATGTTTAAAATATCAATCTGGGGCAAAAATAGAGGTGGTATGCCAGTCAGGAAGTGGTTGTGAGGGTGAGGCCTGAACTGAGAAATGTCTGGGACATGACATGAAGTGCCATTCTCACAGCCATCAGGGCACTAAACAGCAAGCACCTTTAAACCTGCCACATCCTCACAATCACCAGATTCTTCCTTGATACAGTCCCTCTCTCCAGTCTTTCTTTCCATCTCTACTGACAACTTGCTTGTTCAAGCACTCATATAGTCTCATGCCTGTAAACAAAACATCATCACAAAAGATGTACATGTGCTAACCTCTGCTAGGGTCAGTGCAGCCTGCACACCTCATGCATATTTGAACTTACATTTCAAGGCTGTTTCCATCAAAAACCTCAACATTCTCTAATACCATACTAGATTTACCTAACCTTCCTGAGTAACAGAAAAGGCCCTCCACATCTTTTATTTCACGCCTCTTTTATATGACCTAAACCATCTTCTCATAGGCCCCTAAACACTCTAAATGAACTATTTTCCTGTTCATGGCATACTTTCCCCTTCCTTGAATCTTAATGCTGACTCTACCCTCCTTCCCATCTCTAAGCCCCATGTGCCTCAGAACAAGTTCTACTTCTCCTTTTGACATGCCCCCATTCTTTTTCATTCTCTCTCTCTCTCTGAAACCATGTGTTCATATTGATACCTCCAATTCTAGTCTAACACCACATGGCTTACAGGTTTACTGGCACAAAGACAGACCAATGAAACAGAGGAGAGGCCAAAATGATTTTTGTATGTATGTATGCCAAAATGATTTTTGTATGTATGCCAAAATGATTTTTTTATGTATGCCAAAATGATTTTTGACAAGGGTGCCAAGACTATACAATGGGGAAAAGACAGTCTTTTCAATAAATGCTACTGGGGAAAGTGGATATCCACAATTCAAAAGAATGAAGGCGGACTCTTAACATCCAAAATCTGGCTGAAAATGTATTTATTTTTATTTATTTATGGTCATGCTGTGCATCTTGCAGGATATTAGTTCCCTGACCAGAGACTGAACCTGGGCCCATAGCAGTAAAAGCATGGAGTCCTAACTGCTGAACTGCCAGGGAACTCCCCAAAAATGTTTTAAAGACTTATATGTGAGACTTAAAACTATTAAACTCCTAGAAGAAAACACATGGGGAAATCTTTAGAACATTGGAATTGGCAAGGATTTGTTCAACATGATATCAAAAGCATAGGCAATGAAATTTAAAAATAGACAAACAGAACTATAAAAGAACCCCTTTATCCACAGTTTTGCTTTCCAGAGTTTCAGTTACCCCTCCAGTTAACCAGATGCTAAAATATTAAATGGAAATAAACAATTTATAAGTTTTAAACTGTGTATCATTCTGAGGAACATGATGAAATCTCACATCATCCTGCTTTGTCCTGTCCGGGATCCCCAACCATTAACATAATGTGCTCCTTACAGCCAACAATCAATATTGTCATGGCTCCATGATCCACACTAAGCAGATGATCCTCCTTCCAGTGCATCATTACGTCAATGGTGGCCTAATAATACTTCACAAGGCCTATATCATTCACCTCACTTCATCTCATCACTAGTCATTTTATCATCTCACATCATACAATAAGATACTTTGAAAAAGTCACATTCACATAACTTTTACTATAGTATACTACAATCGTTTTATGTTACTGTTAGTTACTGTTAATCCCTTACTATGGCTAATGCATTAATTATACCTAATGATAGGTATGTATGTATAGAAAAAAACATTAGGCATATATAGAGTTCAGTACTATGTGCAGTTTCAGGCATCCACTGGGTGCCTTGGAGTATATCCCTGTGATAAAGGGGGGACTAATGTAAAACAAACTTAAAAATTTCTGTGCATTGAAGGAAACAATCAATAGAGAAATAGAGAAATATTTTCCCCTATAGAATAGGGGAAAATAACTGTAAATCATGTATATGATAAGGAGTTAATATCCAAAATACATGAAGGACTTCTACAACTCAACAACAACAACAACAAAATTTTTAAATGGGCAAAGAACAGCACTCAAACAAGAAAAAGAAACAAAAAGTACCCAGATTGGAAGAGGCAAAACTGTCTTTATATGCAAATGACATGATACCATACACAGAAAATTCTATAAAGACTCCACACAAAAACTATTAGAACTGATAAACGAATTCAACAAGGTAGCAGGTTATCATATTAACTTGCAGAAATCTGTTGCATTTATTTACACTATCAATGAAGAATCAGAAAGGGAAAGTTTTTAAAAAATCCCTTTTAAAATCCCATCAAAAAGATAAAATGGTTAGGTACAAAATATGACCAAGGAAGTAAAAGATTTAGATGCTGAGAACTATAAAATATTGATAAAGGAAACTGAAAATGATGCAAATAAATGGAAAAACATCCCATGCTCTTGGATTGTAAGAATTAATATTGTTAATTTGGCCATACTACTCAAAGCATTCTACAGATTTAATGTGATGGCTACCAAACTACTCATGACATTTTTCAGAGAACTAGAACAAACAATCTACAAATAATCTTAAGATTCATATGGAGCCATAAAAGACCCCAAGTTGCCAAATCAATCCTGAGCAAAAAGAACAAAGCTGGAGACACAACCCTACCAGACTTCAGACAACATTACAAAGTTACAGTAATCAAAACAGCATGGTTGGGGGGATAAAAACAGATAAATGGATCAACAGAATGGAACAGAGAACCAAGAAATAAACCCACACACCTACAGTCAATTAATCTTCAAAAAATGAGGCAAGAATATACAATGGAAAAGAACTGTCTCTTCAGCATGTGGGGTTGGGATAACTAGACAACCACATGTAAATCAATGAAGTTAGAATACACCCTCACACCATCCACAAAAATAAACTCTAAATGGCTAAAGTAAAAGTGAAAGTCACTCAGCCACATCCAACTCTTTGCCACCAGGCCAGAATACTGAAGTGGGTAACCTTTCCCTTTTCCAGGGGAATCTTCTCAACCCAGGAACTGGGGTCTCCTGCATCGCAGGTGGATTCTTGACCAAATGAGCAATGAGGGAAGCTAAATGGCTAAAGACTTAAATATAAGAAAAGACACCATAAAACTCCTAGAAGAGAACATAAGCAAAACATTCTCTGACATAAATTGTATCAATTTAAAAAAAAATCTGACTCCCAAGGCAATAGGAATAAAAGCAAAAATAAATAAATGGGACCTAATCAAACAAAAGCAGAGCAAACGAAAAGACAACCTACAGAATGGGAGAAAATACTTGTGAATGATGCAACTCACAAGGGCTTAATTTTCAAAATATACAGACAGCTCATAACTAGACCACATAACGTTGTTGTGAGGTTTAAATGAGATAATTAATCCATACAATATTTACCACAGTATCTAACATAAACTTAAACATCAATATGGTAAATTCACAGATAAAGAGAACAGATTTGTGGTTGCCAAGGGTGAGGCAGAGTGGAGGAGGAAAGGATTGGGAATCTGGGATTAGCAGATGCAAACTATTATACACAGGATTGATAAACAATAAAATCCTATGGTATAGCACAGGGAACTACATTCAACATCCTGTGATAAATCATAACAAAGAAGAATATATATAACTGAATCCCTTGGCTATACAGCAGAAATTAACACAACACTGCACATCAGCTATACTTCAATAAAGTTTAAAAATATATGCTATTCTTATCACACACAGCCTTAAGAGAAAACAAGTTCTACTAATAATCTAATAGATGATTAGTTACAGAAAATGAGTTAGGAGGAGATTATTGGTAACTTCTAATTCCCAATGCCTGGCTTATATAGAAATAATATATGGTACACAGAAAGAGAAACAGTATTCATCCAGTAAGTAAAATACTTTTATTTACAGGATTTTTAATTACATATCTATTCACATTTCCTCCATTATACACATTTAAAATACATTTTTAGACAAGTTTCCAAAACTCTGATACCTTACCATTCCTGATCCACTATTTAGGAATCTGTCCTCCTTGTCATATTTTCTTCTCTAAGAATAAACTACTGCTTGTTTGCAGAAGGAAGTGGTTATTTCCCTGTTTTGTAACTGAAGTAAAAAGAAGAAATAGCCTCTATAATCAGGAAGCTCTCTTTTTCTCTGAAAGTTGTTGTGAAATGAAAACATTACACAAAAATCATATTTACAAGATCAAATGCTCAAGACACTCCTCAAATATCTACTGAGCCCCATTATGCATCAGGTACTATCTTGGCGTTACAGGCAAAGATAGTGTTAGTCACTCAGTCGTGTCTGACTCTTTACAATCCCATGAACTGTAGCCCACCAGGTTCCTCTGTCCATGGAATTTTCCAGGCAAGAATACTGGAGTAGGTTGCCATCCCCTTTTCCAGGGGGATCTTCCCAACACAGGAATCAAACCCAGGTCTCCGGCATTGCAGGCAGATTCTGTACTGTCTGAGTCACTAGGTCTCCCACATGGCAAGTGGATTCTTTACTGTCTGAGCCACCAGGGAAGCCCATGAATACTGGAGTGGGTAGCCTATTCCTTCTCCAGGGGATTGTCCTGACCCAGGAATTGAATTGGGGTCTCCTGTGTTGCAGGTGGATTCTTTACCAGCTGTGCTACCAGGGAAGCACAGGCAAAGATAGAACAATCCATAATCTCAAGCAACTTAGTCTCTTGGAAAGTATAACCATTTGGTTGAATAGTGTATTGTTTTAAGTATCTCCACCCATTCTAATACATGCTTATTAGCATCCTAGTCATTCTTGTGAGCTACATTAAAATGTCACTTTCTCCCTATATGTTGCTCATGATAAAGGGATCTGCTCTTTCCTTCTTTAAATTTATTTAAATGTTCCCACACTCAGGTAGTATATGAATATATGTTACACTAGTCACTGTCTTAGGCATTAGGGGTACAATTTTGAGTTTACAGATCTAGTCCAGCAATAATCAGATCCAAACCTACCTTTTCTATCTTCCCAATACACTCCTCCACACACCAGTACATTTCAGTTACACTGTACTTACTGTACTCACAATTCTCAGCTTTTGCTCAAGTTGTTCCTTCCACTGAAATGCCAAAGACTTGCCTCTATCTGTGTAAATAATACAAGCTAACTCTATTGAGCACTTAATTTGTGTCAGCACTGTCTGACACCTTTGTCTAAATGCATATTAACTAATTAAATCCTCACAACAACTACATGAGATAGGTATTATTATTATCCTTATTTTCCAGAATAGAGAAATAGAAAAGTTTGGTATTTTGCATTGGTATACCACCAAGAAGGGCTTTCCTGGTGGCTCAGCTGGTAAAGAATCTGCCTGAAATGTAGGAGACCTGGGTTCAGTCCCTGGGTTGGGAAGATCCCCTGGAGAAGGGAACAGCTACCGACTCCAGAATTCTGGCCTGGAGAATTCCACGGACTGTATAGTCCATGGGGTCACAAAGAGCGACACAACTGAGCGACTTTCACATACCACCAAGAAAGGAGACAGCAAAAATTAAGTCTCTAGGTTTCAAGTAACCCTACCTCTGTTAAATAAGCCTCATTCCATGCCCTTCTTACTAGACAAAGTCCTTCTCAAAAGTTAACAATATAAACTTTTCTGCCTTGGAAATAGTATATGAAATAGAAAAAAACAAGAGCTCAAAACTCTAATCAAAAAACCTGGATTCAGGTTGCAGTGTCACTAATTTCGTGTGACCTCAGGAGGGCAGTACTTAATAACTGAGATATATATATACACAAATTTCAAGAAGGGGTTTTAACATCACCAACCAGCTCAAAGGTCTACAGTGAAAAGTGGATAATAAGATATATGACAATGTTTAGGGTACAGGTATCCTTAGGGCAAAACTCTTTTCATGACAACATTAACATGCTATCTGTGTTTTCCACTATGTTGACATTTGCAACAATGGTGCAAGAGATGGTGGTGAAACTCAATACATCAGCACCAGCAGAGCCCATGGCATCGAACTAAACTTCTCATTATATTCTTCACCACCATGAACAAGAAAAAAAACAAAAACCCCTGTTTTACTCAAGAATGCCCTTGAAGAAACAGTAAATATGATGACATCTTGATCCTTCAATGTATGCTTCTGAAATAATCTGTGTGGGAAGTACACTGCTGCTACATCAAAGTATAATGACTATCTCAAGCCAAAGCACTTGTGCAATTGTCTGAGTTGTGAATTAAGTGGCTTTTTTCTCATGTGTTTATGTGCTCAATAGTGTCTGCCTCTTTGCTACCCCTTGGACTGTAGCCCACCAGGCTTCTCTGTCCATGGGATTTCCCAGGCAAGGATACTGGATGGAGTGGGTTGCCATTTCCTTCTCCAGGGGATCCTCCAGACCCAGGGGTCAAACCTGCATCTCCTGTGTCTCCTGCATTACAAATGATCCTTTACCTGCTGAGCCATTAGGGAAGCCTCTTCTTTTCTCATGGAAAATCATTTTTACTTGAAAGAACAATACTGACAAACCATATTATTCACACTGGGGTATTTTGCAGACATTTCCTTGAAAATAACCTGTCATTTGACAGTATTTGCTGCCAATTATAAAACTGAGGTTTCAAAGCAAACATTAGCATTTTAGAAAAGCTATATTCACCAGGCATCATGACTCTGACAGAGTCTCAATACTTAAAGCCTTTCTGGATGAGTTTGGGACAATATCAACAAATATAATTTTTCATGTGGTATGCTGAAATGTATCAATATGGAAGATCTGCATATGACCAATGCATGATGTTGCAAAATGATACATAAAGATCCATTCAAAATACCAGACAGACCAATGGATTTAAAGGTAATATTTTCATATATAAATTTAATTGTTATAGTTAAATTCCACACTGCAACTAATCTTTAAGAAACTTATCACTTGTTGAGTTTGGGTCAAGGATCAAAGAAGAATATTCACAATTATATGAAAAGGTTATTAAAGTACTCCTTTTTCTAACTATGTATCTGTATGAGACTATATTTTCTTCATATACTTCAACCAAAACAACATATCACAAAGACTGAATGCAGAAACAGGTATAAGAACACTGCCATCTTCTATTAAGCCAGACATTTAAAATTTTTCAAAAATGTAAAACAATGTTTCTTCTCACTAATTTTTTTTCATTTGGGAAAATGGCTATTTTCCCAATCAGATGAATATACTCTTCTTTTTATAAACCCTAAGTCCTTTTTATTTTTTATTGGAGTATAGTTGCTTTACAATATTGTGTTGATTTCTGCTGTACAACGAAGTAAATCAGCTATGAAAGTGAAAGTCGCTCAGTCGTGTCCAACTCTTTGCCAGCCCATTGACTATACAGTCCATGGAATTCTCCAGGCCAGAAAACTGGAGTGGGTAGCCTTTCCCTTCTCCAGGGGATCTTCCCAATACAGGGATCAAACCCAGGTCTCCTGCACTGCAGGCAGATCTTTACCAGCTGAGCCACAAGGGAAGCCCAAGAATACTGGAGTGGATAACCTATCCCTTCTCCATGGGTCTTTCCTACCCAGGAATTGAACCGGGGTCTCCTGCGTTGCAGGCAGATTCTTTGTATACATATATCCCCTCTCTCTAGGATATTTCTCCCATCCCCCTCCATGCCACCCATCTAGGTCATCACAGAGCACCAAGCTGAGCTTCCTGTGCCCTACAGCAGGTTCCCACTAGTTACCTATTTGATACATGTTAGTGTATATATGTCCCAATCTCCCAATTCACCCCACCACCAACCACCCTGGTGTTCAGTGTCTCTTCTCCATGTCTATGTCTCTATTTGTACCCTGCAAATAGCTTCATCTACATCATTTTCCTAGATTCCATATATATGATACCTATTTTCTTAATTATCAAAAACCTACATGTCCTTAGCAACTAAATGATACTCATAATTACCAGACAAATAATAATCTATCATTTTCTCCAATGATACTTCTTCATGAGGTGTATGCTAAAACTTGACTCCCCAACCAAGCATTTCCTATTCCCCATATCTTGCTGTACCTTTTCTTTTCTTCATTGTACTTATCGCTTCTTTTATATGTGTGTGTGTATATATATATATTTTTAATATATATACACACATATATATATTTTTGGAGAAGGTAATGGCACCCCACTCCAGTACTCTTGCCTGGAAAATCCCAGGGATGGAGGAGCCTGGTAGGCTGTAGTCCATGGGGTCGCTAAGAGTCAGACACAACTGAGCGACTTCACTTTCACTTTTCACTTTCATGCATTGGAGAAGGAAATGGCAACCCACTCCAGGGTTCTTGCCTGGAGAATCCCAGGGACAGCAGAGCCTGGTGGGCTGCCCGTCTATTGGGTCGCACAGAGTCGGACACTACTGAAGCGACTTAGCAGCAGTAGCAGCAGCAGCAGTTTATATATATTTATGTATGCTTATTATTTATTATCTGTCTCCTATCACAGAAATGTAAGCTCAAAAAAAAAAAAGAAATGTAAGCTCCACAAAGGCTGGCATCTTGATTCATTTCATTTATTTATGTATCCCAAGTCCCTAGAATTATGCCAGGCAAACAAGTATTCAATAAATATTTGTTGAATGAGGAATAATGATTGCACTATTCGGTGTATGGTTTACCTAATGTTTTATATTTGGAATCTAAAAATAGGTTGGATTTCCTAAGAAATCATTATTTTTGCTTAGCATCCTTTAAAGCTGCTCCCTCAAAGATTTATGAACAATTTTAGCTAAAATCTCCAAACTGCTGAATAAAACACAAGCAAATATTTACAAAAGTGTTCTCCCCCACAACTTCTGCTTTGACTATCTGAAGCAATACTGTGCTTCTCCTGGACAGAGTCAGCACTGCATTGGGCAACTGGATATCTTTGATTCAGTCAAAGTAGACAGTGAAAATGGGTTATTTTCAATTCATTCTACAACCAGAGGCTTCCAAGTCAAGTTATTCCCAGTAAATAAAAATCTTCACCATATGTAAATATAGCCTAAGAATTTTAGCTGCTGCAGAAGATGTGCCCTAACTACTTCAACTCCAGCTTTTGGTAAAGGGGTCACTATTCCTTAATCATAAATTGAAGAAAAATTAAGATTGGAGTTTTCAGTCTTTAAGACTTATAATACTAGAGGAGAAAAGCTGTGGCAGAAGAGAAACAAAAACAGAGTCCAAGCCTGAGAAAGGTCTGATGCACCACTGCTGGCTCGGAGGTACAGGGGTTCATATGCAAGAACCAGGGAGAGCCTTCTAGGAGTTAAAGGCACCCCCAGCTGACAGTTAGCAAGGAAATGGAACCTCAGTGCTATAACGATAAGGAACAAGATTCTGCCAACAACTTGAATGAGCATGGAACCTGATTCTTCCCAGAGTCTGCCAGTAAGAGTCCAGTTAGCACTTTGATTTTAAACTTGTTAGACCTGGAACAGGGAAATCGGCAGAGCTGGAGGAACCAGTTCCTACCTACAAAACCGAGAGATAATAAATCTGTGTTGTTTTAAGCCACACCCGCACACAAAAAAGACAATACTAAGGAGGGGAGGGAAAAAAATGTTAGAAATAGGTTGGTTTTAGAGACCTCACCCAGACATCAATAAAGAGGGAGATTTGGCAGAAAAAAAGACTAGAGAAAAAGGAGAGAAGGAAACTGAAGAGGATCCATATAGATACTGAAAGAAGTGATAAAGACCTGGACTATGCAAGTGACTTAGGAAATAGAAAAAGGGTAGAAGCCAATGGCCATGGTTACTCAAGTGATACATGGAAAATGTGGTAGATGCAGATGTAGAGAAAGAGAAGTCTTCGAATTTGGCTAACTGGGTAAATGAAAGTGCTATTCCACAACATAGCGAATACAGAAAGAAAAACAGTTTGCGAATGGTGGGTTGTAAAATATTATTTTGGGTTTGAAGAGACCTAGATTCAATGAATCCTGAAATCTGGTAAACCTGATCTGAAAAATCTTATTTAAGTTTTACTGAATTCATTCATTTTTACTGTTAGTATATATATTGCTAGAAAATACTCCCTTTCCAGGAGAAGCCAAAAAGTAGAGTACATCTTTAATGCATTCTGGAGAAGAGAAGGGAGAGAGGGATCAGTTCAGTTGCTCAGTTGTGTCCGACTCTTTGTGACCCCATGGACTGCAGCATGCCAGGCCTCCCTGTCCATCACCAACTCCCAGAGTTTACTCAAACTCATATTCATTGAGTCAGTGGTGCTATCCAACCATTTCATCCTCTGTCGTTCCCTTCTCCTCCTGCCCTCAATCTTTCCCAGCATCAGGGTCTTTTCAAATGAGTCAGCTCTTTGCATCAGGTGGCCAAAGTATTGGAGTTTCATCTTCAACATCAGTCCTTCCAATGAATATTTAGGACTGATTTCCTTTAGGATGGACTCATTGGATATCCTGGCAGTCCAAGGGACTCTCAAGAGTCTTCTCCAATGCCACAGCTCAAAAGCAGCAATTCTTTGGTGCTCAGCTCTCTTTATTGGAGAAGGAAATGGCAACCCACTCCAGTATTCTTGCCTAGAGAGTCCTGTGGACAGAGGAGCCTGGTGGGCTGCCGTTTATGGGGTCACACAGAGTCAGACACGACTGAAGTGACTTAGCAGCAGCAGCTTTCTTTATGGTCCAACTCTCACATCCATACATGACCACTGGAAAAACCATAGCCTTGACTAGATGGACCTTTGTTGGCAAAGTAATGTTTCTGCTTTTTAACATGCTGTCTAGGTTGGTCATAACTTTCCTTCCAAGGAGTAAGCATCTTTTAATTTCAAGGCTGCAGTCATCATCTGCAGTGATTTTGGAGCCCCCCAAAATAGTCTGTCACTGTTGCCACTGTTTCCCCATCTATTTGCCATGAAGTGATGGGACCAGATGCCATGATCTTTGTTTTCTGAATGTAGAGCTTTAAGCCAACTTTTTCACTCTCCACTTTCACTTTCATCAAGAGGCTCTTTAGTTCTTCTTCACTTTCTGCCATAAGGGTGGGGTTGTGTGCATATCTGAGATTATTGATATTTCTCCCAGCAATCTTGATTCCAGCTTGTGCTTCTGCCAGCCCAGCGTTTCTCATGATGTACTCTGCATAGAAGTTAAATAAGCAGGGTGACAATATACAGCCTTGACATACGCCTTTTCCTATTTGGAACCAATCTGTTGTTCCATGTCCAGTTCTAACTGTTGCTTCCTGACCTGCATACAGGTTTCTCAAGAGGCAGGTCAGGTGGTCTGGTATTCTCATCTCTTTCAGAATTTTCCACAGCTTATTGTGATCCACACAGTCCAAGGCTTTGGAATAGTCAATAAAGCAGAAATAGATGTTTTTCTGGACCTCTCTTGGTTTTTCAAAGATCCAGCGGATGTTGGCAATTTTATCTCTGGTTCCTCTGCCTTTTCTAAAACCAGCTTGAACATCTGGAAGTTCACGGTTCACATATTGTTCACCTATTGTTGAAGCCTGACTTTGAGAATTCTGAACATTACTTTTCTAGCGTGTGAGATGAGTGCAATTGCGTAGTAGTTTGAGCATTCATTGGCATTGCCTTTCTTTAGGACTGGAATGAAAACTGACTTTTTCCAGTCCTGTGGCCACTTCTGAGTTTTCCAAATTTGCTGATATACTGAATGCAGCACTTTCAGAGAGGGATGGAAGGAGGCAATTTTGAGAAGTTGAAGCCAACTACTAGTTCATGAGGATAAATACAGTTTGACTCAAATAATATGGGTTTGAACTGCATGGGTCTACTTCTACATGAATTTTTAAACAGTAAATACTGTAGTACTACACAAATCATGGCTGTTTAAATCCAGATTTGGGAGGACAGATATAGAGGAACCACAGATACAGAGGGTTGGCTAGAAATTGCAGGTAGATTTTCAACTGCTCAGTGGACCAGGACACTTACCCCATATCTTGTTCAAGGGTCAACTGGAAAGAATGTCAAAAATACTTTCATTGGCTACCAAAGTTAAGAGTTATTCAGAAAAAAAGAATGCTGTTACAGAATCATTCAACTTTTGAATTAGGCAATGAAAGGAAAGAGAGGGGGAAAGTTAATACATGTTAGAAAATTTAGGAAGAAAATGAAAGCAGGGCAAGTAAAAAATATATATATATAATAAAAGAGAATTTGCTACCTAATTCTTTTGTCTACTTCCAAAGTGCTGTGCTGAGTCACTCAGTTGTGTCCAACTCTTTGCAACCCCATGGACTGTAGCCTGCCAGGTACCTCTGTCCATGGGGTAAACAAGGCCAAAATAGGTGTGGCCTAACAAAGTGACAGAATCAATCTAAGAAGAAACTACAATGTTACTTTATGTTATTTTATTATGTTTATATGATTATGTTACTTTAAAGAGAGTTTTCTGAAGACAGGTATTATTCCTTATACACAGAGGATAGGGAGACCCTTTAGACTTAAACAAAATATATAGGGAATTCCCTGGCGGTCCAGGGGTCAAGACTCTGCACTTTTACTGCTGAGGATGTGAGTTCAATCCCTGGATGGGGAACTAAGATCCTGCAGGCTGCATGGCGTGACCAAAAGAAAAAAATGTAATATATATGCAAATAGGTCTTCAGTACATAAAGTACAGTAGAAACACTGCTGCATTATAATCTTCAAAATATTCCCAGTGAACAACCTTTCTGAAGGCTTCGCTCTTTGTCCCCAGTAACTCTCCAAGGAAATCTGCTCAGGGCACAAAGCTATCAATAAGTTACTTCCTTCCTTCTCTATATTTAGCTGTAAGCTCTTAATATAATATCCTGACCTTTCTTTAGGAAAGTATATATTTCCAGACCAAGACTGCAATATAAACTTGCATAACCTCAGTGCATCTCACATGATTTAACTCTGACAAAACACAGTCTAGATATAGTAACATGTCATTGATTCAGCCCTACCTACAATTTAGGACTTAAATGATTTATACCAAATCACTATGCTTAAACCGACTCACTAAGTACAAAGTATAAATAACAATAAAAGAAATTCTTAATGATGATAAACATGCTAAAAAAATTCATCATGCAACAATGTTAGCTTAATTCTAGTGTCCACAGATAAAGCTAGAAAAGGGCATTTCTGTTCAGATAGCCTATAATTCAGATTTGCTTCTGTCTACCATGAACTAACCTGTTCATATTAGTAAAATATTACATTTATGGCACTACCCTGACTTATTTCACTAGCCTAAAAATTTAGATTCCTGAAAGGAAAGGACTCCAGTTAGTTCACATTCAAAAGTGCTGCAAGATGGCTAGAAACTTCCACACAGAGAACATGGTCAAGAATTAATTTATATACTTCAGTCGTATTCTACTCGTGGTCTTCCCATTAACAAATCAGAGTATACTGTGTTCTAGTATAAGTCAGACACTGATCCCCAGGTATGAGCACTTCTTTCCAAGCCTAAGTTGCTGACCTTCTGATACTTCTTAATTGAAGACTATTTTTCTCAGGGATCTGAAGCCCTGAAGCTTCCTTCAGTGGGAGAATATCACCTGTTTTTCTTAAACAATTGCATTTACCCTGACATAGTCCAAAATTACGTTTTCATTAAAAAAAAAAAAAAAAAATATATATATATATATATATATGCATTGAGGGCATATGTGTCCACAGCAGGTAGGCACTGGTGACACTCAGTGAAAAAGACAAAGTCCTTAATACATCTGAAAGAACAGTGCTGCACCCTCCCATTACTCTGTCAGAAAGCCTGGGATAATTCTGCACTCCTTTCCCCCTATCTTCCTAGAAACGGTCACCAAAATCTGCCTGTCATATCCATTTTTCTGTGTTATCCTCTCTGGGGCAGTCTTATTGCTTTTGTTCAAGACCCCATCACCTCCTACCAGAACCTCTGCAGCAAGCTCCAAACCAGGCATCCTACGTCCAATCTCACTTCTCTTCAAAGCATTCCACAAACAGCTCCCAGTGTTCCTTCTAAGCCACAAAAGGGATCATGACATTTCCATGACTAAAATAACTGATGTTTCTCGCTAACTTATAGAAAAGGGGTTTTAGTTTATCATTCTGGTATATGAGACCTTTGATGATCTATCTAGTTCCAAACAGAACTCAAGCTCCTTTTCCTCACCTCCAATGTATTCTCAAATGTACTGCACTTCCTACATTTCTTTTTCATCCTTCCAAGCTTGTACACATACTTTCCCTTTATCTGGAACGTGCTTCTCCTTTCTTTCTGTGAAGTTTGGTAAATGTTCTTTCTTTTCACTTCTCTTCCTGCCTGACTACATCTCATTTGAAGTATTTTTCATCCTTCAAAATCCGTATCAAAACCATCTCTTCTGTGACGTCTTCCTGCCTCCATCATTCTCTTTTCTACATCTCAATACATCTCTATCACTTTTACATTGCACTGTAACTAGCTGTTTCAAACTAAATCACTTGGATAAGTGATTTAGCACTTTCTGCCTCAGTTTCCTCAAAACTATTTCTTAGGGTTGTTAAAAGAGGGAAATGAGAAAACACGTGTTAAGCCCAAGCTGCTATCCTCACTGTCATCTTTCTAGTAAATATTCCCATAGTCGTTCCTCCTACTAAACTGAGAGCTCCCTGACTAGCAGGGAATCAGCTTTCTATCCCTTGTATCGTGCGCTTGCCTGTGGCACTTTCAAAAACCTAATTTGGGTTACCTCTAACCCAAACCCTTGGCTAGAAAAAGGAGAAAAGGGAAAACCAAAAACAGCAGCAGCATGATCATCAGCAACTTCATAAAATAAAAAACAATAATAATAACAACAGCTACTATTTTTTGAGCACTGCTATTTATCAGGCACCATATTGAGTATTTATATATATTTTCTCTAACAGTACAATTCTGGAGCTCGGTATTACCATCCTCCTCTTACTGATGACCCCCTGCTCCACATTTAGGTTTCTCAGGGAGGCAGGACTTCCTCTGCAAAGGAGGAATAAATATCGTAAGATATATTGGCCTATTTTCCTCAATAACTTGAGCATGCTATCTCAGTCGACATATTATGAGAATTCTGCAATCAGAATAGAAGTAAAATTAAACAGGGTACAGGTCAATGTGTGTTTGATATGCTGCCTTTAACTCCATACAGGGACATTCCTGAGACTCTCTTCAGCCACACTTCCAAGCCTCCCTCACACTTGGTGACAGACTGCTCACCTCATGCTTCACACTAGTCTATTTCGACCAATATCCCAGTTCTCTTGCTTCAGTTGGGCCCCTGCCAACGACAACTGACAACTAGCAACTTGTATATACACTGAGCACAGGAGGAACTATGCCAACCAAACCACCGGGTAGCATGAAAACCCTAACTACCGTCAGAGTAGCAATGTTGGACTATTCAGAAGAGAAAATAGAACTGAAGTTATAGCATTGTTGTTGTTTAGTTGCTAAGTCACGCCTAACTCTTTGTGATCCTGTGGACTGTAGGCTGCCAGGCTCCTTCCACAGAAGGATTTCCCAGGCAAGAATACTGGAGTGGGTTGCCATTTCTTCCTTCAGGGGATCTTTGTGACCCAGGGATCGAACCTGCATCTCCTATATTAGCAGGCAGATTCTTCACCACTGAGCCACCAGGGAAGCCTGAAGTTAGAGCTGCAGGGAGGCTAAGGCATGGTGAAAAGAGAAGTCATTGTGACTAAGAGTAAAAAGGGAAAAGAGTTGTGGAGAAGCAGCATTGTAATAATCAAGATAGCATGGGCCTGAATTCAGGCTCAGCAACCTCCCATATGTGGTACCTCGGATAAAAGCTTCTCCAAGCCTCAGTTTCCTTTTCTATAAAATGGGAATAAAAATACCTATCTCACAAAGATATGTGGGGGTACATATGAGGATTATGGTGCCTAGCATCACATTAACTGCACTCTAAATGTTTGCTCCTTTCCACTCCATTCCCTTCTTTTATTCATCAGAGGCTCACTTCTAGAATAGAATCACCTCCAGAAAAGATTTCTAGTCAATCACTCTCTCCAAGATTAAAAAAAAAACCCATTGACACTCATCCCCACTTGACTTAAATCATCCATATACAAGGGCTTAGCTTAAATCTTTTTTATATGATCCACTAATTCCACCCACTAGGCAGTCCTACCCAAAGCAGATATATCCTCATTAAAGCCACCAACCCAGCAAAGATGCAGCTTCTTTATAGTTTACCTGAATTCTTTTTCCAGGGGTATGAGTCAAATTGTCTTAGGGTTCTCCAAGTTTAATATTAACAAAATGCAATGGTGAAACATAACCTGAATTTATATGCTGAAACAACGTTACATGTGGAGTACACTGATTAAAGCCACCACAATCATGAGAATGTTCATAAACTACATGTAGTCCATAAACTACATGCAGTGTTACTGAAGGAGGTTGAAAGGCCAAAATGACCTTGGCAGAAGTAAGTATTTTCTTAGAGAGTTCACCATTGAGTTAGCTAAAAGGTGAATGCAGTCTAGACATTATTAAAAGATACCGCTTTAACTCTTGGATATTTAACCTGGAGTCTGAGAACTACCTGAAAGTGTGCAAGCAGGAAGACTCCTCTAGAATAATGATTTTCAAAATGTGAGACCCTTAAGGATAGGCGCTTAGCTTTGCTCACTACTTTACGCTCAGGAAACAGCCTAGTGCCTGGTATACAATAAGCATTTAATTATTTGTTGACAATGAAAATAAATGAATGGATGAATAAAAAGAAAGAATGGCTGCAATAAATTGAACACTGGTGTTTTCTCAAAGTTCCTAGGGCATGGATGTAGGCCCTCAACCCTTTGACTTTTACCAGAGCAACTATACCTTTTTCAGTCTCACATCTAGGCTTCCAAATAAGGTTGCACATGTAAAATGCTTTTATTAAAAGTCTGAAAAACAGAGAAAATCTAACTATCACTGTAATTTCCTCCTCTGAATTCTGTTATACTTATAAGTGTATATAATTTAATGCTCACTATTCCCTAAGACATGGGGCTTCCCAGGTGGAGCAAGTGGTAAAGAACCTGCCTGCCAATGCAGGAGACATAAAAGACATGGGTTCAATCCCTGGGTCAGGAAAATCCCCTGGAGGAGGGCTAAGTCAGTTTTGAGTCCCCAAAGTCTCCTGAGGAATGAGACTACATTTTACATAAGCAGTGCTGGCCTATTCAATCTTCCATATAACCTGTACTTTCTT
This sequence comes from Bubalus bubalis, assembly GCF_019923935.1. Classification (NCBI taxonomy): domain Eukaryota; kingdom Metazoa; phylum Chordata; class Mammalia; order Artiodactyla; family Bovidae; genus Bubalus; species Bubalus bubalis. The sequence goes on from NC_059162.1 coordinate 94,305,453, forward strand.
ATACACTGACTCCTCAGAGAAAGTTTTAATTTTCTTACATCAAGCAACAAGTGGACATTTTGCGCCAACACACAGTGCAAAAGTGTGTTGCAAAAGCCTGCCAGGCAACAATTAGTTCTTATAGCATCACCACCTCCACTGGAAGAGCAGTGCTCATGCAACTATTTTAATATATTTCGCATTTATTTTACCATTCTTTTAATTAGTAGAAAAAGAGAAAAATTAAAGTGCCAATAAGGGTGACAATTAATATAAACTTTATAAACATAACGGAGAAATCAATTGAGAAATCATTAGGCATGCTAAAAGCAGTAAATCTTGATCATCAATAGGACACTCCTTAGACTTTAGCCCCTAAGATTTTAGTCCATTGCCTATACGTTCATTTTTAAAAGAAAGGTACAAAATGTATGACTATGTTTTATGAATAAATGTTATGTCTAAAAGTCAAAGTGTCATTAAGGACTTCATAGTATGTGGTGAGAATGCACCCCCTTTACACCCTGCAAGTCTGTTCAACTCAGTTTGCTTCCATGAACATTTTCAGTTATACATTATACATTAAAGCAGGGAAATGCTCTTCTTTATATATCTTCATTTACTCTGCACAATACTACCTACCAGCAACGTGTTCCAAATTAGATAAAAAGATTACTTAGCAAGATATAATGAATGAGTCTACCCTTTCAAAGAGGAGAGTATAAGAAAAGCATGAGCATACCACCACCAACAAAAACAAGGACAGAAGAATGAGTAATTGACCAAACAAGAAATAAACACATTTTATTCTTGAGGACACTGGGTTGGTATTCTTTTAAAATTAAAATGCCAAATGCTGATGGTGTGATGAAGCAGAAGGGAAATATAAATTGACAATCTCCCTTGGAAGCTACAGGGGAAGGTTTATATAAGGAATAAAGTATTTCAGGAATATTAAAATATTTATGTTTTTGTTCTGACAAGTTATTTTATGAATCTATCTACCCTAAGCTAAATAGAGATTTTGCTGAAGATTTATGTATGAGGATATTCAACACAGTATTATTTAATATAGAGAAAAATCTGTACAATACAGATGAATGGTTAAGTATGATTATTTATTAAATCATATAACACAAACTATTAGAAATCACATTTTCTTAGATCATTCAGTGTCATGGGAAAATTTTCATAATATAATATTTTAAATTTAGTATGGAAATTTATTTACACAGAATGACTCAATTTTGTAAAATTCACACATACAAACATACACTCTCACACAAACAACTGAAATATCAGAAAGGAATCCATAAGCATGTTACTGATAATTATCTTCTGGTATGATTATGGGCGATTATTAGTACCAGCCGTATACTACTCTATTTCCCCAAATTTCTACAGTGAGCAGTTACTAATTTTACTACTCAAAAATGATGAAAAAGGAAATGGTGGGATAAAATGTAAATAATTAAGAAAAATAAAACTATATATCAACTAATCCTGGCTATTCAGTAAGACAAATAGTCCACAATTGGTTAAATTTTGATAAAATGCAATTTCAAAAATTCAGGGAGGATCACAAACAGAAAGCAAATTAAGAAGAATGGTACACCACTGAGATCCAATTCTCCGGCAGTAATGTAACAAACTCCCAATACATGAATTCAGTAGCATTTCCCCTCCTGACGCCTAGTGAAATTATAACATCTAATTAGAGAATTAGTTATAGGGGATTTATTTCCCTTAAATGAAATCTTTAAGTGGTTATTTTGTTTTGAGGAGGGGTTATCACATAAAAATAAAAACTATAACCACAGAAGGAAAGTTTTTTAAGTCGGTAATCAATAGAATAATGGAATCTGTTTACTAATGATAATGCTGAGATGGTTATTTTTAAAGCAAAAGACTTTAACTTATTTTTAAAGCACAAGTCTGCAACTATGAGTTAAGTCTTTTCTTCTAAATGATTAATGATGCAGATGTGTCATGCCATGTTGATTGATGTTAATGCAGTAAGGGTTGCCCTAATATCCTTGATCAATATAACATTTCTAAATTAAACACTTTCCTTCACCACTGGGCTGATTTATAGTAATTTTGCATTTTAATAAATAAGCAAGCTCTAACGGACTGAGCTGAAAAGGTCAGTGATCAGTGCAACAGATGACTCTGCTAGACTTACACAGTTCCTAAAGGTTCTTCTAATTTAAACACTTTTTATTGTTTAAGAATGTTAAATTTTGTCTTATGCAACTTGTATTGCTTTAAAGGTATACCCAAATAAATCTGCAAACAAATTTCATATTGAAATCACTTTGAAAACACACTGATTAAAGAATGCCTTTATTAAAATCCTTTGAAAGTAAAGGATTATTTTATAATGAAAGAATATCACATATTGCTAATTTTCACCCTATAAAAATTTAGATTTTTTTTTCCTGTACACACCAGGTTTACTTAAGGCAAGAGACTCCTTCTATGTAGGTTGTTGCTGTTGTTTGGTTGCTAAATTGTCTCCAACTCTTTTGGAACCCCGTGGATTGTAGCCTGCCAGGCTGCTCTATCCATGGGATTTCCCAGGCAAGAATACTAGAGTGGGTTGCCATTTCCTTCTCCATGGGATCTTCCTGACCCAGGGATCAAACCCTAGTCTCCAGCATTGGCAGGTGGATTCTTATATCACTAAGCCACCAGGGAAGCCCTTCAATGTAGGTTCCTGTGCTGTGCTCAGTCGCTCAGTTGTGTCCGACTCTTTGAGATGCCATAGACTGCAGCCTGCCAGGCTCCTCCATCCATGAGGATTCTCCAAGCAAGAATATTTGAGTCGGTTGACATGCCCTCCTCCAGGGTTTATGTAGGTTGCTGCTAAGTCACTTCAGTCGTGTCCGACCCTGTGTGACCCCATAGACGGCAGCCAACCAGGCTCCGCCATCCCTGGGATTCTCCAGGCAAGAACACTGGAGTGGGTTGCCATTTCCTTCTCCAATGCATGAAAGTGAAAAGTGAAAGTGAAGTTGCTCAGTCGTGTCCGACATAGTAAAAAACAATCTAAGATCAAGGCCAGGACCCCTGACTTTCTATGTCTTCTCACACATATAACTTGGGGATACTTACACCTAATATATAAGGTTATGAGAATAAAGCAGAATAACAACACGAAACCCTGGATCCAGATCAATGATTACCAAACTTCAGTGTGTGTCAGAATCACTAGAGGACTCATTCCCAGAGTTTCTGATTCAGCAAGTCTGGGGCTCAGCCTGATATTCTGTGGTCTCAACAAGTTCCCAGGTGATGCTAGTTAGGTTAGCCTGGGACTGCACTTTAAGAGCTACTGATCTAGACAGACGTAGGCACAATCTACTAATCCTGGGCATTTAGCTTCTCTGAAACTCAGTTTTTCTGATTCTAAAACTGGAAATATAACTACCTCATTGGGGAGTTTAGGAATTATGGAAGTAATGTACATTGCCTGTTAAACAGAGTGCCTAGTTTATAAGACATATTTAGTAGTAGCTGTTACTGCCACTACTGCTACTATTTCTACTAAGCAATGGAACATGTAGAACATCACAAAAAATTTTAATTGCATTAAAATTGGCAATGCAATTGCCAATGCAATGGCACCCCACTCCAGTATTCTTGCCTGGAAAATCCCATGGACAGAGGAGCCTGGTAGGCTGCAGTCCATGGGGTCGCTGAGGGTCAGACACGACTGAGCGACTTCACTTTCACTTTTCACTTTCATGCATTGGAGAAGGAAATGGCAACCCACACCAGTGTTCTTGCCTGGAGAATCCCCTGGACGGGGGAGCCTGGTGGGCTGCCGTCTATGGGGTCACACAGAGTCGAACATGACTGAAGTGACTTAGCAGCAGCAGCAGCAGCAGCACTGTAATTTGAAGTTCCTTATATTTTACACCAATTCCTTTCTAGATAAAATTATAAAAGTTAATTATAAACTAGTTGACAAATTTCTATAACGTTTTTGTAGCATCTGAGAATGCCTCTAGAGCTCAACTGTTGGTGTTCAAATTCCATTGCTGCCTAATGTTACCTACATGTACGTGGCCCCCAGTTTCCTTACCCATAAAATAAAAATAACAGTACCTAACTTCATAAGGTCATAAAAACTGAATGGGTTAAACTACGTAAAACTCTGAATAGTATAAAATAAACCTTTGATAAATGTAGCTATCGTTATCATTATTCCAATACACTATCAGTAACATTATAAATCATTATATACATATATAAAAGCATTAAATAAATATAATTTTTGAAGGTAAAATTCAAATAACTGGATATCTTTCTAATTAGTACAAATTATGGTCCATTTAGTCTTTTATTAAGTTGTCCCATATTAACTGCCGATATGTAACTACTTTTGAATGATAAAAACAGTATGTACTTTCATATGGTTGAAGCTAGTAGCTTTCACCCCAACCTCTCTGATCATTCCTTTGAGCCTGTTGATGGTCCCACCCTAGTATACTGCCAGGTTTGGAGGCTCTCTTCTCATTCACATCTGCCAGAAGGTTCATAACCACCACTACCATAGTTTTAACCACAGACTAAAATATCTAGGTTTTAGCTAGCTCATAGATGCATTGCATTGGTCTACGTAATTGTTTTTTAAAACTGGAAGATTTAATATGCACATATTCAAACTCATGCACATACAAAAAAAAAATCTGGATTTCTGGCTTCTCTTGAAAAACTGGACAGTTTTCTCTTGAAAACATTGGACAAGCATTACCAAAAGTCTACAACTGTCTGGAATTAAGTACCAGCTACCCCTTCAAACAGGGCATAAGCTCTCCAAATCGCTAGTCTTCAGTCAGCTTTACTTTTCACTCCTTTACATATCTGCCTAGCCCTGAAGCATTCAATTTTCTAAATTCTATTAATAATTCTACCTTCCAGTCATAGGTTGATAACCACTAATCTCCATCTTCAGCCCAGGAAGGAAGGCATGCATGTTCAGTTGTGTCTAACTCTTTGTGACCCCAAAGACTGCAGCCAACTAGGCTCCTCTGTTCATGGACTTTTCCAGGCAAGAATACTGGAGTGAGTTACCATTTCCTTCTCCACAGGATCTTTCCAACCCAGGGACGGAACCTATGTCTCCTGTGTCTCCTGCACTGGCCAACAGATTCTTTACCACTGCACCACCTGGGAAGCCCAGACTTAGACCCAATTGGCATCACCATCAATACCTGTATGTCCCAAAGACACCTCAAATTTAAGAAGTCCCACACCATCTCTGTTCTAAATTCTCTATTTCAGATGTTGATAACATCCAAACAAAATAGTAAGCCACATCCTTCTTACACCTTTACTACTCTCAATTCTCTCAGCTCCCATTTCCCAAGCAATCAACAATTCCTAAAGATTTACTTACTAAAAAAATCTCAAGTCTGTTTTCCTCTTCTCTTTCCCCATTACCAATGGCTTTAATCCACTCAGGGCCTTAAAAATCAAGGGTCTTTATCTAGAGAACCATGTCTTATTCTATCTAATCTCTGCTTAAAACTCTGCTTCATTGGCTCCTACCAGACCTCAGGATAAAAATAAAACCCTTTCATATTAGACGTACGCCTCTGCCTCAACTCCTGTCCACTGTCCTAATGGTACCAAACATTCAAAGTTCTTGGAACACATGTGGTAGCATCATATTTCCATACCTTTGCAAATGCTACAACACCCCTCCGCCTGGTAAACTTCTCTTCAGACTTCAGAACTCTACCAGGTAGAGGAGGCAAGGAAGGGGAGGTGAGAGACAGAGCTTGGGGACAGGGACTTTTAGTTTTTATATTATGTAATTCTGGGCAACCTGAAATTTTTTAGAACTAGTATAATTTTAAGTTGTTATTATTTTAAAAAGAATTACTTGGTAACAAGAAAAACTCTGCTCTTTGTGAAGTACTGACTGTCTTTTTTGCCTCTCCATTATATCAGTGTCCTATACATATTTCTACTACTAGAGCGTATTTCATACTACATTATAATTACTTCTTCACAAGCTCGCTAACATCCTGGCTTATGTCTTATTAACCTGTATACAGTTCTGAGTTACACATACTATTCATATATTAAATGTTTGAACACAACAGCCAGTCTAATGGATACCAAAACTGCTATCCACACAATGTCTAGCTAAGAATCCAAATGCAAACAACTCTGGCTGACTGAGAGAAAAAGGAATCATTTTTCGCTCTTATCAGAAGAGCCAGTTTATAAAGATGAATTGGCAATCATTTTCTTTTTAATCTCTGAAAAATGGCATAATAAAGCTGTAGGTTTCAAATCTGTTTAAAGCTCTAACATGCAAGGACTGTAATTTCAATTATTACCTAAAGAGGGGAAAAGGAGTTTTTTCTTTTTTTTTTCAAAACTAAAGTTAATTTAAATTAACTTTGTTTTGAGAATTTTATGATATCTCTTTAAAATTATAGCTACTCTGAAATATCAAGCTACCAGAACTGAGAATCATTATAATGAAAAATTATCTATTGTTTCAGGAAAGTTTGTTCTCTTCATGGCACCAGTCCTCTTTATGATTAACAAAATATGTTTTAGGATACAGGACCTGTAGGTCAACTAGAGAGTCAAACCACAGTGGAAATAAAAATGATGGATAACATTCTGTCTACATATATACTATACACCTGACTTTCTTGTTACTATGGATGAATTGTCTATGCTCTGAGCCAAACGCAATGCCCTCCCTGTGTATTAGGTGTCATCCTGTCTTGCTGTCTCAAAGACACCGATCTAATGATTTTCCCTTTTCTCTCTTGCGTCATTGACTTTTCTCTCTCTACTGAGTCACTACCAACAGCATAAGAATGGCATGTCATTATTGCTCTTATCTTTAAAAAAACTTATTTCCCTCTCCCAGCTACTATTGTATTTCTCACCCTCCCTTTATAGCAGAACTTAAAAGCACTGTCTATGCTCTTAATTTTAAATTGCTCTTCTCAAGGTTATCAATAGACTTAATTGTTAAATCTTGTGATCATTTCTCAGCCCTCAACTTTCTCAATCAGGAGCATTTGACACAGTTGCTGATGCCTCTCACCTCCAAGAAATACTTCCTATCTTGGTTTTCCGGGTACCACATTCACCTGGTTTCCTTCCTCTTTTTTGGTTGATTCTTTTCAATCTCTTTTGCTAGTTCCACTTCTCCTCTGTGCTTCTAAATAAATGTTAGAGTGTTCCAGAGTTCATTACTTGGACCTCTTCTCTTTTCTCTCCATACTTCCTCCCAAATTCTCACAGCTTAAATACCATCTATATGCCAATGACTCCCAAATTTATTATTTATTTAAAGCCTGAACTTCTCTCCTGAACGCCACACTTCAATTGCCTACTTGACATCTCCATTTGGACATTTGATAGGCATCTAGAACTTTATTATAAGAATGTCCAAGGCTACGCTCTCGATGCCCACCTGTCTGCCACCCCCAACTGGTTCCCCACTTCAGTTAATGGCAACACCAGTCTGGCTCAAGTCAAAAATATGGTGTCATCCTGTCTTCCTACTGTCTTTTTTTCACATGCTACATACAGTACAACCTTCAAAAAAATATAATACCTAACAACAAACTACTACTTAGCAATATAAAAGGAACTACCAATACATGCAACAAGATGGACGAGCATTAAAAACATACTGAGCTAAAATAAAGCCAGACACAAAAGAGTACATACTGAAAGATTCTATTTGTGTGATACTCTCCACAAGAAAAATTTAATCTTTAGCGATAGAAAGTAGATCAGTTGCTGTCTGGAGCCAGGGGCTGGAGTGTAGACTGACAAAGGAATAAAAGAATCTTCTGGATGACAGAAATGTTCCAGATCTTGATTATGGTAGCAGCTATATGAGTAAGTAAATTCGTCAATATTCACTGAATTTTATAGAGTATACATTTTATTGCATATTAATTATACCTCAATAGAGTTGATTAAATACACATGCACAATTCAACCACCTCTCACTACCTCTCTACTCCCACTGCTACCACGTGGGAGCCGCCATCATCTCTCTTCTGGATTACTCTAGCCTCCTAATTAGTTTCTCTGCTCTGTTCCTGCCTCTTGCATTTTATTCTCAAAACAGTGTCCAGAGTGATAACTGTTTAAAAATCACATCATGTCACTCCTCTGCTTAAAACCATCTATAATGGCTTCTTATCTCAGTAAAATTCAATGTCCTTACTGTGCCATATAAGGCCTCATACAACATTACCTCTTAGACATCATCTCACACTACCCTCCCCATGGTTATCCGCACTCCAACCAGAGCGGGCCTCCTTGCTGGTCTTCAAATACGGCAGGCACACCCTTTTGCACTTACTGTTTCCTTTGCCTGGAGTGATTTACTCTTCATCATCATCCCCAACAAAGCCATATAAGCTTGTTCCCTCACTTCCTTCAGGTCTTTCACTGAAAGGCATCATCCCAATGAGTCTCCCCAGCCATCTAAAATTTTAAGCCACCCCCTACAAATATACACACACTTCTATTTCATTTTCTCCTTTCCTGCATTTTTTTTTTTCCTTGCCAGGACTTGGCACTGTCTTATTTCCTTATATTTTACCAATTTATCTTATTTATTGGCTTTCTCCTCTACCAGATTAGATGCTACAGAGGGGAGGAATTTTATATTTTGTTCACTACTGTATCCCCAGAACTTAAAATAATGTCTAAAATAGATGTTGAACAAATTAGTGGATCTAAACAAATTCTAGCTTTCCCTTTAAGAGTTGAAAGTAAGCAGAATTTGTTTTATAGATGTCTCAATTGATACTTCACTTGCTTCAAAAAATTGTTATATTAAACTTTAAAAAGTCAACACATTTACACACATGCTAATGTATATCCATCTTAACTTGCTTTCAATTCTAATCAAGAATATAAGACCTTAGACGGAAAATTTCATCAATTTTTCACCAAACTTATGAGCAAGGACCTATGAAGGCAAAATAATTCTTATTATGTCCAAGAATATAAAGAATATTAGAGTTCTTTACAAAAGCCAAATAATCTCATGTTGTCTGAGACTTCCAAAACTATTACAGCAGAAAATAAACTAATGAATCCAACAGTCTCAGAGCTAAGTATCCATTAAAAAAATATATATAACACTTATTTATCCTTGTCATTTAAATGATTCATTAAAGGAATCACTTGTTTTACAAGCAAACAACATAAATACAGAAGTGTTAAAGGGAAGATCAGTTTAACATAAATAATTTATATTAGAGAAGGTAGAGGTGCCTTTACTCTAGAGGCCTGAGTCTCCTCTCTTTTAAACAGGCAAACAATACAGCTTCTGAAGTCCAAAGAAGATGTCTTCTTAGTAACTGCAGAGGAATTTCATACTGCAGTCTTTACCTGTATCTAGCAGCTACTACTTGAAATACATTAAAGTATTCAAGTTCATTCAAGTAAAGAGTTCCACAGTGTGGGTATTATCTGGTTTCACTGATAAGCAGCATTACATATTTAACCTAAAAATAAAGGCCATAGACTTTCTTAAACTAAGATTTTAAATGTTTTATGAAATTAAATGTAGTAGAAAATTTCAAGAGAGCATTATTAGTTAAAAGCAGTTCTGAGTAAAGAATATGACCAAACATAATAAATACTCTAAGAATGCTTTTTCCTAAAAGCATTAGAGATATCACAAGTGAGTACATTGGCTTGTCTTTATTATATATAAGCTGCATCTTTCATTTCTATGTGCCAACAAGACAATGAAGAAAAATTACTGCAATATACTATCCTAATACAGAAGGACAATAGCTGTCTGAACATCTCACATAACATATCTGGTCACTGTTAGACTTCATAACCAAAACATTTTTAAACAATAAATTGATTTACTATTTTTTTAATCCTGGTATACCTAGCGTCTATCACAGTGCACTGTCACTTGTAGTTCAGAAAAAGTGCAAATATTCTCAATTTCTAAGTTTCTTGGACTGCTTTAAATATAAAATAGAGGTTACTCTCAATAGGCAAAAATAGCAAAAACATTAGTATCAAAGCTACTAGACACTCCTAGCAGATGAGAGTACATTAGGACAGGATCCTTAAAACTGACTTTTATTTGCTGGTTTAGAGTTTTCAAAGCAAGATGAAATGAGAATGATCATCCAGTACCTTACCCTTTCTACCGGTGAACCAGAGCATGCAATGCCGAAACATAGCAGTGGCAGATGGCATTTGGTGTTATTAACTATAAAAAGGATAATAGCAGAGAAATGATGGCTGGCAGACAAGACACAGAATGCAGATGAAATGAATGCAAACTTGTAGTTCTTGAAGCAAAGCAAAACCTTAAGCCAAAGGCTGCCACTAGCTTCAATTTAATTTATATTTTGAGTTTTACAGGGACAAACACTGCAACCTTCACAATCAGTCTTTAGACTCTTCATGCAGAAGCAGAGCCATACTCCTCGATAAAGAAGATCAGCAACCTTCTGTAAACACAAGCCAGCAGCAGCAGCAGCAGCAGCCCATTACTCTCTCCCTTCACTGATTTTTATCGTTTAAATTTTTAATCTCCAACTGCAGCCAGATCCACAGATGTTTCAAAGAGATCTGTATCCACTGCAGATACGATTAAATCCCTGCCTAACCTGCAGTACCACTTCATCCAGAACGTTCCTGTGCAATCGTTCATACAGGATCAGTTGTAAAAACCATTCTAGTCATCCAGCAAACAACCCAAAGGAGAAGGAAAGAAGCAGTTGGGACTGTGAAGAGAAAAAAATCTCTTCTTTCAGCTCACCCTGGAAATGGAAGGTTTTCTGATCAACAGTTATTGTGAAGGTGCTGTCGTCCTCATCGTCTATACCAATCACAGCTCCCTGTGAAACAAAGAGCAAAATCCCAATAAGGCAAACAATGACATCAGCAATATTCGCTACTGCTACAGCCCTGGAATGCTCAATGCACCGACGACACTGGAAGCAGGCTAGACACAGAAAAGGGAACCTGAGACTCCAGCTTTGCTTACAGAGGGGGGTGGCAGAGCACTGTAGGAGTCTGCAACGGTACTTTCTACTCTTGCTTAGGGGCATGGATATGGTGAGGACAAGGGGATAAACATAGAATCTAAGTCTAGAATCTATTTAAAACCCAGCCATTGACCCTTTCTGAGTTTTGGATTGCTCTCTAAAATGGGAGTCACCTCAGTTGTTCTGAGGCTCAAAGAACACTAGTGCTTTTCATTAGGCTGCTTCTGTGTTATATTTATTAGTAAAGAAACACCAGGTGACAATTGCTTCAAAACCCTGTCCCAGTGGCTTCTTCCAGGTGTGTGCTGCTACTGCACTTTCCATATCATACTGTGATCATCTATGTCTGCCTTCTCCCATTGAATTGCTATGAGATCTAAGGACTATTTTATTTTGAGACATGGCATTCAAGTACACACTCAGTATATGTTTTTTTAAATAAAAGCATGAACAATTCTCCAAACGAGAGGGGTAAGGTAGGCCTGCAGTTATAAGTTGCTTGTTTCAGGAAGGTGGATAGACTGGGTTTTAAACTTTATCTTTTTTTTGTATTTAACTATATGCAGCCATATTAAAACAATATAAAGCTATGAAAAACAGGGAGCCTACTGGTCAGTGTCCTTAAGAAATAAGGGTCCTAAGTATTCCAAACAGAGCAGCTAGAGAACATGACACAAGTACAATGCCCCACATTGGTGACTAAGAAGCAGTTTACCAATGACAAAACCAGGACCTGCTAAAATGGGACTGAAAGGACTTAAGGGGCCAAAATTCCAAATCTTGTGAAAAAAGGCTACTCCTATCCCAGGAGTTTCAGGTAATAGAGTCAAACATTTACAGGTCACCCATGCCACTTTACTTTTGCAAAAGACCTACATTAGTATAGCTCGTCCCAACTTATGATAGTTTGACTTAGGACTTTTCAACTTTACAGGTATGAAAGACATAAATACTCAGCAGAAAGCATACTCTGAATTTTGAATTTGGGTCTTTCCCCGAGCGAGCAATATGTGGTGATACTCTCCCATGATCCTGGGCAGCAGCTCCCAGTCAGCCATGTGATCACAAGGGTGAACAACAAACAGTGACAACCATTCCTGTATCCAATTAACCATTCTGGTTTTTAGTACGGTATTCAATAAATTACATGAGCTATTCAACGTGTGTGTGTGTTGGTCACATTCGACTCTGCAACTCCATGAGCTGTAGCCCACCAGGCTACTCTGTCCATGGGATTCTCCAGGCAAGAATACTGGGGCTATTCAATACTATATTATAAAACAGGCTTTGTGTGAGATGATTTTGCCCAACTATAGGCTCACATAACTGTTCTGAACATGTTTAAGGCAGGTGAGCCTAAGCCATGGTATTCAGTACATTAGGTGTATTAAATGCATGTATTAAATGCATTTTTGACTTACAATAGGTTTACTGTATGTAACCCCATTGTAAGGCTGTACCTGTTTTCACTTACCAAAATAAATCTGGAAATTTTCCAGAAAATAGGTGAAAAGCAAAAATAGCATTCAGCATTTGTTTTGCCCTAAGCCATTACAGAGGCAGCGCACACCATAAACAATAAGAGTAGAACCGCCAAGCTCCCCGCTCAGGAACTACACTTGGCATCTCAGCATCAAGTTGTCAGCTTTGAACTGTATCGATGAGCATCTTGGCTTTATCTCTATTTGTTTTGTGTATATGTTAGGAAGCAGCATCCTAAGGTATTGCTTTTCTGCTTTCGCCATTTTGCCTTACAAAAAGTTTCATAAGAGTACTCATCTTTTAGATAGGAGAGGAAACCTGTGTTCATTTCTTCTCAGAGACTGTCTGGATGAACCCCAATTCTATCCAAATCCCATCAACCTGCATTACCTTAGCTATTCCTCTGTACTATATAGAGTAGGGATTTTTATAACTGTTTTCAGATACAGAAAGTGTATCCAAAATATAATGACTTACCCAGGTCATACAGAGTTAATGGCAGAACCAGAACCATTTGGCATGGTACCTACTTATTCTATGACAGCAAAAAAAGACACATCTTGGTGGGTAAGCATGTGTGGGAGCAACTCATTCAGGTTAATTTCATGGTTAGTGGAGTTAACCTTCTAACTTTATGATGCAGCAAATATCTGCTAAGTCATAACTAAATACAGCATATATACTGTTAATAGATATAGGCTTAGAATATATAACAATAGTGCCTCCGGTAGAGGAGCCAAAACATGTAAAGAGATGAATATACATAAAACAAGGCAAAAAGAGACCTCTACTTGGATGAACTTTGAAAACACGCTGAAGAAGAAGTTTGTCACAAAGGACATATTGTATGATTCCATTTATATGAAATGTCCCAAACAGGCAAATTCATAGAGACCAAGAATAGGTTAGTGGTTGCCCAGGGCTGGGAGGTAGGAGAAGGAGGTGGGGTAAAATGAGGAGTAGTTGCTAATAAGTGTGAGTTTCATTATAGGATGACAAAAAAAAAAAATTCTAAAATTGAAATTGTAATGGTAGTTGCACCAAAAACACTGAAATGTCTCCTTTAAATGGGTGAATTATATCTCAACTGTTGAGATATAATAACTGACCACCATCCCAAACTTGAGTTCTTTTAGCCCCTTAATATAAATTCATCAGTTAGCTAGTCAACTCAGAAACCTCTAGGTTCTAACACTTGTTCTCCCTTATTCCATCACCACAAGTTGTGCTCATTCCACTTCCAAACTATAATGTCAAATTCTCCCAACTCTTCATTCTATGAACTGTTATTGCCCTATTTCAGGTTTTCATCACTTCTTGCTTGATGAAGCAATCTGTCTTCAGTCTGGCTACCTTTAGTCCACAGTCCTTGATATTGCCAGAATAGTATTTATAAAGCACAAGCTCTTATAGGAGCCTCAGATATTTAAAACTTTCCTTGGCTCTCCATGAACTATGAGATAAAGCCAACAATTCTTCATAATGCCATTCAAGATGGTTCAAAATCTGGCCCAATCAACATTTCTACAGCCACTTCTTCCTCACCTCACAGAGACCCTGTAGGTACTCAGCCTCAAGATTTCTTCTATGCACTGAAAGAAAACACCAAGCAATTTCACTTTTTCATGTCCTTCCTCAAGTTCAATTCCTACCATTTGCTAAACAAAAGCAAAACCCCACACTCCCACTAGCAACCACCTCCTTTCTTACAGCTTTCACCAGGAGGAGCTTTTTGAAAACTGCCCACACCTTAACCTTTCACCTACTCCTGGCAATTAGCTTCCCTTCCCACCTCTGCACCAAGTTTTACTCTCACAGCTCTTCAATACCTCTTTACTACATTAGAGTTTTGTCATAGAACACTGCTCTGAAGCACTGCTACTGCTCCTAACCACTTCTTTTTTAAAACTTGTTCTTTCAAGGACTCTTAATTACTTAAGTTGTGCTTCAGAAACATTTCTATCCAAGTATCTTTGACAACCCATAGGGGAAAGAGCATTCTTTCTTGGTTCATTACACTTTTCCCCTCCTCTATCCAAATGCTTCTTTGAAGACTCTGGAACCTACCTAACCACCTCCAATGCCAACCCAGTCTTGCCATTGCCCTGAGCATTCTTCAGTGTACAGATGCACAATTCATCTGACACTCTGGCCTCTCAGTTTCTTGATTATTCAACTAACATAAACTTCACTGTCATTCTCCTTCATTGACTCATTCCCATGGCAATTCCTTAGACCTGGATATCTTACCATATCCAATACGATAGCTATTAGTCACATAAAGGTATTTAAATTTTAATTATAATTGAGTAAAATTAAGTAAAACTTTAAATAAGTTCTTCAGTCATATTTCAAATACTCAATAGCCCCATGTGACTAGAGGCTATGGGACTAGACACTGTAGATACAGAACATTTTAATAATTGCAGTAAATTCTACTGGACAGCATTGTCCTTGACCTAGTCATTACAGAGAATTGAACCATAGTAAAAAAGTTAACACTGTCAGTTAGTGAACTGGCAGTAATAAACCAGCCACTATGATAAGCATTTTACATACATCACTTGAAAATAACGTTATACTGAAAGGTAAGCAGTCATGTACAGATGTGAGAGTTGGACCATAAAGAAGGCTGAGCACCGAAGAACTAATGAATCATGGTGCTTTTGAATCATGGTGCTGGAGAAGACTCTTGAGAGTCCGTTGGACTGCAAGAAGACCAAACCCTTTGATTCTAAAGGAAATCTACTCTGAATATTCAATGGAAGGATTGATGCTGGAGCTGAAGCTCCAATACTTTGGCCACCTGATATGAAGAGCTGACTCATTGGAAATGACCTAGATGCTGGGAAAGATTGAGGGCAGGAGGAAAAGAGGGAGGCAGAGGATGAGGTGGTTAGATAGCACGACCAACTGAATGGACATAAAAGTGAAAGTCGCTCAGTAGTGTCTGACTCTTTGCAACCCCATGGACTATGCAGTCCATGGAATTCTCCAGGGGCCAGAATACTGGAGTGGGTGGCCTTTCCCTTCTCTGGGGGATCTTCCCAACCCAAGGATCGAACCCAGGTCTCCTTCATTGCAGGCAGATTCTTTACCAACGAAGCCACAAGGGAAGCCTGGCGTGCTTCCCTGGACATGAATATGAACAAACTCTGGGAGATGGTGAAGGACAGGGAAGCTTGGTGTGCCATAGTCCATGGGATGGCAAAGAGCCAGACACAACTTAGCGACTGAACAACAAACATATACACAAGTCATAACTGTACAAGCTCAATAAAGAAACACTCTCCTTGTATCCTTTCCTAATCATTACCCTTGTCCTCCAACCCAAAGTCAAACAGTATCCCTACTTCTAACATTAAAAGTAGTTTTGTCCATCTTCATACAAATGGACTCATATCACATATTTTCTTTTGTGTCTGGCTTCTTTCACTCAACATGTTTGTGAAATTCATCCAAGAGGCTACATGTAGCAACGGTTTGTTCATTTCTATTGCTATATATAGTATTCTTTTGTAGGAATATCCACAATTTATCAATTTCATTGCAGATGGACATTCATGTTGTTTTCCAGTCTTAGGTTATTAGAATCATGCTGCTATGACATTGTCATTCATATCTTTTGTGTTATATATATATATGTATACATATGTTTATATTTCTAGTAGATACAGTGTAGGAATGAATTTGCTAAGTCTTATGGTATGCACACTCCAATTTTAATAGACACTGTCAAACAGTTCTCAGTTCACTTCAGTTGCTCAGTCGTGTCCAACTCTTTGCGACCCCAAGACTGCAGCACGCCAGGCTTCCCTGTCCATCACCAACTCCTGGAGCTTGCTCAAATTCATGTCCATTGAGTCGGTGATGCCATCCAACCATTTCATCCTCTGTCATCCCCTTCTCTTCCTGCCTTCAATCTTTCTCAGCATCAGGGTCTTTTCAGATAACTCAGTTCTTCACATCAGGTGGCCAAAGCATTAGAGTTTCAGCTTCAGCAACAGTCCTTCCAATGAATATTCAGGACTGATTTCCTTTAGGACTGACTGGTTGGAATTCCTTGCAGCCCAAGGGACTCTCAAGAGTCTTCTCCAACACCACAGTTTAAAAGCATTAATCCTTCGGTGCTCAACTTTTTTTATAGTCCAACTCTCACATCCATACATAACTACTGGAGAAACCATAGCTTTGACTAGACAGACCTTTTTCGACAAAGTAATGTCTCAGCTCTTTAATAAGCTGTCTAGGTTGGTCATAGCTTTTCTTCCAAAGAGCAAGTGTCTTTTAATTTCATGGCTGCAGTCACCACCTGTAGTGATTTTGGAGCCCAAAAAATAAAGTCTGTCACTGTTTTCATTGTTTCATCATCTATTTGCCATGAAGTGATGGGACCAGATGCCATGATCTTTGTTTTCTGAATGTTGAGTTTTAAGCCAACATTTTTACTCTCCTCTTTCACTTTCATCAAGAGCCTCTTTAGTTCTTCTTTGCTTTCTGCCATAAAGGTGGTATCATCTGCATATGTGAGATTATTGACATTTTTCCCCGCAATCTTGATTCCAGCTTGTGCTTCATCTAGTCTGGCATTTCTCATGATGTACTCTGCATATAAGTTAAATAAGCAGGGTGACAAGATATACCCTTGACGTACTCATTGAGCCAAAAATACTCCAAACTATGGTGTATGGAAGTTTCAATTGTTCTACATCTTCACTAACACTTTTTTTACGTTAGTCATTCTGGCAGGTGAGTACTAGTAGCTCATAGTGGTCCTAATTATATTTCCCTGAAAACAACAAAGTTCAGTATCTTTTTATGTTTGTGACCATTTGGCGAGACTTTTGTGAAATAGTTCAAGTTTCTTGTCTGTTGAATAAACTAGACTATCATTTTCTAATTATTTGTAGGAGGTTTTTTTAAAATATATCCTGGACATGAATCTTTCATTAGTTATGAATTAGGGAAATATATTCTCCCACCCTCTTGCCAGCCTTTATACTCTCATAATGATGTCTTTGGAGAAGGCAGTGGCGACCCACTCCAGTACTCTTGCCAGGAAAATCCCATGGACGGGGGAGCCTGGTGGGCTGTGGTCCATGGGGTCGCGAAGAGTCGGATACGACTGAGCGACTTCCCTTTCACTTTTCACTTTCATGCATTGGAGAAGGAAATGGCAACCCACTCCAGTGTTCTTGCCAGGAGAATCCCAGCCTGGTGGGCTGCCGTCTGTGGGGTCGCACAGAGTTGGACACGACTGAGGCGACTTAGCAGCAGCAGCAGCAATGATGTCTTTTCATGAAGAGTTAACTTTAACGTAGTAAAATGTATTGGTTTTACATCTATGGTTGTGCTTTCTGTATCTTCTTTAAGAAATCTTTACCAATCCTAATGCCATGAAAGTATTCTCCTATGTTATCATCCGGAAGTCTCTACATTTGAATTTCAAGTGATGCGAACAGCTGACTCACTGAAAAAGACCCTGATGCTGGGAAAGACTGAAGGCAGAAGAAGAGGGTGACAGAGGAGGAGATGGTTGGATAGCATCACCAATTCAATGGACATGAACTTGGGCAAACTCTACAAGATGGTGAGGGACAGGGAAGCCTGGCATGCTACAGTACGTGGGGCCGTGAAGAGTCGGACATGACTTGGCACCTGAACAACAACAATAATCAAGTGGAATAAGTCCTCTAACATTTGTCTTTTGGCCTTTATAAACTAACTGTAAATCAACATCATGACCACGGTCATAGCCAGTTCTCCCTAGAATGGCAGGTGAGAGAAGTTGCTGTATCTACTGGGGTCTCTTCGTTGACTAAGATAGGAATCAAAAGTGAATATTCTTGGCCCTTTATAAACTTTACAGTCAGCAGTTGAACAAGTTTTACACACACATACTCACTTTTTAGGATACTGATTGGGAACAAACTGGGACTGCCATTTATTTAGGTCTTTTTTTAATATTTATTTTTAATTAGAGGACAACTTCTTTACAATGTTGTATTGGTTTCTGCCATACATCAACATGAGTCAGCCATGGGTATACATATAACTTCAGTGTTTATAGTTTTCTGAGTAAAGGTCTTATCTGCCTATTGTTAATATTTATTCCTAAGTAATTAATGTTTTGATGCTATGGTAAATGTTCTTGTTTTTAAAATTTTATTTTCTAATTACAAGTTGTTGATATATTGAAATAGTTTATTTTTGTATAGTGTCCTTGGATTTCCCCAGATCAGATCAGATCAGATCAGTCGCTCAGTCGTGTCCGACTCTTTGCGACCCCATGAATCGCAGCATGCCAGGCCTCCCTGTCCATCACCAACTCCCGGAGTTCACCCAGACTCACGTCCATCGAGTCAGTGATGCCATCCAGCCATCTCATCCTCTGTCGTCCCCTTCTCCTCCTGCCCCCAATCCCTACCAGCATCAGAGTCTTTTCCAAGGAGTCAACTCTTCACATGAGGTGGCCAAAGTACTGGACTTTCAGCTTTAGCATCATTCCTTCCAAAGAAATCCCAGGGCTGATCTCCTTCAGAATGGACTGGTTGGATCTCCTCGCAGTCCAAGGGACTCAAGAGTCTTCTCCAACACCACAGTTCAAAAGCATCAATTCTTTGGCACTCAGCCTTCTTCACAGTCCAACTCTCACATCCATACATGACCACAGGAAAAACCATAGCCTTGACTAGACGAACCTTTGTTGGCAAAGTAATGTCTCTGCTTTTGAATATGCTGTCTAGGTTGGTCATAACTTTCCTTCCAAGGAGTAAGCGTCTTTTAATTTCATGGCTGCAGTCACCATCTGTAGTGATTTTGGAGCCCAGAAAAATAAAGTCTGACACTGTTTCCACTGTTTCCCCATCTATTTCCCATGAACTGATGGGACCGGATGCCATGATCTTCGTTTTTGAATGTTGAGCTTTAAGCCAAGTTTTTCACTCTCCACTTTCACCTTCATCAAGAGGCTTTTGAGTTCCTCTTCACTTTCTGCCATAAGGGTGGTGTCATCTGCATATCTGAGGTTATTGATATTTCTCCCAGCAATCTTGATTCCAGCTTGTGTTTCTTCCAGTCCAGCATTTCTCATGATGTACTCTGCATATAAGTTAAATAAACAGGGTGACAATATACAGCCTTGATGAACTCCTTTTCCTATTTGGAACCAGTCTGTTGTTCCATGTCCAGTTCTAACTGTTGCTTCCTGACCTGCATACAAATTTCTCAAGAGGCAGATTAGGTGGTCTGGTATTCCCATCTTCTTTCAGAATTTTCCACAGTTTATTGTGATCCACACAGTCAAAGGCTTTGGCATAGTCATAACCTTGCTAAATTCATTTTTCAATTCTTTAGTTTATCTGCAGATTCTTTTGGATTCTCTATATGTTCAATTAAAGCTGCCATGAATAATAACAATTTTATTTCTTCTACTCCAATCCTCAGACTTTATATTTATTTTTCTTGTTTTATTCATTGGCTAGGACTGCCTGGTTTCAGATTGACCCTAGAGTGGTAGGCAACGTTGAACACAAGGAGAGTAGGGGGCATCCTTGTCTTGCGATTGGCCTCTCTTCCATTGTCCACTGTAGCTATTTAAAATCTTCTCTACTTTCCCTGAACCCTCAATAACCTAAAAAGTCATAAGATAGGAACTCTACACCTTTTATGCCCTCCTACCTGAAGATTCATCTGCATCCATACCCAGTCTTGCTTCTTTTCACTTGTCGTAATTGGAAAAGTGCCTATTACTTCCTCAGGTCTCTGACTCTAATCTTCAGCTCCTCTTCCTTTCTACTGGCTCCTTCTCAACTTCATTTACATATGAGAAGACTTTACACTCTTTAACAACAACAAAAACAATACCAACAATCTTTCTCCATTATACATCCTAATCTAGCAAATGGCCCACCTCTCTCTTTCTGTTCCAACCAAGATTATTATTCAGACTTGTCCAAGTCTCCTGCCTAAAATTTATTTTAACCTCCCACTCCTTGTAATCGTATCAGTAGCTCTTCTTTACATTGAAATAAGGTGCTGTATGATCCAGTTTATCTGAGACAGTTTCAGATTATTCCTATTATTGTTTGTTGTTGTTCAGTTGCTAAGTCATGTCTGACTCTTTGAGTCCCCATGACTACAGCATGCCAGGCTTCCCTACCTATCCTTCACTATCTCCTGGAGTTTGCGCAAACTCATGTCCATCGAGTCAGTGATGCCCATCCAACAACCCTGTTCTCTGTTGCCCACTTCTCCTCCCGCCCTCAATCTTTCCCAGTGTCAAGGTCTTTTCCAATGAGTCGGCTCTTCACGCCAGGTGGCCAAAGCATTGGAGCTATTTTTTTATTCCTGTTATCCTAGCATAATGATGAATAGAACCCCCTTTTATTCTTAGAGGAGTGTCCTGCTTTAGGGGATATGGTCACTCTATCATGGCCTAGACCAAAGACCCTCAGTGATTTGCTCCACACCTACCTCTCATCTCTCATCAAATTCTATACTTGGGCAGTTTGAGGTTTACCAATTTCCCCAAGCTGTCTTCCACCAAACATCCTTCCTCTCCCCTAATCTGGGTTTATACTATTTATCTTTATATCTGGTAAAGCAAAATTCCCTTTTCTAATCCATATATGAAATAATATTCTATCATTAAGCAAAGTTCTTTGTTATGCTAACTCATCAAAATTTCGAAGTTTTTACTTCATTCCTGCTTTTATGACTCATTGTGCCAACATAATAAACATATATATCTTTCAATGACTTTCCATGATTTTTCTTCTGAAGGTTTCAGATGATCAACCTTTCAGGTTCTGCCAGGATTTAGGCTCACCATGGTGCCTGCTGCTCCAGGTCACACTATCCAGGTTCCAGAAGGTAATGGGAGATGGAGTTATGAAATCAGTTGAGTTTCCTGACTTCACCTCTTCTCTTTTTTTCTATATCCACAAACATATTTCAGACATAATCATAGTTCTGGTACCAAAGACAGGAAGACAGTTTTGCTCTCATGTCTTGGGAAAAAAAACAGAACGCTGGCTATTTCAGGGCCAATCTCCCTTCGTCAAAAAGAGAAAAGTAGAATGGTAAACTGGCTCCAAAGAAAATAAAAAAGAAATGATGACTCCTCTGGGACACAGATCGCTCATATGGCTCCTAAAAGGAATGTTGACTGTGCTAAGAATACACAGCACAGCTACTCCCACTGCGACTCTACAACTGCACATTTTCCCTCACTGCTGAAATATTAAAGTCTTACATTCGTGTATCGTTTTCACATTCTCACATTATATGATCTCACATGAATATAACACATAAATATGATCTCTCAGATTTGGGCAGAACAGGTATTACTCTTCTTTAGAAATTAGAAAACCAAGACTCAGAGTATATTAAAAAAAATATTGCCTAAGGTCCGACAACTAAAAGACAGGAGAATTCAGGTCTTCCAACTCCTGAGCCAAAGTTCATTCTTAATAGGGCATACGTATAATAAGCAATATTCATTAATTCAACATACTTACTAAATCCCTATTCTGGGCCAGGAGCAATTAACAGCCAGGGGATATAAATAGGAATAAGATATATCTCTGCACTGTAAGAGCACATGAGCACATAGTTCAGAGAGGAGAGAGAAAAGTCAACAACACAGAGGGAAGCAGGAAAGCTGGAGGTCCAGCGTGCTCATCAAGGCCACAGCTGCATAAAAAAGAAATGATGCATCAACATCATTCAGTGATTCAATAAGTATTTATTGAGTTTTCTGGTGAAAGCAATAGGGTGGTGAACAATTTGCTTTCCTTTCTTCACTCAATACTATTTTGAGGTTTGTTCATATTGAGTAAATAAATACATACTTTTCATGTCAAGAATAGAAATATATGTGTGTGTACATATGAATACATATACACACAAACGCTATCCATGTTGAGAATATGCACATAACTGTTATCTGTTATATAGTATCCTATTATATAAGTATACCACAATGTCTAATTTCCCTGTGTAGAACATTTAGGTTACTTTTAATTTTTCCTATCCCAATAATGCAACAATAATCATCACTGTATATGTTTCCTGCTAACATTTCTGCAAGAGAATATTAAGCAAACACTCTGAAATGGCAGACAGTTCCATTTTTATATAGAATCAGACACATCTTCAATCTTACTAAAGATTACAAAGTGTTAGTTGCTCAGTTGTGTCCAACTCTTTGAGAGCCTATGGACTATACGTAGCTCTCTAGGATCCTGTCCATGGAATTCTCCAGGCAGGAACACTACAGTGGGTAGCCATTCCCTTCCCCAGGGGATCTTCCTGATCCAGGGATTTAACCCAGTTCTCCCACACCATCTGAGACACCAGGGAAGCCCTCAGACCATAAAACTGCTCCCCTAAGCAGTTGTCCCAATTAATATCCTCACCAGCACTGGAGAAAAGTTCCTATATCCCCAGTTGCTGGCCAACACTAGATAAAATCAGACTTTATAAGACCTTGGCAATCTGATCAAAATACTATCTTACTGAACTTTTAATTCAGAATCTCTGACAATCACTGAGAATAAGAATCAAGTCACTTTTATTGCTTTCTTATTTCTTTTACGTGAATTGAGTGTATCCTTTGACATTTTCTTTTTGGGCATTCTTTTGACTTTTCTACTGATTTATATGTGTTCTTTGGGTTTTCTTTTTTGTCTGTTAAACCTCTGTCAACTGTATGCACTGTAAATATTTTCTCTCCTGTCCAAGGCGTGCTTCTCTCTGATTGTAGAGTCTTTTGTTATTGCTGTGAAAGGTTTTAAAATTTGAATGTTGTCAAATCTAACAATCAATTCTATCATTGTTTGCTTTTTAAGACATCTTCCTTTATCCTGATATCATAGAGACATTCTTCTATACATTCTTATGAGTATAAAATTTCATTTTATACCTTTCATTTCTGTGTATAGCATGAGTTAGGGAACAATTTTATTTTCTCCATACGGGCAGCCAGTTGATCCAACTTCATTTACTGAGTGATAGTGTCTGGTTTGTAATGCTGTTATACACTAAATTTACATAGATGTAAATATTCCTAAGCTTTCTCTTCCATGCCACTGATCTATTTATTTCCCCTTATACCAATACCATACTTAAATTTACCATAGTTTTATTTTAAAAGTTTTAACATCTGGAAAGGCAAGTCCCCCAACCCCTTATTCTTCAAATTCTTCTTGCCTCTTTACCATTTTAAATGACTTTTAGAATCATCTTGTTAAGCCTGATTAAGATTTTTGACTGAAATTACATGTATTTATAGATTAATTTAAGGAAAGCAAACATTCAGATAATACTGAGTCTAATAAGCAGGAAGATGAGATAGCTGTTCAGATCTTCCTTTAGTCTTTCAATGATGTTTACTTTTTTTTCCATCAAAGGAATGTATTTATTTGTAAAATATATTCTTATGTAACTTAGAATTTGTGTTACTATTAGAATCCCTTTTTTAAAATTGTGGGTTGCATAGAAGAACACTATTTTCTGTATATTGATTTCAAATCCAAAACCTTTCCCAAAGGCGAGACATTTAAACAGCATTTATGCAAATTTTTGTGGATTTTTTAAAAGTAGAAAATCATATCATCTGCAAATATCAATAATGTTTATTCTTCACTTCCATCCTTTTTCTTTGATTTCTTTTGTTTCTTATTCTTGTGTTTGCCAGGACTTCTAGTATAGTTACAGAAACATCATCTGCAAATACTAATTTTGATTCATCTTCCCAAAGCTTACATCTTTTGTATCTTATTGCATTCCCAAGGACCTCCAGAATACCATATATAAAGAAGTAGCAATCTCTACCAAAATATCCATGACATTTTTAAGAACTAGAAGAAATAATCCTAAAATTCACATGGAACCACAACAAGCTAGAACTGCAACAGCAATCTTGAGAAAAAAGAAAAAAACCTGGAGGTATAAACCTCCCACACTTCAGACTATACTATATAGCCACAGTAATCAAAACAGAAGGTATTGGCATAAGAACAGAATCATTAACCAATGGAACAGAATAGACAGCCAGAAATAGACACACAAACCTGTGGTCAGTTAATCAATGACAAAGAACGCAAGAATACACAATGGAGAAAAGACAGTCTCTTCAAGAAGTGATGCTGAGAAAACTGGAAGCAGACAGTCACATGTAAAGCAGTGAGATTATAACGTTCCCTCACAGCATATAAAAAATAAAATAAAATCAAAATGGTTTAAAGACCTCAAAACTCCTAGAAGAGAACATAGGCTGAATACTCTTTGAAACAAATCATAGCAGTATTTTCTTGAATCACTTTCCCAAAGCAAAATATATAAATGCCAAAAACCCATATGGGACCTAATTAAAAGCTTTTGCACAGCAAAGGAAATGGCCAACAAAACTAAAAGACAACCTACAGAATGGGATAAAGCATTTGCAAATCATGCAACCAACAAGGGGTTAATACCCAAAATATACAAACAGATTATACAACTCTATATACAACTCAAAAAAACAAGCCAATCAAAGAAGACTTGAACAGATTTTTTTTCCCAAACAAGACAGATGGCTAACACGCACATGAAAAGATGCTCAGTGTTGCTAATCATTAGAGAAATGCAAATCTAACCCACAATGAGATAGCACCTCACACTTGTCAAAATGGCTATCCTCAAAAAAGTCTGCAAATAACAAATGCTGGAGAGGATGCAGAGAAAAAGAAACCTTTGTACACTGCTGATGGGAATATAAATTGGTGCAGCCACTATGGAAAACAGTAAGGAGGTTATGGAGGCTCCTCAAAAAACTAAAAACAGAACTACCATACAATACAGCAATTCCACTCCCAGGTATATATCCAGAAAAAAAAAACAACACAGAAATACTAATTTGAAATGACACATGCACCCCAATATTCACAGCAGCATTATCTACAACAGCCAAGACATGGAAGCAACTCAAGTGCAGTCAACAGACAGCTGGATTAAGAAGATGTGGACAATGTGTGTGTGTGTATATAAACACACACACAGTATATATACATATAGATGTATATATATATGCATATACATACAGAATGAAATATTACTTAGCCATAAAAAAGAACAAAATACTACCATTTGCAGCAAAGTGGACGGACTCAGGGTTATGCTTAGAGAAATAAGTCAGACAGAGAAAGACAAATACTGTATGACATTGCTTACATGTGGAATCTAAAAATATTTCAAATAAATGTATATGTAAAACAGAAACAGACTCACAAATATAGAAAACTTGTGGTTATCAAGGAGGAGAATGGAGGAAAGAAAAATTAGGGGTATGGGATTAACAGACACAAACTATTATGTATAAAATACATAAGCAACAAAGATATAGTACAGAGCACAGAATATTACAGCCGTTATCTTGAAATAACCTATAATGGAATACAATCTGCAAAAATACTGAATCACTACAGTGTACACCTGAAACTAACATAATATTGTGAATCAACTGCACTACGTTCAAAAAAACAAAAACAGAAAAATCAAGCACCTTTGTCTCATTGCTGATTCTAAAATAGATGCTTCTACTATTTCGCTGTTAAGCACACACTGGAACATTTTAGTATATACTCCTTATTGGGTTAAGAATGTTCTCTTCCTATTCCTAGCTGGCACTGATCTTGAATGCATGTTTCATTTTATTCACTGCTTCTTTTCCATTTATTCAGATGGTCATGTAATTTCCCTTTGTAATTAGTTAATATGTTAAATTATCTTAATTAATTACAAAATTAGAATCCTATTAATAGTATTCCCAAAATAAACTGTTTGGTCATAACCCTTTTTGTTTATATATTATTGGGTATGGTTTGCTGCTTTTTGTTCATGATTTTAACATTTATATTAATAAGCGACTCTGGCCTAAAAATTTCCTTGATTGTTCCTCTTTCTACTTTATCATTAATTTTTTCTTTTTTAATTTGTTGACTATAATGCTTATCTCATTAACTTTCAATCTCTATTTTATAATATATTCATTTAAGGTTATAAATCACAGACTGCCTTAGATGCAGCTTTAATATGTGGTCCCTTCACTGTCACTCAGGTTTAAATATTTCATAATTTCCATTATAATTTCAACCTTCACCAATGAATTATTTAGAAGTATCCATGTGAGGTGGCACGTGGCTACTGTTTTGTTAAGGAGTTTCTAATTTATTCTACCATTGTCAAAGAATGTTATGTATATGACACTGAATTTTGAGTACCCTCTTTTCCCATACAATTCTAATCATTTTCTTAAAGTCTATTATTTATTTATTTTACCACCAATAGTTCATTATTAGATTCCCAGGAATTTTAATTTAAAAGCTGAAGATTAAGGTTATATAATTCCTAGAATCAAACTTAGATTTACTTTCTGAAATCAATCCAGGCAAGCCTTAAAGTCTATTATTTCTGATATTATTAATAATACTATTTCCTAGCTTTCTTTTGCTATTTTCCTGGAACATCCTTTTTTATCACCTTATTTTTAAATTTATAGCCATAAAATATGATAAACATTCGGAAAATAGCATTAATGACATCTATGTACTAATCACAAGAGATTAAATAGATGAATATCTTGTACAAGATGATTAAATAGATGTACATCTTGTACAAGAGATTAAATAGATGTACATCTTGTACAAGAAAGTCAGAGAGAGATTCTTAATGTCAAATTCACAGAGAAGAGATGATGCCTGCAAAAAAGCTAGTGAATTAACAAAAAAGGACATAAACCAATAGAGTACTTTTTCATAATGAAATGAGAAAACAACTGACAGGATGATGCAGACAGGATGTAGATCTAAGAGGACAGGGGAGAAGGACACTCTTATGGTTATACATTAATCTGCTGCTGCTGCTGCTGCTAAGTCGCTTCAGTCGTGACTCTGCGCGACCCCATAGACGGCAGCCCATCAGGTTCCCCTGTTCCTGGGATTCTCCAGGCAAGAACACTGGAGTGGGTTGCCATTTCCTTCTTCAATGCATGAAAGTGAAAAGTGAAAGTGAAGTCGCTCAGTCATGTCCGACTCTTAGCGACCCCATGGACAGCAGCCCACCAGGCTCCTCCGTCCATGGGACTTTCCAGGCAAGAGTACTGGAGTGGGGTGCCATTGCCTTCTCCAGATACATTAATCTAAAAATATCTAATTGTATCTATGCTAAGATATCAGTGATTATAAAATGCATTCCAATGCCATAGATGTTAACGTATGCAAAAATAATGTAGAATCACTGAAATAAGGCACTGGAAGAAATCAGTGCTAAAACTTTTAACCCATCACAGGACAGTGCTGTACTCTCTTGTGATGGACTAAGAGAATATGAGACTCCTTCCTCAGGGAATCAATCAACTCTGATGATAAGCACAATAAATAAATGAAGTACTCAGTTTCACTGGATTGGTAAAAAAAAAAAAAGTCACATATGGATTAACAGTTTTCAAAAAGTCACAATACCAAAAAAAAAAAAAGTCACAATACATTTAGTGATTACTTTGGTTATTCCTAAGGCCCTGCAGAATTCCTCAGAATCTGATATTCATCTCACCAATAGTAATTAGTAACAATAGTAACTATCATTCATTAAGAACTGAAGTCCCAAACGTTGTTTGGATACTTTCTAATGTATCAGTTAATGTGATATTCATAATTACATGAGTAAATGACACGAGGCCATTCCAGAGGTAAAGGAAATAGGACTCAGAACTGAATAAATGAGTTCCCTGAAGTCACAAAGCTAGTAAGTGGCAAATCTGGATTTGAATTCTATTTCACTTTTTACCTTGTCTCTACCCCCACACTGCCTCTTTAATACTAACACTTCTCCACTTTTCATGTTACCTGGAAATATTAATGCTTTGCTTGTGGTTGAGTCCCAGAAGGGGGGGGAAAAAAAATCAGACCCCAGGACTCAACTGACTATTGTACTTCTCCATCAAGGCAAGGGCACCATCTAGTGGCCACACTCTGACATTAACACAGTCAAACAAAGATGGGAAGGAAATGGTTTTCCAAACTTCATCTTCCTCCACTAGTTTTTCACTTCTGTGCATCAAGTTGGAGCATCTGCATTATTGACTCTTGTAGTCAAGAAGAATAGGAGCCTGGTAACATTAAGGGCTGAACAGGGCTTTGGAATGAGACAGACCCAAGTTCAACCCCAGATTCACCATTTACTAACTATGTGACTTTGGTAAGCTACTAAAAGTTGTGAGTCTCCATCTTCTCATTTGTAAAACGAAATACCACCACTGACCTGAGAGGATTATCATGGGGATATCAATGAAAATCTGGCAACACTGATCCAAAGAGCTTCCTCAGTAACTACTGGTTCCTTTCCCTATTCTTTCATGTGGCCTAAAACCACGTGGGTGTTGTGCTTTTTTTTTTCTTTTTCTTCTTTTTAAAAAAACACATCCACGCCACTGTGTTTAACTTCTTTTGTCTATAAACTATAGTAAAGGTAAATTCCCTAAAGTGTATTCCTTATTTTTATAATTACATGAAATCAACAAGAAGCATTTTTTGAATACCTACTTACAATGTACCATGCATTTGTGACACTGGGTGTGAACTCACTAGTGGGCAGAGAAAACAGATTACTTAACATGTAATATCATGTAAAAGCCCTTTCATGGTTTTAAGTCACAAACGGAAGAGGATCAAATCTTTTAGAAGGGTGTGGGTCAGGAAGGCTTCATGAAGAATCACCATTTGAAAAGTATCTTAAAAGATGAGCTTGGTCACCATGTACTGCCTGCCATCTGCCACACACGGTGGGATACTGCTTCAAGAACTTGCTTCAGACTCGTGTGTGCAGACAGTGTCCACTGTCAGGGCTGTCCAATGTGTGCCAGGCTGATCCACGGTCACTTCCCAGGAGGGAAGCAAGGTGACTTCAGCTGAGGATGACCCTGACTGAAAGGCTGCAGGAGAGGTATCTCAGACCTGCTACAACCATGGGCTGTTCCGTGAGTACAGCCTCTACACCAGGAAGAGAGTGGTCTCGTACACCATAATCCTGGTCTTCCAGCATTACCATTCAAGTTTCTGGGCAGTCTGCGGGCCTCCCTGATGCTCCTGCACCCCAGTCCCAACTGGGCAGAGAGCCTGGTCCACGTGCACTTCAAGGAGGAGACTGGCATTGCTGAGCTCATCGTCCTGTGCCTACCTACATCAGGCCTACTTCTCCTTCACGTGCAAGATACACAGAGCCAAGTCCAAATAGGGGCTGGCTCTGCCCACCATGGTCACAGTACTCGGATCACTGCTCACATCTGTGGGGCTCTGCACACTCTCTGGCCTGATGCCCACCCTCAACAGTGGTGAGGTTTTCCCCTACCTTGTGGTGATCACTGGGCTAGAGAACGTGTTGGTGCTCACCAAGTCAGTGGTCTCCACCCCAGTGGATCTCAAGAGGAAGCTGCGCATTGCCCAAGGCCTAAGCAGAGAGAGCTGGTCCATCATGAAAACCATGGTCACAGAGCTGGGCATCATCCTCGTTGGCTACTTCACCCTCATGCCTGCCACTCAGGAGTTTTTATTGCTTTGCCATTGTGGGCCAGTGTCTGACTTCTTCCTTCAAACGCTGTTTTTCAGCACTGTTCATTGACATTTGCTGGACAGAGCTGGCAGATATGAATAAGTGGCTGCCCCCTGAGGCCCGACTGCCCCCTGCTAAGCCAGTGGCATGGCCAACACGCCTTGAGCGGCAGTTGTCCACACCCTACACCATCACGCTGCAACCATTCTCCCTCCAAAACCTACAGTTCCCCAAGAGGCTGCATGCAGTCTGCTTCCTGGCCTGAACCCGCCTAACACAGCACCAACCATGGCCGGCACTGTTGTCTTGACTGGTATCCTGGTGTACACAGACCTAGCTGCCCAGGTGATAGAACAGGGTTCTCTGGGTGAGAGCACCCTGGCTCCCCTGCCTGTACCTAGTGATGTGGTGCCCTCCAGCTACCCAGATCCCACCTTCTCCATCTTCCCACCTGACACCTCTAAGTCACCCAAGAACCAGACATGGCCAGGGGAGCTGCCCAGGCCCAGTGGTCCACCTGAGGGTGTCCAAGATAGCCCAGCCCCAGAGTAACCTGGGGACCTGAGGATGAGGAACATTGGAGGAAACTGTCCTTCTGCCACTAGCCAACACTCTTCAGCTACTACATCATCACACTGGCCCAGAGGTACGTCAACCTGCTGCCTGTCACCCCCCGCCTCAAACCCAACGGAGGCCTCTGGAGGGGCGGCACCCTCAGGATACCCACAACCCCTGGCTTCCACTATGGTCTGGGCAGAATGGGCTCTGGGAGGCCAGCCTCAGGGGCCAGACGGTGCATGCACACAGAGACATCACCCCGTACAAGGTGGTGGGGCTCAGCGAGGCCTCGGGCATCATTGTGCTGCTGCTGCTCTGCCTGTACCGCATGCTCTGCCCGAGTAACTATAAGTATCCTGATGCACGACCCTGGCAAACCCATGGTATGGGGTGCTGGCCTGCAGTGACTACAGCTACAAGCCACCTGAGACGGAGATCGTGCCCCTGGTGCTGCATGGGCACCTCACGGACATCAAGTCTCTGGCCAACGATGGGATGCTCCTGGTGAGCTGTTGCTTGGCAGGCCACATGTGTGTATGGGATGCACACATCGGAAATGACCTCACCAGCATCTGGCGACCAGGCGGGCAGCACCATGACAGTGGTGTTGGCAATGTGTTGGAGGCTCAAGAGAGCTGGGAACGGCTGTCAGATAGCAGGAAGGGTGGCCAGAGTGGCCCGGGGACAGTCCTCCACTACGGTACCATCACAGGGCCCTCCACTGCCTCCCTTCTTTGGGGATCTGTCAGACCTCACCTGTTTGATCAACACCAACTTCTCAGCATAGCTGCAGCTCCCAGAGCTAACTCAGCCTGAGTCCTAGCACTGGGTGGGCTGCCGCCCTGCTCAGGACTCCCCAGGCAATGATGTCAGCCGCCTGGTGCAGCCGGTGTACTAGGAAGAGATTCAGAATGGCTCCTGTCCACACACCAGCCCTGCACCCACCCTGCCCCAGGGCCCTGAGAATGAGGGAGGCACTCCTCTCAGAGCTTCCTTTCCTCATCTGGTCCCCCAGCACAGACGGCTCTATGTGGAGCCTGGAGCTGAGGGCAATCCCATCGTGGTGGGTGCAGCAGTGGTCGGCTGGAGGTGTGGGAGGCCATCGAGGGCACTCTGCACTGCAGCACCGAGGAGGTCTCCTCCGGCAACACGGAGACAAAAGGACTGGCTGCCTGGCTCAATAGTTTCCTTGACTTCTCCTTGGAGACGCACACCTGCTCTCAGCTTCCTGCAGTTCCGAGGGGCCCCAAGGCAGGGCAGTCCCCCAAATTCCCCACGTACAGCAGCAGGGACACAGCAGCACTGACCCACAGTGCCCTGTGCACACCAGAAGCCCATCACAGCCTGGAGGCAGAGGCCAGGCACTGGGCGACTGGGAGCCAGGGCCACACACTGAGGGTGATCGGACTGGAGGACTCAGGCTGCCTCTTCACTCTGCAAAGCCACTCAGAGGCCATCACGACTATGTACACTGACCAGACCACAGGGCTAGTCAGTGCAAGGTAAGATGGGGCCATGCGCCTGTGCGACGTGTTGACTGGCAGCCAGGTCAGCCACATGTTCACTCACCGTGGAGATGTCACCTCCCTCCCCTACACCACCTCCTGCGCCACCAGCCATGGTCTAGATGACCTCGTCGGGATCTGGGACTGCAGCACAGGCATCAAGCTCTACTCCAGTCAGCAAGACCTGGGTTGTGGTGCAAGCTTGAGGGTCATTTCAGACAACCTGCTGGTGACCAGCAGCCAGGCTGTGCTTGCTTTACGGATCTAAACCATGGGGACCTGTTATACAGTCAGTCTACCTGGGGAAGAAGACTGAGGCCCAGCTGGCCTGCCAGATCCTGTTGCTGAACAACGTTACCATTGCTTACAACTCTGGCAGCGAGCTTAGCGAGTGTACGTGCTCTCTGTGCAGGAGAGCTGGACTGAGGGTGGGCCTCCCTGCCCATCTGCCTGGGTGCTCTGTGGGGTAGTGCACTGGCCTGGGGAGAAGACCTGGCCTGTCTTTGGGAAGCTGCCTGTGAACTGTCCTGTCCTGCCTCATGATTGTAATATTAAACTTAAAAAAAAAAAAGGATGAGCTCACCAGATAAGGGCACAGAATACTCCTGACATAGAAAAATATATGATACAAGGTTGAAGAAACAAAGTGTGGTGTGGTTAGAACATAGGATAGGATGGATGAATAGGCAGGAAGAGACCCGTGAGAGCTTGTTATGTTCCTTTGGAATCTCGATGATAGGTGCATCATCACGACCACCACTACCATCATCGTTCACAGCAGTTATCACTGCATGTGTACGATGTGCCAAACTCTGTACATACATAAGTGCTAAACCTCACAATCTTACAAGTTAGATGTTACTTCATAGAAGTTAAGAAATTTGCTCAAAGGCACAGAGTCAGTAAGGGGTGTAGCTAAATGATATTCAGCTCCAGGTCTCTCTGATTCTACCACACCAGTGGTCCCAAACTTGGCTGTACAACACAATCACCTGGAGAAGCTGTTTAAAAATAAAAGGTTCCAGACCCAGTTCTAAAACAGTATATCACTAGAGTGGAACTTGGAAATCTATATTGCAAACAAACTCTCCAGATGTTTCCTAAATAGAAAGCCAAATGGTAGTTCAGCTTCTTGAAAATAACACAAAGCCTCTTAAAACACACATACACACCACCACACACACACACACACACACACACACAACTAATTAAAAGCCTAATAAGTGAGTAATCCTCACAAAATTCTGCAAGGATATTATAATCCCCACTTAAAAGAAGAGAAAACCTAAGGTCTGGAGAATTACCGATTGCTTCCCTCTTCCAGTCAACAAAGCAAAGAGCAAAAATAAGATTCAAACACAGGTATAGTGAGCTCTTCTCGGTCATGCTGTGTGGTAGAATTCTAAAATACCACCCCGCCCAATGACCCCGTCCCTGTTTTCTCTCTTCCCCTTTGAATGTGAGTGGAAACTGCAAATATGATGAGAAGTTACTGTAGGGATTATGTTACAGGAAGAGTAATCTCTGAAGTGATCACATGGCAAAAGGGAGATTATCTGGTGGGTATAACCTATTCTAATCATATAAGACTTTCTAAAAGCAGAGTGTTTTCTGCAGCTGGTAACACAAAGGAGAAGTCAGAGAGGCTTAAAGCACTAAAAGAATTCCATGCACCATGCTGACTTGAAGATGGAGGGGCCACAAGGACAAGGAGTATGCATAGCCTCTAGAAGTTAAGCACAGATCTCAAGCTGACAGCCGGCAAGAAAATGAGGACCTTGGTCCTTTAATCACAAAGAACTGAATTCTTCCAACAACCTGAATGAACCTGGAAGCAGACTCTCCCCTTGTAGTCCCTCAGAGCCTCCAAATAAGAGCCCGGCTTGGCTAACATGATTTCAACAAGGAGAGAACCTTTCTAAGGTGTTTGATCTACAGAACTGTAGATTAAAAAACTGTAGATTAAAAAAATGTGTTTTTTTTTAATTGTGGTAAAGTACACATAACATAAAATTTACCATTTTAATATTTTTAAGAACATTCACATTGTTGTACAACCATCCTAACCATCCATTTTCAGAACTTTTTCATCTTCTCAAACTGGAACTCTGTATCCATTAAACAAGAAATCTCTAATCCTCCTAGCCTCAACCCCTGGAAGCCACCATTTTATTTTCTGTTTCCATGAATTTGACAACTCTAGGTACCTCATGTAAGTAGAATCAAACAGTATTTGTCATTTTGTGACTGACCTAATTCATGTAGCAAATGCCCTTAAAGTTCATCCATGTTGTAGCATGTGTCAGAATTTCCTTTCTTTTTAAGACTAAACACTATTCCATTGTTATGGATATTTCACATTTGTTTAGCCATTCATCCATCAAATGGACACTAGGGCTGCTTCCATGTCTAGACTATTGTGAGTAACAATAGTTGCTCACAATAGGTGCTGCTGCTTTTGCAAACAGCACCTATGTATACAAATATCCACTCAAGGCTGTGCTTTCAATTCTTTTGGGTATATACAGACATTTATATATATATATATGAGTGTTGTTTTAAGTCCATTATTATGAACATTGAGTAAGTAAAAGGAAATAATCAAGCATTTATTTATCCTATTTGAATTGTAGCACTGGGTAACCAAATAACTGATGAAGCGTTTCCTTATATGATTATTTCTGATAAAAATTTAAACAAAATGATAAAATATAATATTGCAAATGGATCTAGGTACTGCATCAACAGTTGGTAATATCTGGGAGTTCCCTGGTGGTCCAGTGGTTAGGACTCAGCAACTTTCAGTGTCGTGACCCAAATTTAATCCCTGGTTAGGAAACTGACATCCTGCAGCCAAGAACAAAGTTGTTAATACCAATGAAGAGCAAAAACCAGACACTGCCTCCTAATAAAAGAATACAACACAGCCTAAAGTCTTGCCAAAGGGATCAAACCTAAGTCTGACTCAGTCTCTGGATCAGCTGCCAATATGTAGGAAAAGAGACAGGAACATGCTGAATTGCACCAGTACGCAATCGATAAAACCTCCACTACGGAAAACTCCTACAGGTCAAAGGGTCTGGAGTCATCAACAGATAAATTGCAAACAAAAGATACCAATTTTTTTAAATGGGCAAGATAAAATGTAGAATTTAGGAAGGCAAATCTAAGAAGTGGTTCCTATAAAACAAGAGTGGTTACTTTAGGAGACAGGGAGGCAGATGCAATTTGAACGGGACACAGAGACAGGCTTCCACAGTAACTGGGCAAAACTCTACTTCTTAACCTACAAGGTAGCCACGAGGTTTCATAAATAATTAAGCTATATTTAAAAGAAAAAAAATGTGCATTAAGTGTAACAATCCAGATTGAATTCAACTGAAGAGCTGTCTCACTACAGCGCTGCCAAAGTCTCACTACTGACTGAGTCTATCTCAAGCCAAGAAAGCAGTTAATACCAGACTGAGCAGTGACTGAGGTCAATAACAAGTGCTTAGAAAAGCAATTAAACCAAGAAGGCAAAAGCAAAAACCAAAGGAAAGGGGAAAAATAGCCAAGAGCACAATAAGCTGAATTTTCAAAAATCTTTATGCTGTCATATATACACCATCTGTTCAAAACAAGCCTGTCTCATTTCCATCCTGCAAATTCATCATACTTAACTCCTATCTCAGTGTCAAAATTTTTCCATTAGAATTTGATTTCTTTCTCAGTTATCTCCCATTTCTACCAATAACCTACTGCTAATAAAGGCAATCATATATTTATGAAATACATTTACATCCTCAAAAGTAAGGGTACAGAAAAAACGATGGCAGAAAGAAAGCAACAGGAATCCGAAAGAAGAAAATGCCACTAGAAGCACATTTACCTATTAATAGTTACGACAGAGATAGGTCCTTCTTCAGATACAGTTGAGTACTAGAAACTATATCCTCAACCCTGCATTCGTCCTTGTCTTTAGCTATTCAGACAATGGCGGAAACTGAACAGGAAATAGAAAACAGTTTGAAGCTATAGGCCTGTACTGTCCAATAGGTAGCCCTGAGTCACATGAGGCTATAGGGCACCTAAAATGCAGCTGATCTGAACCAAGATGTGCCATAAGTACAAAAGACAGAGTGGATTCCAAAGACGTAGTATGAAAAAAAGGAACGTAAAATATCGCAATAATTTTTTTATTGATTGCATGTTCAAATAATATTCTGGATATACTGGCATAAACAAAACATACCATTAAAATTAATTTCACCTGCTTTTTCAATGTGACACAACAAAAATTTTAAATTATATATGTTGCTCACATTATATTTCTAAGGGACATAACTGCTGCAACACCCATTATTAAATAGTGTTGAACAGAAAGAATTAAGCAGCTGAAAGTGGGGATTTCTCAGAGTTTTTTCCTACTGCTTACTCTATTGCCAACACTACAACTTATTTAATTTCCAGCCCCTGTCCCTGGATACAAAACAGATTTAAAAAATCAGTAGGTGCATCAAGTCATGGATACAACATTAAATTAATGGGCCAAAAGAACTGAACTCTAGCCCTGGTTCTGGAGTTACCCTGGAGAAGTCGTTTTTCCTCTGAGCCTTAAACTTGTCTGCCCCACCAATTAAGTAAGGGAGCTAAACTAAATTTAGATTCCCATGAATCTGTCAAAATAGTTTTCTTTCTGTCAAAACTGGTTTTCATAAAAATGAATAAATACTCACTCTGAGTCTAACACATCCTCTGCGAGAGCCTCTCATCATTTTGTCCTTGGACTAAAAGAAAAACAAAAACATTAAATGAATAAAAGATAAACAGACTTTTTAGAATCATCTAGGGGTAAAGAGATAAATTTTATAGTAATATTCCTCCCTTTTCCCCATCCCTGTCCCACTCTACCCAGCCATCACTTAAAGACAGGAATTAGCAAACGTAAAATGTTTTGTGCTGTGCCTCGTCACTCAGTCATGTCCGACTCTGCAACCCCATGCACTGTATAGCCAACCAGGTTCCTCTGTCCACGTTCCTCCAGGCAAGAATACTGGAGTGGGCTGCCATGCCCTCCTCCAGAGGATCTTCCCAACCCAGGGATCAAACCCAGGTCTCCCGCACTGCAGGCAGATTCTGAGACACCAGGGAAGTAGTTTATACAAATAAAGCTAATCACAGAATTTTATGTGTACCTTAAACATGGCATGAAAAAAACAAAACAAAACAAAAAAAAACATGGCATATATTACACTATATTTTCATTTTTCCTTCATATCCCTTAACTCTCAACTAAAATATGTTTCTCACATTTCAGTGAGTTTGAGAGTCACCTGAATCTGCGGGTTTAAGAATCACTCCCAGATGATTCTGACTCAAGCAAACAGAGGACACATCTTGAGAAAAACTGCTTTAACTTCGTCTCTGCAACTCCCTAGATAGGTCACATTTTTTTTTTTTTTTTTTGCCTCTGAGATTTCTCATCCAATGTTTCTCAGTTTAGAATATCCTTGGCTCTGATTTTCTGCCTTGGATTATCACTCATCAAGTGCCCTACCTCTAATTAGAATTCCCACCCCTGGACTCCTAGCATCTCTTGTATGTTTCCCGACCCTGGCACCTTGTGCTATAGTGGCTGGTTACTTGTTTGACTCATCCACAAGGCTGCAAATTCCTTAGGGGGTAGAAACTGTATCTGACTTATGCTTCAGAACAGTGTCTGGCACACAGTAGGTGCTCAGAAAATATTTACTAATAAAACATTTTTATCCTTTGTTTCTGATGCTAGACTGAGCTAAGCAAAGACTGTGTTCTGAACAATAAGCCCCATGTTGACATCCAGTAAATATTCCTAGAATTAACTTAGTCATGTGTAAAAAATAAAGTAAAACCTCAAACAACTAAAGCTTTAAAAATATTTAATACCTCAACAACTGGTATTTTTTCCACTATGTGACAAAGAAGTAAAACAAGTCAATATCATGGAGTTACATTTTTGAAGAAAACTGTCCCACTTTAAACCACAGATGCCCTACATCCATTGTACTGAGCCACAGGCAAACTTCCAGCCATAAGATAACTATACCTTGAGGATTTCATGTACAGCATAATGACTATAGTCAATAATACATATTGAATATTTGAAAGTGGCTAAATGAGTAGCTCTTAAAAGTTCTCACTACAAAACAAAAGGTAGCTATAAGAGGTGATAGTGGTTGTGTTGTTCAATCTTATTGTAGTAATCACTTCACAATATATATGTATACCAAATCATCACATTGTACACCTTAAATAATGTTACATGTCAATTATACCTCAATAAAGCTGAAAAAGTAAATTTAATCATTTCTCAGAGAGATTTGCCTGCCTATACACAAAGATCTGCCTTATCCTTCTCACTGCAACATGCTGTTAACACATCTATGCCATTGTTTTCACTGATTGTAAGCTTATCAGTGTAACAACATTACAATAAATCAAAGCAAACTTTCTTCAAAAATAAAAAAAAGAAACAAAAAAGCACAGTAGTGAGCTACAGAAATTCATGTTCAGAAATTACTGAAATACTGTAGAGAGTCTTCTTGCAAGTATAACCACGATTCATACATTTTATTAAAAATTCTCAACATTAAACAGGGTTAAAAATGACCTTGTATACGAGACAGCAAAAGAGACACTGATGTATAGAACAGCCTTATGGACTCTGTGGGAGAGGGAGAGGGTGGGAAGATTTGGGAGAATGGCATTGAAACATGTATAATATCATGTATGAAACGAGTCGCCAGTCCAGGTTCGATGCACGATACTGGATGCTTGGGGCTGGTGCACTGGGACAACCCAGAGGGATGGTATGGGGAGGGAGGAGGGAGGAGGGTTCAGGATGGGGAACACATGTATACCTGTGGCGGATTCATTTCTATATTTGGCAAAACCAATACAATATTGTAAAGTTTAAAAATTAAATTAAATTAAAAAAATTGAAGAAGGAAAAAAAAATTTCAGAATTTTAAAACTTAAAAAAATAAATAAATAAATAAACAGGGTTAAAAATGAGTTCTTTACTAACAAAATAGCTGGCAAAAACACAGTTGACAAAAACATTCCCTAAGCATTTAATAGCCCTTTTACTGTACCCTATATTTATCTTCTCTCCAAAAGTGTCACGGCAAAACACAAAAATAATAATTAGATTTGAAAATACCCAATGAGAGTTAGAATGCAACTCAAACAAGGTAACAAACATCCTTGATTCTCTTCCATTTTTAAAAATCAGATTATAGTAGATAAAAAAAGGGCAAGACGGGGTAATAAATAATTACAACAAACATAACTAGGAAACAATCAGACAAATTCAGACTGTGGGACATCTTATAAAATAATTGGCCTGGACTATTTTAAAATGTAAAAAAAAAAAAAGACTAGCACATAAACAATTGTAAAAATAAATTAAATTAAAAGGAGCAAAAATAAATTATGTGCATACAGGCACAAAGTACCGTGAACTACAGAATGCTCCCTGCCATTGAAAAAGATCAGGGAAAGCAACAGAGAAGGGATTAGGTCTCAAGCTTTAACCTGGGACTTTAAAAAAAACAAACAAACAGAATTCTAGAGAGAGAAGGTAGGCAAAAGAGGTATTCCAAGCAAGGTAACAACATCAGCAAAGGAACAGGTACGGAAAACTTTACATATGAGGTCTTCACAGAAGTGGCAGACTTATAGCCCAAGCACAGAGTGTGAAGAGGGAGGTAGAGAGAGGTGGAGAGATGAAGCTGAAAAGGAGATGTGGGGACCAGGTCCTGGGGGGATCTGAAAGAAACAGTGAGTAGTTAAGGAAATTAAACTTCAATAGTTAATGGAGAGCTAAAGGTTTATGAACATTCTCAAGGGTGTGTTATAGAAAAACAGAAGTTAAATAAGAGAACTTGGGGAAAAGGGATGATGGTGACATTAACGATACAGCAAAAGCAGTAGCGGCATCAACAGCAGCAGCAGACTCGCACTCATTGATGACCTCCATGTGCTATGACTTTATACACAGTAAACCTCACAAGACCTTGCATTGGTAAGAGTTACCCACATAAATGAAGGTGACATCAGGGAGATCAAGTAAATTACCCAATTAAATTACATGTGTAAAACATAGCAGTTTGATACGGCTGACACAGTTTGGAATGGCTGCCCTGCCAATCATTCTCCCACATCACACCTGTGCTGATACCCTTGAATCCTGCTCCTTCTCCACAATGACACAGAGCCCTCTCCCTCATTTTCTTGCCACTCAACTCCAATGTGTAGCCAAAGAGAAGCTGGTATGACTAAGTCCCCCTAGGCACAGTGAGTGCTGAGGGGTGGTTATTGGACCAAGCTGGCCAATCACAGGACCTATGACCTCAGGGACAAGGCAGGATGGAGTCCTTTCACAGGAGTTTTTCTACTGGCGTTGAGAGAAGAGTTCCTTCCTATATGTTCTTGAAGCTTAAGGAACAGTTGCCACAGGTCTTGTGCCCTCTACATGAAGGAAGCAATAACTAAAGCATACACGCTGAGAGAAGGAGAGGGGAGAGGCAGAAGTTTCTACCTGCAAGTGATCTCCAGCTATCCTCTGATCTGAAGCAAACCTGCCAGTGCTATTCACTGAAGAGCAGGGGGTTTTGTTTTGGAAGTTTGGCAGGGGGCATTGTTTTTGGTTTTGATGTTCTTATTGTCTCTTTGGGTTTTTTTTTACAAATACAAGTAGTGATGAGAGAAAAGGTAGAGCCAACAAACATAACCCCAACTCCGGTGATCTTCCTACCGGGTGCCATGCTAACAATGTTCTCAAACTTAGTAACAAAAGTATTTTTTAGCAAGTTAGCACAAACATGCCTCCAAGCCACAAGGCTCAGCACCTTGAGAGGTACTCAGAAAACAGATGGTAAAATCTTTTCAGCGATTTAAGAAAACAGAATCCCCCATGAAGCAGAAAGATACAGGGGTGATGTGTTCTACTTCTAAGAGGCTCCAGGACTAACAAGATGGTTGGATTTGGTGGCTGGATTTGCTGGTTTCTTATATCTTACTAATGCAAGGGCACTGGATTCTGATATAACAAGCCATGCAACCAAAAATCACTTTTTTGACTTTGCTGGTGGTCCAGTGACTAAGACTCTGGACTCCCAATGCAGGGGGCCTGGGTTCAATTCCTGGTCAGGAAACTAGATCCCACATGCTGCATCTGAAAGATCCCACATGCCTCAACAGAGATCAATGACCCCACGTTCCACACTAAGACTCAGCACCCCCAAAGAAATAATTTATATTAATCCTTATGATAACCCCAAGCTATTGATTCAGATTACAATTTGTATTAAAATTTCAAAGTAAATTACCACAAATACAATATAATGCTGCCCATCACACGCCTGTCCCCCAAAATCCATTCTCCTCTTCTTCCTTTCAGTATTAACATCCTCCACCCCAAATTTTAACTTATATGGAGAGTACATCATGCAAAAAGCCGGGCTGGACGAAGCACAAGCTGGAATCAAGATTGCCAGGAGAAATATCAATAACCTCAGATATGCAGATGACACCACCCTCATGGCACAAAGTGAAGAAGAACTAAAGAGCCACTTGATGAAAGTGAAAGAGGAGAGTGAAACAGTTGGCTTAAAGCTCAACATTCAGAAAACTAAGATCATGGCATCTGGTCCCATCACTTCATGGCAAATAGATGGGGAAACAATGGAAACAGTGAGAGACTTTATTTTGGGGGCATCAAAATCACTGCAGATGGTGACTGCAGCCATGAAATTAAAAGATGCTTTCTCCTTGGAAGAAAAGCTATGATTCATCTAGACAGCATATTAAAAAGCAGAGACATAACTTTGCTGACAAAGATCTGTCTAGTTAAAGTTATGGTTTTTCCAGTAGTCATGTATGGATGTGAGAGTTGGACCATAAAGAAATCTGAGCGCCGAAGAATGGATGCTTTTGAACTGTGGTGTTAGAGAAGTCTCTTGAGAGTCCCTTGTACTGTAAGGAGACCAAACCAATCAATCCTAATGGAAATCATCCCTCAATACTCATTGGAAGGACTGATGCTGAAGCTGAAACTCCAATACTTTGGCCACCTGATGCAAAGAACTGACTCCTTAGAAAAGACTCTGAAGCTGGGAAAGACTGAAGGCAGGAGGAGAAGGGGACGACAGAGGATGAGATAGTTGGATGGCATCATGAATTTGAGCAAGCTCAATGGACGTGAATTTAAGCAAGCTTCAGGAGTTGGTGATGGACAGGGAACTCTGGCATGCCGCAGTCCATGAGGCTGCAGAGTCAAACATGATTAAGCAACTGAACTGAACCCCAAATTTTAACTGAACACGTGGCTCCTCTGCTGACTATTACATTTCAAGCCTCTTGCAGCTAGCTATATGCTGTATCTAGGTATAGGCCAGTGGGCTGTGAACAGAAGCAATGTGCAACAGATTGATCCTTTCAAAAGAAACTTCTTGAAAAGAAGTTATTTGCAAATGTAATCGAACATTACCCAAGACTGATCATGAAAAGTAAAAGTGTTAGTCACTCAGTTGTGTCCAACTCTTTGCGACCTCATGGGCTGTAGCCTGGGCCAGGTTCCTCTGTCCATGGAATTCTCCAAGTAAGAATACTGGATTACAGGAAAATAAAATAAAATGTTAAAAAAAAAAGAGAGAGAGAGAGAAAATACTGGAGTAGGCAGCCATTCCCTTTTCCAGGGGATCTTCCCAACCCAGGGATCAGACCCAGGTCTCCTGCATTGCAGGAAGATTCTCTACCATCTGAGCCACCAGGGAAGCTCTGGGACTGACATACGTTAAGCCATAAAACAAGCCTCAATAAATTTAAAAGAACATAAACAAAACAAAGTATGTTCTTTGACCAAAACAGATTAAAAGGCATGCTCAATAACAGAAGGAAATTTGGGAAATCCACAAACAGGTAGAAGTTAAATAATACTCCTAAACAACTAATGGCTCAAAGAAAAAATAACAAGGGAAATTTGAAAATACTTCAGATGAATGAAAATCAATATTCATTATTGATTGTTGAGGAATATTCCCCATCATTCATCCCTCAAGTTTTACACTACAGATAACTCCCGCATCTCCCACTCCACATTATAGAAGGCCTCAGTTGAGCAGTAGCAGGTGGCACTAGTGGTAAAGAACCCGCCTGCCAATGCAGGAGACGTAAGAGAGGCAGGTTCGATCCCTGGGTTGGGAAGATCCCCTGCAGGAGGGCATGGCAACCCACTCCAGTATTTCTGCCTGGAGAATCCCCATGCACAGAGGAGCCTGGCGGATTACAGTCCATAGGGTCACAAAGAGTCAGACACGACTGAAGCAACTTAGCACACATACACGCACATACTACAGACAGAGACTTTGTTGTTGTTCGGTCACTAAGTTCTGTCTGACTCTGGACTGCAGTACGTCTGTCCTTCTCCCCTGCTCTTCATTATCTCTCGGGGTTTGCTCAGATTCATGTCCATTTAGTCGGTGATGCTATCTAACTATCCTCTGCCACCCCCTTCTCCTCCTGCCCTCAATCTTCCCCAGCATCAGGGTCTTTTCCAACGAGTAGGCTCTTCACATCAGGTGGATAGAGCTTTAGGGAAATATACAGAATCAGTATACAAGGGGACAATGATGTCTGGGGTCTTTCCAAGATCCTGGAAGATGACTGCCTTCCTTTAAAGAAAACAGACACAGAACAGAGATATATATAAGAACATCATTAAGAGCTGGAACAGCCTGGAGGTAATTATACTAATTATGATATTATACTAAGTATAGAAAGTATTAATAGTAATAGAACTACAGTGGGAGGGTCAGAACTAGAACCAGAAAGTCAGATGTTTTGCTGACCAAGAGATTAGATCTGTTCTTGTAATAGGTATGTATCTAACACAGAGATATTGCATCTTGATACCAAAGCCTGATGCCTTTAAATATCTATAGCTCTCTTTGGTCTGCTTCTGCATATAAATTTGGCATCCCATATAGCTTGCTTGCAGAGACTGTATTAATGTATGAATCAGATAGCCTAAATATGCAGTCTCCTTAATAATTATATTTCTTGTTATGAATTAACAAATTTGAATATTAGTTTATGCAATAGTGACCACAA
This sequence comes from Bubalus bubalis, assembly GCF_019923935.1. Taxonomy (NCBI): domain Eukaryota; kingdom Metazoa; phylum Chordata; class Mammalia; order Artiodactyla; family Bovidae; genus Bubalus; species Bubalus bubalis. The sequence continues at coordinate 94,349,737 of NC_059162.1, forward strand.
TGTAAATACACTTAATGAATATTATTACATGTTAAACACTAAACTTTATTTTTTTGTTAACATGTACTGAACTCTTAGATTTGATAGACAGAGTACCTGACGAACTATGGACGGAGGTTCGTGACATTGTACAGGAGATAGGGATCAAGACTATCCCCATGGAAAAGAAATGCAAAAAAGCAAAATGGCTGTCTGAGGAGGCTTTACAAATAGCTGTGAAAAGAAGAGAAGCAAAAAGCAGAGGAGAAAAGGAAAAATGTACTCATTTGAATGCAGAGTTCCAAAGAATAGCAAGGAGAGGTAAGAAAGCCTTCCTCAGCGATCAATGCAAAGAAGTAGAGGAAAACAATTGAATGGGAAAGACTAGAGATCTCGTCAAGAAAATTAGACACCAAGGGAACATTATATGCAAAGATGGGCTCAATAAAGGACAGAAATGGTATGGACCTAACAGAAGCAGAAGATATTAAGAAGAGGTGGCAAGAATACACAGAAGAACTATACAAAAAAGAGCTTCATGACCAAGATAATCACGATGGTGTGATCACTCACTTAGAGCCAGACACCCTGGAATGTGAAGTCAAGTGGGCCTTAGGAAGCATCACTACGAACAAAACTAGTGGAGGTGATGGAATTCCAGTTGAGCTATTTCACATCCTAAAAGATGATGCTGTTAAAGTGCTGCACTCACTATGCTAGCAAATTTGGAAAACTCATAAGTGGCCACAGGACTGGAAAAGGTCCGTTTTCATTCCAATCCCAAAGAATGGCAATGCCAAAGAATGCTCAAACTATCGCACAACTGTATTCATCTCACATGCTAGTAAAGTAATGTTCAAAATTTTCCAAGCCAGGTTTCAGCAATACATGAACTGTGAACCTCCAGATGTTCAAGCTGGTTTTAGAAAAGGCAGAGGAACCAGAGATCAAATTGCCAACATCCTCCGGATCATCGAAAAAGGAAGAGAGTTCCAGAAAAACATCTATTTCTGCTTTCTTGACTATGCCAAAGCCTTTGACTGTGTGGATCACAATAACTGTGGAAAATTCTTCAAGAGATGGGACTACCAGACCACCTGACCTTTGTCTTGAGAAACCTGTATGCAGGTTAGGAAGCAACAGTTAGAACTGGACATGGAACAACAGATTGGTTCCAAATAGGAAAAGGAGTTCGTCAAGGCTGTATATTGTCACCCTGCTTATTTAACTTATATGCAGAATACATCATGAGAAACACTGGGCTGGAAGAAGCACAAGCTGGAATCAAGATTGCCGGGAGAAATATCAATAACCTCAGATATGCAGATGACACCACCCTTATGGCAGAAAGTGAAGAAGAACTAAAGAGCCTCTTGATAAAAGTGAAAGAGGAGAGTGAAAAAGTTGGCTTAGAGCTCAACATTTCAAAAACTAAGATCATGGTATCCAGTCCCATCACTTCATGGCAAATAGATGGGGAAACAGCGGAAACAGTGTCAGACTTTATTTTTGGGGGCTCCAAAATCACTGCAGATGGCGATTGCAGCCATGAAATTAAAAGCGCTTACTCCTTGGAAAGAAAGTTATGACCAACCTAGACAGCATACTAAAAAGAAGTATGCTTTGTCAACAAAGGTCCGTCTAGTCAAGGCTATGGTTTTTCCAGTAGTCATGTATGGATGTGAGAGTTGGACTATAAAGAAAGCTGAGCGCCAAAGAATCGATGCTTTTCAACTGTTGTGTTGGAGAAGACTCTTGAGAGTCCCTTGCACTGCAAGGAGATCCAACCAGACCATCCTACAGGAGATCACTCCTGGGTGTTCATTGGAAGGACTGATGTTGAAGCTGAAATTGCAAAACTTTGGCCACCTGATGTGAAGAGGTCACTCTTTTGAAAAGACCCTGATGCTGGGAAAGATTGAGGGCAGGAGGAGAAGGGGACGACAGAGGATGAGATGGTTGGATGGCATCACCGACTCAACGGACATGAGTTTGGGTAAACTCCGGGAGTTGGTGATGGATAGTGAGGCCTGGTGTGCTGCAGGTTCATGGGTTCACAAAGAGTCAGATACGACTGAGTGACTGAACTGAACTGAACTCACATAATCCTGGGGTAGTGCTTTAAACACAATTAAATACAATTTTATTTACTTCTCATACCAATCTTATGATATAGGTTCTTTTATTATACCCATTTTATAATTGAGAAAATAAAGGCTCAAAAGGCATAAGTTACTTGCCCATGGATTCACAGATAACAGATAGATAGAGAGGATTCCGGAGAAGACACTGGCACCCCACTCCAGTACTCTTGCCTGGAAAATCCCATGGACGGAGGAGCCTGGTAGGCTGTAGTCCATAGGGTCGCAAAGAGTCAGACATGACTAAGCGACTTCACTTTGACTTTTCACTTTCATGCATTGGAGAAGGAAATGGCAACCCACTCCAGTGTTCTTGTCTGGAGAATCCCAGGGACGGAGGAGCCTGGTGGGCTGCCGTCTATGGGGTCGCACAGAGTCAGACACGACTGAAGTGACTTAGCAGCAGCAGCAGCAGAGAGAATTCCAATCCAGGTCTGACTCTAAAGGTTATGCATTTCTACCACAGTTACTACAGATCTGGTTAACTTAAGTCTCCTTTCAAAGTTTCTCCGAGCCACAAAGGCTGTGTGTCAAATCAGCGATCCTCTGAATTCATCAGCGCAAATATCACCCCACAAAGCACTGCAGCAGTGCTTCAGAGGGTGGTACCCCCTCTGCCTTCTGAACTACTGCCAGCATATAAACCCTAGGTCATTAGACCAGATAGAGGTCCACATCACTTATCTGAGATTTTTGGTTCAAACGTGCTTTAAAATTCAGAATTTTCAAAAAGTACCATACAAATAGTACATAAACTGTCACACACCTGCAACAGAGTCTGGATTATTAAGCATTTAATTAATTTCACAATCAAGCATACTAATATTTTGGTAGTACAACATATATTTATATTAAGCACAATGGAGTTTATAATTAACCACACAGTTCAAGGCAGGCTTTACTTCCAAATGAGAATATAACACATTTAGGAAAAAAAACTTCTGGAATTCAGAGACTCAGGGATTTCTGAACTACAGGTAAAGGACTGGAGACTTGTATTTTGATCTGTGATCTCTTAAATTGTAAAGTCCCAGGTCTTTTACTGTTTCTTAAAAAGGATAATTTTATCTTTAAGTCAAAAATTCAGGTCAACAGATCAGTGACAAGAACCACTTCACAGGGCTTAATTAAGCACAACTCTGATGACGGGGGTTTCTGGATCCTTTCCAAGAAAAGTTAACCATAACATAAAATACTAAATAGTAACCTAAGTGCTGCAAATTACTTAGCATGTCAATATATACTGAATCTCAATGTATAGTTTCTATTTTTGTTTTGTTCCTCAAAATCAGTTCAGTTCAGTCACTTAGTCATGTCCAACTCTTTGCGATCCCATGGACTGCAGCATGCCAGGCTTCCCTGTCTATCATCAACTCTCAGAATTTGCTCAAACTCATGTCCATTAAGTTGGTGAAGCCATCCAACCACATAGGCCTTGTCATACTCCTTGCCCAATTTAGAACCAGTCTATTGTTCCATGTCCAGTTCTAACTTTTGTTTCTTGATCTGCATACAGATTTCTCAGGAGGAAGGTAAGATGGTCTGCCTTTAAGAATTTTTTAAGAATTTTCCACAGTTTATTGTGATCCACACAAAGGCTTTGGTGTAGTCAAGAAAGCTGAAGTAGATGTTTTTCTGGAATTGTCTTGCTTTTTCTATGATCCAACTGTTGTTGGCAATTTGATCTCTGGTTCCTCTGCCTTTTCTAAATCCAGCTTGAACATCTGGAAGTTCATGGTTCACATACTGCTGAAGCCTAGCTTGGAGAATTTTGAGCATTACTTTGCTAGGGTGTGAAATTAGTGCAATTTTTAGGTAGTTTGAACACTTTTTGGCATTGCCTTTCTTTGGGATTGGAATGAAAACTGACCTTTTCCAGTCCTGTGGCCACTGCTGAGTTTTCCTAATTTGCTGGTATATTGAGTGCAGCACTTTAACAGCATCTTCTTTTAGGACTTGAAATAGCTCAGCTGGAATTCCATTACCTCCACTAGCTTTGTTCATAGTGATGGTTGCTAAGGCCCACTTGACTTCAGACTCCAGGATGTCGGCTCTCGGTGAGTGATCATGCCACCATGATTATCTGGGTCATGAAGATTTTTTTTGTATAGTTCTTCTGTGTATTCTTGCCACCTCTTCTTAATATCTTCTGCTTCTGTTAGGTCCACACCATTTCTGTCCTTTATTGTACCCATCTTTGCGTGAAATGTTCCCTTGGAATCTCTTAATTTTTTTGAAGAGATCTCCAGTCTTTCCCATTCTATTGTTTTCCTCTATTTCTTTGCATTGATCACTGAGGAAGGCTTTATCTCTCCTTGCTATTCTTTGCAACTCTGCATTCAGATAGGTATCTTTTGTTTTCTCCTTTGCTTTTTGCTTCTCTTCTTTCCTCAGCCATTTGGAAGGCCTCCTCAGACAACCATTTTGCCTTTTTGCATTTCTGTTTCTTGGGGATGGTCCTGATCACTGCCTCCTGTACAGTGTCACGAACCTCTGTCCATAGTTCTTCAGGCACTCTATCAGATCTAATCCTTTGAATCTATTTGTCACTTCCACTGTAGAATCCTAAAGGATTTGATTTAGGTTACGCCTGAATGGTCTAGTGGTTCTCCCTACTTTCTTCGATTTAAATCTGAATTGTATACTGCCCAAATACTAAATAGTGATTAATGTTATTTCACAAAAAATGACTGAAGGGAATGATAGGGGTGTTTTAAACTCCAGGAAGTTTATGTTATTTAGTACTTTTCCCACCAAACTGTACAGTGATAATCCATTATTATCATTCAACTTCACTTTTCCATCAAAAATTGCCCAAGAGTGTTTCTCCTTATTTGGAAAAGACTAAGTCAGGGCCCAAGGCAGTAAGATCATGAAAAGATGAAAAACAAGAACAGCACTAGAAAAATTTAAAGATGGGAAATTTTGTACAACACCTAAAATAATCTGGTTAGCAAGAACAATAGCCAGAACCACAGATATCTGAACTCTCAGTCCTAAGACTCATCCTACATGCCTCAATTTAGAATAAGGTTATGCTACAAAAGCTCCTTGTTCTGATTTGGAATTTAGAACTGAGAACAAATTCTTTTGAATAAATTGTTGAAAATGGTCCCCAGATTAGCTAGGAAAAGCACTCAAAATACAGCATGTGATCAAAAGATAGGGGGAAAGTTGTTATAAATTCAAATACTGCCCAAGAAACTATTTTCTTAAAGCATTTCTTTTAGATGTTGTTGCTTAAGGGAAAGCAAGACTACAAGGAAAAAAAAAAAAAGACTACAAGGAAGAATAAGGAAGTAGGTCAACTATGCCAAAGGGCTTAGGAGACCTAGGACTTGATTAGTGAATGATCTATGATAAACATTTTACTTTTATAAACAGGGTGGAGCGGGGGAGGGAGAAACACTTTTTAAAAAGGCAATTTAAAAACACTCATTCTAAACAGACTTGTGATTGCCAAGGGGGAGAGGGGTTGGGGGGGGGATGGCTTGGGAATTTGGGGTTAGCAGATGCAAACTATGATATACAGAATGGATAAACAACAAAATCCTACTGTATAGCACAGGGGGCTATATTCAATATCCTGTGATAAACCATAATGGAAAAGAATATTTTAAAAAGTGTATATATATGTATAACTGAATCACTTTGGTGTACAGTAGAGACTGGCACAATATTGTAAATCAACTATAATTCAGTAGTAAATAAAACTTTAAAGAATAAAAACACTCATTCTTTATTAGGTCTAATTTTACTTCAGAATTGCTGTTGCTGTTCCATTGCTCAGTAGTGTCCGACTCTTTGTAATGGGTTAAAAAACAAACAAACAAACAAAAAACAAAGGCAGAAGAGCTGACATGCAAGCACAGAACAGAGGGTTGGTCACACAACGTATCATCTATCTGAAATGTACATTTCATCCTCTTCTGGGTGATGAAAATTTCAAAGAATTATGTTCAAGAATGTGCCACTATCTTTCTGTGGTCATGTTTTGTGAATATAAAAAACTCATTACTCAACAAATTCTAAGACTTAGTATCTGCTCTTCCTTTCCCTTCTCTAGGAGGCTTTCTCTTCACTGGAATGGAAAGAGAGTTTTTCATTCATCCTCGGTGTTTCAACTTAGATGTTAAAGGACTCAGTACTTTTTAATGATTAATCAATGCAGTCTGTACCTTAGAATAATAGCCTATGCAGAAGGTTTGGGAGAAGGAAATGGCAACCCACTCCAGTGTTCTTGCCTAGAGAATCCCGTGGACAGAGGAGCCTGGTGGGCTGCCATCTATGGGGTCGCACAGAGTCGGACATGACTGAAGCTACTTAGCAGCAGCAGCATGCAGAAAGTTTATTTCATTGTGATAATGATGTAACTCAGTTTTCACCTATAAGCAGACTAGTGATAACTTGGGTTTGTCATTTTAAAATATCAACACTAGCACAATTCAGTGAGAGAACATTCTATCTGGAGTTAGAAGACTTAATCACATACAGAGAAACTACTGTGTGAGTTTTTAAGTCTCAATTTCTTCATGTGTAAAGGAAGTAATATATAAACTACTTCACCTGTTGCTCATTCCATAAATATTTACTGAATACTCACTAAATGCCAAGCATTGCTCTAGATGCTAAAGATAAAATGATGAAGGTAAGTCTCTGTTCTCACAGTACTTACATTCCAGAGGAGGGAAACAGACACTAAACAGGAAAAACAAAGTAAGTTTAGCAGCTAACAATAAATGCTATGAAAAAATACATCAAGACCAGTGTGCTACACCAAGGAAACCAGAATTGAAAGAGACACATGTACCCCAATGTTCATCATAGCACTGTTTACAATAGCCAGGACATGGAAGCAACCTAGATGTCCGTTGGCAGACGAATGGATAAGAAAAATGTGGTACATATACACAATGGAATATTACTCAGCCATTAAAAAGAATGCATTTTAATCAGTTCTAATGAGGTCGATGAAACTGGAGCCTATTATACAGAGTGAAGTAAGCCAGAAAGAAAAACACCAATACAGTATACTAACGCATATATATGGAATTTAGAAAGATGGTAACGATGACTCTATATGCAAGACAGCAAAAGAGACACAGATGTAAAGAACAGTCTTTTGGACTCTGTGGGAGAAGGTGAAGGTGGGATGATTTCAGAGGGTAGCGTTGAAACGTGCATATTATCATATGTGAAGCGGATCGCTGGTCCAGGTTCGATACATGAGACAGGGTGCTCAGGGCTGGTGCACTGGGATGACCCCGGGGGATGGGATGGGGAGGGAGGTGAGAGGAGGGTTCTGGATGGGAAACACATGTGCGCCTGTGGCTGATTCATGTCGATATATGGCAAAAACCACTACAATATTGTAAAGTAATTAGCCTCCAATTAAAATAAATTAATTTTTTTAAATAACATAAAATAAGCTTATATTCTAAACCATCAAGTGAAAAAAAAAAAAAAGGCCAGTGTGCTGGTGCTAGTGACTGATAGTGAGGTGTACTTTAGACAGGTTGTTAAGAAAAGGCTTCTCTGAGCAGTGATGCCTAAATGAAGACCTGCATAACAAGAAGGGAATCAGGCATGCTACAGTCATGGGAGAGTATCAGTCCAAGAAGCCAGAAAATATACACAAAGACCCTGAGATAGGAACAAGCTTGAGGTGTCCAAGGAACAGGGGGAAAAAAAGGCTACAGTGGATATAGTGGTGAGCAAAAGGTTTACTGTAGAAAGTTAAGTGGAGAAAGATCACAAGGCCATCCGTTCAATTCAGTTCAGTCACTCAGTCGCGTCCGACTCTGTGACCCCATGGACCGCAGCACGCCAGGCCTCCCTGTCCATCACCAACTCCCGGAGTTTACCCAAGCTCATGTCCATTGAGTCGGTGATGCCATCCAACCATCTCATCCTCTGTCATCCCCTTCTCCTACTGCCCTCAATCATTCCCAGCATCAGAGTCTTTTCAAATGAGTCAACTCTTCACATGAGGTGGCCAAAGTACTGGAGTTTCAGCCTCAACATCAGTCCTTCCAATGAACACTCAGGACTGATCTCCTTTACGATGGACTGGTTGGGTTTCCTTGCAGTGCAAGGGACTCTCAAGAGTCTTCTCCAACGCCACAGTTCAAAAGCATCAATTCTTTGGTGCTTACAAGGTGGTAAGTCATAGTAAAGAGTTTGAATTTTTTTTTCCTATAGTCACTAGAGAATTTTAAGCAGGGGGAAAAATATGATCTTCCTTTTTCCTTTTTTTAAAAGATCACTTGGGCTACTGATAAAAAAATGGACTTTAGAGAGCAAAAAGGAAACAAAGAGAACACTTAGGAAGTTTTTGCACCAGACCCGGGTGGTTTATATGCTATAGCGGTAGCAAGGAAAAATGGAAGAGGTTATGAGGCTTAATGAAGCGATATATTTGACAATAGTAGAAAATACCTACAACAATGATTAATATAGTAGAGGCTTATGGCACACTGCATTTTCCAAAAATGGCCTATCATGGTACTTCTCATCCTACAAGCTCTTTTAGAACTTTGTCACTCCCTCATTAAGAAGTAGAGTCTTCTGTTTGTGGGTGGGTTTTTGAACTGCCCTTAATCAAGTAGACTGGGTACTATCCAGCTGAGCAGAACTATGGGACATAATACAGATTATTGTACATTGTCTTCCTGCATCACAGACAGCATAGGACTCTTAATCTCCCAAAGCCAGATGACTGAGATCTCATTAAGTAAGGATGAAGGAGAAAAGATATCCTTTGCTCATTTTGTTAGTTGAAGAAATACAATACAAAATGGTACAACATATCTATAGAAAATTTTTTAATAAAATGCTTCTGGGTTGTAGATTATTATATATATAATGATTCCATTTATATAAAATATACATAAAGGTGTATTTAAGCATAAAGAGTTGTTAGGAAAGCTATTCTCCAAAACACAGATAGTAGGATTTCAGGTAGTACTTTGCTTCTTTCTATTTTATATGCTTTTTCAATTTTTTTTAAATTAAGAATATATTGCATCCCTTCAAGAGCAATGAAACTATCTTTTTGAAATTTAAAATAAAGAGTAATAATGTCAAATTCTGCAGAGACAGTGCTATTAAAATGAAAAGTTAAAAGCACCCACTGGGTTCAGCAACAAAGCTTTCATTGGAGACTTTTGCTAGGATATTCAGTGAAATTTGGAGGTAAAAACAGATTGCTGTACAGTAAATGCATGAATAAAGACAGACAATGTAGAAGACTCTTTCAATAGGTTTATCTAACTTGAAGAAGAGAGGTGAAGATGGTTTTTCCAGGGGGACACAGAATTAGCAGAGATATTTTTCAACTTGAGAGAGACATAGCCCAAGTTTATTTGTTAATGAAAAAGTCAGTATATCCTAAAATTCATACAGAAATTCAACGAACCCAGAATAGCCAAAACAATCTTGAGAAAGAACAAAGCTGAAGGGCTTACACTTTCCAATTTCAAAACTAAGTGTACCAAAAAAATGAAAAGCAACAGGCAATCCCAAAACGTATTAAAATTTTCCATATGAAATTGTTACAACTATGATGTTTAGTTGTTATATTGCAAAATATTCTTAAACAACAAAAGTCTGTACATAGAAAGAAGTAGAAGACAATGGGCGAGAGGAAGGAGAAAGCAGAAAAAGGAGAAAAACCTATAGACTGAGATTCTCTAAAAATTCGCGAGTAGATGGAATCCAGAACACCCAAGGATTGGTGGTGTTGCTTAATTGCTAAGTTGTGTCCAACTCTTTTTGCAACCCATGGACTGTAGCTTGGCAGGCTCCTCTGTCCATGGGATTTTCCAGGCAAAAATACTACAGTGGGTTGTCATTTCCTTCTCCAGGGGGTCTTCTAAACCCAGGGACTGAACCTGCATCTCTTGCATTGCCAGGGGGATTCTTTAGCACTGAGCCACCAAGAAAGCCCACCCAAGGATTACCTCTTCCATTATGTCAGGGAGGACACAGGGAAGGATAGGCAGGAAAATAGTTATACCCATAGGTGGCAGTACAAGGAGTTGAGAGTGTTCCCACCAAATGAACTCTATTGTCTCTGAGAAGCATGGTATCATTTATAAGAGACTGAGGAAAGAGGAAGATCAAGAGACTAGAGACAGCTGCCAAAATGACAAACCAAATGTTCATCCAATATTTCATTTGTCCACCTGTGCCATAAGAGTAATGCTAAAATAAAATAAATTCAATTAAATAAGTAGACAATTTAGCATGAAGGCTCAATGTGAAAAAACTCCAGGAATCAGAATATTAACATTCATAATAATCTTTGTCATGTGAATGGGAAAAAAATAATTTTGAATACCTCAAAATACTTTCCCCAAATATGATTTCATTTATATGATTCCATGTATCATGTACCAAAAAAGTAAAATTTTTAAGTTTAAATCAGTCTAAGATGATTATCCTTTACAATACAGTAAATGAGAAGAAAAAGACTCAGCTGGCCATTTGATTTTCTCTATAAGCAGTAAAAGGAACTAGGTCCTTAATCTAACTCTCTTGAGCATTGTTCTAGCTAGCTTTGACTGACATTATATAACTAGTTGAAAATCTAATCCTATGACAACTGCCACATGTAAGAGTGGCATACTTAAGAATAGCTCTGCTTTCTATCCTTCTACAAATTACTATCATCAACAAAACTGCCTGCAATAAAGCAAGAACTGACTGCTTGTCTGATGTAACACACTAACCAAAAGATCCCACACAGTTCTACAGGGTAAGGATGATTAAAACAAAGCCATTGTTATTAATACAAGCTTAATCAGGTTTTACATAAGCCATAAACACATTTGTTATCAGTATATTTTGCAAAATTTACAAGGCTGTATAAGCAATGATTCCAAAACAATCTTCTACATCACATCTCTTACTTTAAAGGGCCTTGGACATTCCACTCACTATGAGAATGATGTACTATATTTATAGGGCTTGAAAATGATAATGCTAGTAGTACTATCAAGGAGTTTACAAGCCTGCTGTACAGATAAAGAATGCAATAGAGGCTTCCCTGGCAGTCCAGTGGTTAAAACGCCACACTTTACACTTTAGAGGGTGCAAGTTCCATCCCTGGTTGGAGAACTAACGATTCCACATGCCATGCACAGCACAGCAAAACAAAACAAAAAAAAAAATCAAAAAAGAGAAAAACTAAGGCTGACTAGGGTATTGAAGGAAACCACAAGACATAAAATTTCCACATACTTCTTTTCAGGGCATTTAGATTAGGTACAATTTTTCTTGTGTTCCTTTTGTAATTCTAAAGCTATTTTATTAATTTGGATTATTAATATGTACCATGTAAGCTTAATAAAAAACATTTGATATAACCAAGAAGTTTATTTACAAAAGTATAAATTCACTTTTAAATGCTTGATGGGAGTGGTGCTGATACATTTCTAGGAGAATCTGAGATTCCCTCTTTTACATCTTTGCAAGAAAAACACATATATTTAAGCTCTTCAAAAACCTAAAATCCAAGAATTAGATGAGAGATTTTATCACCTTCCAGACATTGCTAAGGACTGTCAAGTAATATTTAAATGTGTTCAGATTACCAGTGTTTTTGAAATGCAAAGTCACTATGACTCTCTTCCAGCTAGCATGTTAACAGCAAAACACATCATTTCTCCAATGATTCCTTTTAAAGAAAACCTTGAGTGACCCTGACAACTTACTAACTCACTATTTCTAACTTTTCTCTCTGAAATGTCATAAAGACAATATAAAACAAGAAAGAGTGTTAAATACTTAACAGTTCATGACTAAACAAATCATATTTTATTTTTTTTTCTCCCCCCCACCCCCAAATCATATTTTATAATCTCAACTAGCTCCTCTTCAGTTCAGTTTAGTTGCTCAGTCGTGTCCGACTCTTTGAGACCCCATGAATCGCAGCACACCAGGCCTCCCTGTCCATCCCCAATTCCTGGAGTTCACTGAGACTCATGTCCATCGAGTCAGTGATGCCATCCAGCCATCTCATCCTCTGTCGTCCCCTTCTCCTCCTGCCCCCAATCCTTCCCAGCATCAGGGTCTTTTCCAATGAGTCAACTCTTTGCATGAGGTGGTCAAAGTACTGGAGTTTCAGCTTTAGCATCATTCCTTCCAAAGAACACCCAGGGCTGATCTCCTTCAGAATGGACTGGTTGGACCTCCTTGCAGTCCAAGGGACTCTCAAGAGGAGAAGACTCTTGAGAAGTCTATATGCAGGTCAGGAAGCAACAGTTAGAACTGGACATGGAACAATAGACTTGTTCCAAATAGGAAAAGGAGTACGTCAAGGCTGCATATTGTCACCCTGCTTATTTAACTTATACTCAGAGTACATCATGAGTACACCACAGTTCAAAAGAATCAATTCTTTGGCGCTCAGCTTTCTTCACAGTCCAACTCTCACATCCATACATGACCACAGGAAAAACCATAGCCTTGACTAGACGAACCTTTGTTGGCAAAGTAATGTCTCTGCTTTTTAATATGCTATCTAGCTTGGTCATAACTTCCCTTCTAAGGAGTAAGCGCCTTTTAATTTCATGGCTGCAATCACCATCTGCAGTGATTTTGGAGCCCCAAAAAATAAAGTCTGACACTGTTTCCACTGTTTCCCCATCTATTTCCCATTAAGTCATGGGACCAGATGCTATGATCTTAGTTTTCTGAATGTTGAGCTTTAAGCCAACTTTTTCACTCTCCACTTTCACTTTCATCAGGAGGCTTTTGAGTTCCTCTTCACTTTCTGCCATAAGGGTGGTGTCATCTGCATATCTGAGGTTATTGATATTTCTCCCGGCAATCTTGATTCCAGCTTGTGCTTCTTCCAGCCCAGCGTTTCTCATGATGTACTCTGCATAGAAGTTAAATAAGCAGGGTGACAATATACAGCCTTGATGTACTCCTTTTCCTATTTGGAACAAGTCTGTTGTTCCATGTCCAGTTTTAACTTGCTTCCTGACCTGCATATAGGCTTCTCAAGAGGCTCCTCTTACACCCTGGTTAATTTCAAAGTGACCCTGCTGCTGATAAGTCACTTCAGTCGTGTCCAACTCTGTGCGACCCCATAGACAGCAGCCCACTAGGATCCTCTGTCCCTGGGATTCTCCAGGCAAGAATACTGGAGTGGGTTGCCATTTCCTTCTCCAATGCATGAAAGTGAAAAGTGAAAGTGAAATCGCTCAGTCGTGCCCGACTCTTAGCGACCCCATCGTCTGCAGCCTAGCAGGATCCTCCATCCATAGGATTTTCCAGGCAAGAGTACTGGAGTGGGTTGCCACTGCCTTCTCAGAATGTGACCCAAGTTATTCCTTTTTCCAGTTCCCATGGCCACTAATCTAAATCTTTACTACATTCCTTAAATCTTAACTCTATTCTCATCTTTAATAAATACCCTGCTTCCCATCCCTAAAACATTTAAGCATACTCCTACCTTAGAAACTCTTTCCTCTCAGTTCCATATTCCTTTGTTCCTCTTTCATAATGAAACACCTTGAGCAATCTAAACTCATCTTCTCTACTTCTTGCCTCCTATCTACTCTTCAAACCACTCTGACTTCCAAACTTCTGACTCCATGGGAACTTCTCTTTTTCAGGGCATCAGTGATGTCCAACTTGATCAATCCATTGAGTATTTTTAAGATTTCATCTATTCAATTGTCTCAACAGTATTCAAGCCAGTTCCTGCCTTGACTCCACATTCTGGTTTTTCTTGGCTATCTCTGGCTGTCCCTTTTCACTCTTCTGTGCAGGCTCTTTTCTCTACCTAAATCCCTTAGAAACGACTGTGATGGCTTAAAATCCCTCCATAAATTGACACTCCTTTCAAAAGGTAGAGGCTAATTCTCTTTCCCATGCCTAAAATTCCCATCCCCTGTAGCATGAACTGAACTTAATGATTCATTTCTAATGAATGGAAGAAGGCAAAAGTGATGTTCTCAGACCAGGTCAAATAGGCACTTCAGCTTTCTCCTTGCTCTCACTTGGATTACTCCTTCTGGGTGAAGCCAGATAGATGCCCTGTCACGATGACACTCATGTAGCCCAACAGAGAGGTTAGCTGGGGAAGAACTGAGGCCACCTTCCAGGAGCCAGTAAGGACTAAGGCTTTCTGCCAACAGACATGAGAGTGAGTCATCTTGGAAGCAAATCCTCCAGCTCCAGTCAAGTCTTTCAAATGACTGCAGACATAGCCAATGTCTTGACTGCAACTTCATGAGAGACCTTGAGCCCAAAGTTCTGAGTCACAGATGATAAATGTGTATTGTTTTATGCAGCTAAAATCATTATGGCCAATTTGTTATAAAGCAATAGATACCTAATCCAATGGTGTTTCTCAGTGTTCTATCTAAAGCTCTCTATTATTCCCACTCATTCACTCTCTCATCTCTCCATATGTATAAAGCTAATATTTATCTGTAGCCCAGATGTTTTTCTTAAGTTCAAGACTATGCAATATCTTTACTACAATTTCAACATGCCCCAAAGCAACTACCATTCTCCACCCAACCTATACTTATCTTCCCTATCATCATTCATTCAACTAAATCTAAAAACCTGGATTTCATCAAACTCCTCCTTCCCCTTCACTCACATCCAATCACTGAAATCCTGTCAATAGGACTTCACTATTTCTCCATAATCCAAAAACAAACTTTACCTGAACCTATTGTTTAATTTTAAAAATCACAGAGAGACAACCAGACATCATGGGCCACTTGATGTACAGGTTCCCTCTGTTCCTAAGAAACCTTCCCTAAGCCAAAATGGCATAAAGCAATGACGCAATTGCCTTAGGATACACATTGCTAACAGATGTACAAAATAAACTGAGATAAAGTAAAGATGCTCACAAACACAGTTCAAAACTACAGCAGCTTGCTACTATGTATTAATAGTTCCCAGCATGCATGCAAGCTGAGTCGCTTCAGTTGCATCTGACTCTTTGTGACCCTACAGACCTCCAGGCTCCTCTGTCCATGGGATTCTCCAGACAAGAATACTGGAGTGGGTTGCTATACCCTTCTCCTTGGGATCCTCCCAACTCAGGGATCAAACCTGCATCTCGTATGTCTCCTGCATTGGCAGGTGGGTTCTTTACCACTAGTGCCACCTGGGAAGCCCATAGGTCCCAGGGAAGGAACTTACTGGTGTCACTCTTGCTGCTTAGGGCGCTCACTAACTCTATAGCAGCTCGCTGCGGGGGAAAAAAAAAAAAAAAAACCTCTGAATGCCATTTTCACTTTTTGTGTATTTTCCACAAAAGCAAAAATCCTCTTTGGATTTCTTTTGGTTAGCAAAAACAGGAAAATAGGTCTTTTCTAAAAAAGAAGTAGAGTAAAGCAAACTATCAGAAAGTGGAGATACTTGTAATATGTTCCACCTACAAAGTATTGCTGCCCAAAGTGGGGGGAAAACGCTGAATTTAATTAAGCTTCTAGCTTTAAGTATCAGTTTATAGGAAACATGGAGGATAAAGGAACATGTTTAAATACACCACAAGAATACTCTCAGCAAAATCTAGAATGTGGAAAATCTAAAGAATAATTTGCTTTCTTCAACAAATGAATGGCAAAGGAAAAGAGAGAGGGAAGGCCTACAGAGTAAAAGAGACTCAGTTTTACGTGTGGCTCTTGTTTGGAATTCTGACTCAAATAAACCAACTGGTGAGGGACAGATGTTTGAGAAAAATCAAGGAAATTAAACACAGTAAAACATATTGAAATATTCACAAATGAAATAATAAGAGATTTGGGATCTGCTTTAAAGTAATCCAGTGGGGTAGGAAGGAGCTTTGGGAGTATTAATAAGACAAGATTAGCCATATATTGATAGCTGCACAAGCTGGGTGACAGGAATTCATTTTACTATCATCTTTCGTATATGTTTCAAACAAATTTTGTATTATGAAAGTTTTTTCCACAACAAAAAGTGCTTACAACACTTAAGTGACTTTCCACTGCCCTGAGTGAAAAGTTTAAATTCCTTAGCTCAGTTTACCAAGAAAGTCTTTCATTATCTGGCCCCTGCTTCTCTCTCCCTCTCATCGCACTATTGTCCACCTCACAGCATAAATTCCAGGACTAACAAGCTCCTTACTCGTGTCTCTTTCAAAAACATCTATTCCCTCTATCTCAAGCAGTTTTCCCTCTCTGCTTACATGGCTAATCTCTACTCACCACTTAGGTCAAAGCAAACCTACCTCTTCAAGGAAATCTTTTCCAAGACAGAGGCAAGCTACCCATCTGTGTACCTCCCAACATCCTACTCTTCCCCATCACAGCTCTTACTTGATGTACACCCCGGCAGAAGGCATCATGAGAACATGGACCATTCCCATCTTATTTACCATTTTAACCCCTCTTCCCAGCATAGTGCCTAGCACATAGTACATCCTCAATAAACATTTGATAATCAAAAGGTATGAACACCTGCTTTCTAGTCTAACAACTCCTCACATATCTATATCTCCTTCAATTTTCTTTCCTTTCTCGTCTTTCTCTGTGATCATGATGTGATCATGATAACATAAATGGTTAGCTGTTTAAACAGTGTTCCCAAATTTATATCCTTATCCCTGAGTATCTCAATAAATATTCAACTAACAGGGGACTTTCCTGATGGTCCGATGGTTAAGAATCTGCCTGCCAATGCAGGGGACACTGGTTTGCTACCTGGTCCAGAAACTAAGATTGCACATGCCGGGGGTGGGGGGGGCAACTAAGTTCATGGGCCACAACCACTGAAGGCCTTGCGCCCTACAGCCTGTGTACGCAACAAGAGAAGCCACCACAATGAGAAGCCCACACACCGCAATTAGAGAAAAGCCCGTGAGCAACAACAAAGAACCCATGTGCCACAAGGAAGACTCAGTACAGCTCACCCCCAAATTCAACTAACAAATTCTATGCTATAATCTAACAGATCTTCATCTCCAGGCCTGACCTATGGCTCCAAATACCTTCTGGATTCAATCTCCTGTTATCTCCCTACATGCCTTTACATTAAAGAAGCTCAGAAATTCTCACTATCTTCTTAACGGACTTTATGTTTTCAAGTTTCCCAATTTGTGCATATTTCCCACTGCCTGAAATGTCCTTCTTCTCTTCTACCTTTAAGTCTCGGCTCAAACGTCTCTCTAGCCTTTTTTAGGCAATGTTTCCACAGCAGTCTATTCTTACTTCTATTGTAGAATTTATCATACTTTTTTGAAATTATGTTTAGGTGTCTATTCTGCAAGATTTTGAGTTCCTAGATGGAAGGGACTCTCTCCTTCATGCTTTTATCTCCGGCATATATAGTAAAGTGAAAATGAAAGTCGCTCAGTTGTGTCCGACTATTTGCAACCCCATGGCCTATACACTCCATGGAATTCTTCAGGCCAGAATACTGGAGTGGGTAACCTTTCCCTTCTCCAGCGGATCTTCCTGACCCAGGAATCAAACGGGGGTCTCCTGCATTCCAGGCAGAGTCTTTACCAACTGAGCTATGAGGGAAGTCCATATATAAAGTGCCTATTAAAAAGTCCCAAATAAATGCTTCCTGAATAAACCACTGTTTCTAATAATTAAAAGACAGGAGCGTGACCTGAAAAGGTTGCCTAAATCTATTTTCTAAAGAAGGTAATCAATTTTTCTGTTCCTGTATTAAACAGAATATCTACTAAACGGTTTTTCAAGAACTGAAAATTTACATAAAATGAAAATAAAAGAAATGTAAAGTAAAAAAACTATTCATTCCCAGAGGACAGGTAAGGGTCTGGGCCCAGGACCAAAAGTTCCAGGTGAAGGTGAGGTTTGGGTGAAACTATTTAGTTCACAGCAATTCCCGTGATCTTTTCCAAAACCCTGAGATTATCTCAATACCAATTTTTGGTATAGGCCAACTCTAAAGCAAGGTCAATCTAGTTTCGTTCAGGGTTTTCATGGCCACCCTAGAATAGACAGACCTCCAACTACAGAGCCAGACCAGAGAGCAAGTGATTAGAGTGACTTGCTATTTACTGCTCTGCTTAAAATGCTGTGCAACTATTCAGATAATCTTCCTGGAAGATGCAGCTCCAAGTTATCAGCCGCATGCAGATCATTAAGATGTACCTTCATCCTTCCAAATCCTAATGTAATGAAACAATGTTGAAGTGTACAGAATTCACTGCCAATATTCAATGTGTCTCCTACTTTCTCTTTAAGTGGGTAATACCTATCCTTTTCTCATCTTTACTGGATCTCCTTTAATTTGGCATTGAGTATCATCTTATTTTCACAAAATCATTTTATTTTACAATATTTCTCTGTTGTTTCTCTGCAAACAAATACTTTTAACACCAAAAAAACAAGGAAAAAAAAGAAAAGAAAATTTCTAAACATCCATTAGTGAGAAATATGATACCTCCTTCTACTGGCAAGGATGATGTTTTATAGTTTAATCTCAGTAGGGAGGATAAGTAACGGGAGGGAGAAGAAAGAAGCATAATTTAAAAAGCCATGTTTAGCCAAAGACAAGGAGAAATTTGTCAAGATACTCAGAAACTAAAGGGCAAGGAGGCAGAAAAAAGATATGCCAAAGTGAGAAAAACAGGAAAAAAAGAAGATTCTGTCTGGGAGAGGAGTTCCCAAGAACCCCAGCTTGGGGCCCCTCCAGTGTGGCCCTAAATTCAGACCCACACAAATTTGGGATCTGTAGAGTAACTTCATTCCATAGTGCCACTGAAATTACTTTGAATGGGCTGGAAAGGGTCCATGGGATTTTCTGATTATCACTTCTACTGAAACTTATTATTACTCTTCATCTATCTGAACTATGAGATTTCATAATTTCAGAGTTTTCAGGATATAATGTTCATTTGCCTCTCTTTCATAGCTAGCTAATCTTGAATAATGTATTTAAATTTCATTCAGGTTTGTTCAGTCTTTTCCCCCTTCAAAATTATGTAAAGAAAGGAAGTTGGTGTGAAAGTTTTTACTTTTTACTCCTGTAGGTTTGTCTTTAGTAACTCAAAGACTGCATTTTTCTCATTCCTGTAGTGAAAGTGAAGTGTAAAGGAAAAAGAAAGCCATGTTACTTAGACTCCTGATAACACTGCTAGCTCTGTGACCTTGAGCAAATCGCTGAAAAGCCTGGAGCCTCAGATTCCAAAACTGTAAAATGGGGATAATGAATACTTTATTCTGCAGTTATTGAAGTAAAAAGAATCAAGGGAACCACCTTATTAGAATATAAGCTCCAGAGAAAAGGGTATCTTGAACTTTGTTGATTCTCGCTCACATGCACACGCATGAGCACACACATCCACACACACCTAGCCTAAAGCAATAGTAATTAACACGTAGTGGGCGCTCAATAAATATTTAAATTAACGAAAAAATATCAATACTAGTGTCCCCATTCCTCTCGTTGACATTAATCCTTCTTCCACAGTCACAATTTTTCCCCTTCTATTATTTTCTAAAGCCTCAGGACATTCTGTTTTGTCGTTTGAAGAGGCTTCCTCCCTCTCATTGGCTATTATTAACTAGACACCATTCAGAGACAATACCTTTGGAAGTAATTTCTCTAATTCCACCCACCTTCCATTTCTAACGCGTCGGGGGGTGGAGCGACAGTCAGAACATAAGATTCACAGCAATTCATGGACCTTTCCCGCAGTCACTGATTTGTGTTTCACGACACTGAAGCCCTTAACTCAGCCCTTCCCAGAATATAACTTTCAGGAGACATCGCACTATGCAGTCTCTCTTCGCTAACAAGAGACTCCTGTGTAGGAAATCCTCCGCTCTCAAAAGTTAAGGCGTCGGTTACGCTCGCCCCCCGCTGAATGGAGGAGAGTCCTGTGAAAGACACACTCAACTTGGGCAGACTGGAGGTATTTCAGAATCCTTCATGTTGAGCAACGCCCAGTCACTTCCAGGACCTGGCCAAGCTCGTCAGACCACTGCTCCAAGAAAGCAGCGCTGCTCAATCCCTGGAGGGAAGCTAAGGGGCGCGGCCGTCTACAGGGCCTGGTGGGGGACACTGTCAAGTCCAGGATAACATGTGGAAACTGCACAGATCCCGAGACCGAACCCTTCAAGCCACGACTACAACCATCCACCTACCTACAACGCGCCCCACTGTTTACCCCCCAACAAATACCGGACCCTAAGAAAGGAACACGGCTCGCCCCCGCCCCATAAATCATACAACCGGTGCCTATTTATTGGCTGCGCGAGCATCTCCTTCACCCTCATTGGCTATCCGGGGCGCAAAACCCTCCCCTACGAGGGAACCCTCCCGTACGGCGGCACCCCCATCCTAGCAACCTCTACCGGGCTACCAAAAAGCCTGTTCCCCACCTCCACCGAGGAATCCCGACTCCCAAGGCAGCCGGGGATTTGCCTCCAAGGACTTACTGTGTAGTAGGAGAGCAGCCCTGCATTGTAGTCCAGCACGAACCAACGGTACTGCCAGCCCTTCATTACGTTAGTCCATTTACTCAGCGGCCCCTCCATGATGGACGCCATCTTGGGAGCCGCCAATGACAACAAACGGCCTGACGTCACTCGCCTATAAGGCTTTCAACATTCGGTGGGCGTGGTCATCGCCGACAGGGGCGGGCCCAGGGTGGGGCCAGCAACTGCTTCCCGCCTTGGTAGACTCGCGGACCCACGCCTCCAGCTATAAAATTCAGAAAAACGATTTTCTTTGGGAGTCTGTCGTGTGTAGGACTCCGTGCCCGAAATGTGAAGAATTAAAGCATGAATACTGAAGTTAAGATTACTTATTAACATAGATAATTTTACTGCCCATAATACCTTACACATGCAAATAATTTCACATCTGATATTCATTTAAGCAATTATTTCACAAACCCATTCATTTAATAAATATTTTTTGTTTTGTGCTGTAGGCTTGGGGGTTCAGCAAAGCCTTCATGAGGCGAACAGGCAATAAAAAAATATACAATTGTAATATACAATTGTAACTGTATATTACAATTTGGTAATTTGGAGACAAATTAAGCAAGTAAAGAGGCAAAGGGTAAGGGGCTGCAATTTTAAGTTCCCAAATTGAGAAGGCCTGAGTGAGAAGGTAACTTTTGAGCAAAGACCTGAAGAAAGAGGGAGGCTGGCAAAAAAACAGCAAATTGTTCTTTGTAAGTAGAGTAGTGAGCCAGGGAGGAGGTAGTTGGAGACAAGGTCAGAGAAGTAAGAGCAGATTTCTTAGAGCCTATAAAGACAATGGAAGTATTGTCCTAGTATATTGAGACAATGTTTGAGGTCCTGGCAATGCAACACTGAAGGAGACAAACAGATTCCTTGTTAAGAGATAAGAGCTTAAATTCTGTGATGGAAAGCAAACACAAAACAAATAAACATGAAAAATATCTAATAGTGATGAATGTCTTGTGGAGAATTTAAGTAGGTGGATGTAATAGGAAGCCAATGGGTAGCTACTTATAAAGTATATAATTGAGTGATTGTGTAAGGCATCCCAGGAAAACACATTGAGACGTGAAGAATAAGAAAAAGGGAACTAAGAAGCAGGGCATTGGCTAGAAGTGGCTGTGAAGTCAAGGGAGAGGTTTTCTTTGTCTTTAATTTTTAACTTCTTTATTTTAGGGGTTTAAAGGTGTTTTGTTTATTCAGGTATTGTGCTGTGAATCTCTATTTGCTGGTAACAGAAGCTCTAGGAAAAGAGAATATCACTGAAGGAGCTAGACAAAGAGAACCTATTTACTAGCTAATCAAGTTGGATGAAGATCTAAAGATCAAATTATTTATGCTGATATCCTTTTTTATTTCATTGAGATATAATTGACATACAGCATTGTATGAATTTAAGATGTGCATGATTTGGGAATTTCCCTGGTGGTTAACGCCACGCTCCCAATGCAGGTGGCGTGAGTTCTAGGATCCCAGGAAGGGGAGCTAAGATCCCATGTGCCGTGTAGTGTGGCCAAGAAAAACCCCAAAGATATGCATGTGTGTATTGTGAAATGATTACTACATTACATTTAGTTAACTCATCACCTCACCTCAAAATTTTTTTTCTTGTGATAAGAATTTTAAGATCTACTCTCTTCAGTTCAGTTCAGTTCAGTCGCTCAGTCATGTCCGACTCTTTGCGACCCCATGAATTGCAGCACGCCAGGCCTCTCGGTCCATCACCAACTCCTGGAGTTACTCAGACTCACGTCCATCGAGTCAGTGATGCCGTCCAGCCATCTCATCCTCTGTCGTCCCCTTCTCCTCCTGCCCCCAATCCCTCCCAGCATCAGAGTCTTTTCCAATGAGTCAACTCTTCGCATGAGGTGGCCAAAGTACTGGAGTTTCAGCTTCAGCATCATTCCCTCCAAAGAAATCCCAGGGCTGATCTCCTTCAGAATGGACTGGTTGGATCTCCGTGCAGTCCAAGGGACTCTCAAGAGTCTTCTCCAACACCACAGTTCAAAAGCATCAATTCTTCGGCACTCAGCCTTCTTCACAGTTCAACTCTCACATCCATACATGACCACAGGAAAAACCACAGCCTTGACTAGACGGACCTTTGTTGGCAAAGTAATGTCTCTGCTTTTCAATAAGCTGTCTAGGTTGGTCATAACTTTCCTTCCAAGGAGTAAGCATCTTTTAATTTCATGGCTGCAGTCACCATCTGCAGTGATTTTGGAGCCCCCAAAAATAAAGTCTGACACTGTTTCCACTGTTTCCCCATCTATTTCCCATGAAGTGATGGGACCAGATGCCATGATCTTAGTTTTCTGAATGTTGAGCTTTAAGCCAACTTTTTCACTCTCCACTTTCACTTTCATTAAGAGGCTTTTTAGTTCATCTACTCTCTTAGCAACTCTTCATATGTAATACAGTATTATAACTATAGTAACCATGCTTCACACTACATTCCTAGAATTTATTTATCTCATAACTAGAACTTTTAGCCTTTTGACCAACTTTTAGTTTCATGTAGTCCCTCTTGCTTATTTTTGCTTTTGCTGCTTTGTGCTTTAGGTGTCATATCCAAAAAAAAAAAAATCATTCCCCAGGCTGATTTCAAGAAGCTTTCCTGTATGTTTTCTTCTAGGAGTTTTATGGTTTCAGGTCTTACAATTAAGTCTCTAACTAATCTTGAGTTAATTGTTGTGAATGGTTTAAAATAAGGGTCTAGTTTTAATTTTCTTCATATGAATTGGTACCATTTGTTGCAAAGACTACCTTTTCCCTAATGAATGAGCATTCTTGGCTCTCATGTCAAATATTAGTTGATTGTATATACATGGGTTTATTTCTGTACTCTTGATTCTGTTCCATTGGCCTGTGTATCTGTTTTTATGGCAGTGTCATAAACTGTTTTGATTACTATAGCTTTGTAATATAGTTTGAAACCAGGATGTGGGATGCCTCCAGCCATGTTATTCTTTCTCAGGATTGCTTTGGTTTTTCAGATTCTTTTGTGATTCCAAATGAATTTTAGGATTTTTTTTTTTGTCTATCTTTGTAAAAAATGCCACTGGAATCTTGAGAGGAATTTCACTGAATCTATAAGAGGCTTTGGGTATATGAACATTTTAACAGCATTAATTCTTCCAATTTATGAACACAAAACATCTTCCTATTTATCCATTCCTTTTCCAGTTTCTTTCATTAATGTTTTATAAATTGTAGTATACAGATCTTTTACCTCCTTGGTTAGATTTATTTTTAAGTATTTTATTGTTTTTGTTGCTACTGAAATGATGTCCCATAAGGTTAACAGAAGCTGGAGCCTAAACAGAAGACCTTGAGTGTGTCTTACAGAACAACAGTTTATAACCTGCCTTCACTGATCAGGTCTGCTTTCAGTTTGTTTGATTTATTTTTCCCTTTCTCTAATTTCATACCCTCCAAGCTTAACATAGCCTAGGTAATATATCACCACACTTCTTCGCTTTTTAAAACATTTTTGTTTATTTATGACTGTGCTGCCTATGGGGTTTCTCTATTTGCGGTGTGTGGGCTTCTCATTGTGGTGGCTTCTCTTGTTGCAGATCATGGGCTCCAGAGTGCACCGGCTTCAGTGTGCAGACCCAGTAGTTGCAGCTCATGGGCTCAGTAGTTGTGGTTTACAAGCTTAGTTGCCCAGAGGCAGGTGGACTCTTCCCAGATCAGGGATTAAACCATGTCTCCTGCATTGGCAGGTGGATTCTTTACCACTGGACCACCAGGGAAGTCCCACCACACACTTCTTAACATTCCTATAGATAACAGTTCTGACATATGGATCACTATGGTAACAGGAGATTAAGTTGTTTTCCAGAAATCTGGAGTTGGTTTTTGCCCGGTTCCATCTGGCTAAGACTAGTGGGGACCACCGACCCTAAAACTGGGCCTGCTCAAAACACTGATTACCTCACCTTTTCCTTACCTCCAATCACATTTCCTCACACCTAAAATCACCCTGCTTCTTTATCCCATAAACATCACAGACCTGTCCCCTTCAGGGAGACAGATCTGAAATTTGTTCTCCTGTCTCCTTGCTTGGCTGCCTTGAGAACAAACTCTTTCTTTACTGCAAAGCTTTGTGTTTTACTTTAGCTTTCAGTTAGGCAAACAAACCTCATTTGGTAACACTATTGTAAATGGGATTGTCTTTTTTGCATATAATTTATTGTTAGTGTAGAGAAACACTGGGGCTTCCCCAGTGGCTCAGAAGTAAAGAATCTGCTTAAGTGCAGGAGATGTAGGTACTATCCCTGGGTCAGGAAGATCCCCTGGAGAAGGAAATGGCAACCCATTCCAGTCTTCTTGCCTGGAAAATCCCATGGACAGAGGTGCCTGGCGGGCTACAGTCCATGGGGTTGCAAAGAGTCAGACATGACTTAGCGCCTAAAAGCAACAACAAATAGAAACATTACTGATTTTTTAATATTTATTTGTATCCTGTAATTTTACTGACTTTGGTGATAAGATCTAACTTTTTTTGTGGAGTCTTTAGGATTTTCTGTATATAAAATCATGTCATCTGCGAAGAGAAATTTTTACTTCTTCTTCTCTGATTTGGGTGCCTTTTACTTGCCTGATTTCTCTGGCTAAGACTTCCAGTACTATGTTGCATAGGAGTGGTGAGATTGGGTAGCCTTGTCTTGTTCCTAACCTTTGAGTAAAACCTTTCAAGTTTTCACCATGTGGTATGATGTTAGCTGTGGGTTTGTCATGCATGGCCTCTACTATGTTGCAGTATATTCCTTCTATACCGAATTTGTTGAGAGTTCTTATCATGAATGGACATTGAGCCTTGTAAAATGTTTTAGGAAAAAAGCATTTATTGTGATGATCTTATAATTTTTATTTTTCATTGTATTAATGTAATATGTCATACTTATTAATTTGCATGTTGAACCATCCTTGCATCCCAGAAATAAATCTCACCAGATTACTGTGTATGATTGTTTGAATCATATAGTTGAATTTGATCTGCTAGTATTTTGTTGAGAATTTTTGTGTCTATATTCAGGGGGATCTTGGCCTGTAGTTTTTTTTTTTTTGTTTTCTTGTTGTGGTTCTGGCTTTGGTTTTAATAATATAATGCTGGCCTTGTAAAATGAGTCTTGGAGTATTCCCTTCTGTTCAGTTCTTTTTGAAGGGTTGAGAAATATTGGCATTAATTTTTCTTTGAATGTTTGGTGAAATTCACCAGTAAAATCAGGAACAGGGATACTTCATCCATAGCAACAAAAGGAAGAGCAGAGAGTATGGATTCAAATGCCGTGGATTTGTAGTTTAGTGGTAGAGAGATGAATAAGCATCTATCTGCTTTTAGTTGAGCTCAAAGCTTAGTGGTTAAGAATGTGGACTCTGATGCCACACAACCTAGGTTTGAATCCTCAGACCCATCAGTTAATAGCTACATGACATTAGGCAAGTTTTCTCACTTCTCTGTGCCTCTGTTTCTCCATCTTTAAAATGTGGATTATAAAAGGTTGCCTTCAGGATTAAATGAGCTCGTATATGTGAAGACCTTAGAACAATAATACTAAGCACTCAATATATATATATTCTAGTTCTTAAATTTTTCTGAAAGAAATGTGTTACAAAATAAAAGTGGGGAAGGTTTGAAAGACAACCCTCAGAATGGAAAAACATAATAGCAAATGAAACAACTGGCAAAGGATTAATTTCCAAAATATACAAGCAGCTCATACAACTCAATGCCAGGAAAACAAACAACCCAATCAAAAAGCGGGAAAAAGACCTAAATAGACAGTTCTCCAAAGAAGACACACAGATGGCTAACAAACATGTGAAAAGATGCTCAAAAACACTCATTATTAGAGAAATGCAAATCAAAACTATAATGAGCTATCACCTCACACCAGTCAGAATGGCCATCATCAAAAAGTCTACAAACAATAAATGCTGGAGAGGGTGTGGAGAAAAGAAAAATGCTCTTGCACTGTTAGTGGGAATATAAATTAATACAGCCACTATGGAAGACTGTATGGAGATTCCTTTAAAAACTAGGAATAAAACCATCATATGACCTAGCAATCCCACTCCTAGGCATATACCCAGAGGAAACCAAAATTGAAAAAGACACATATATCTCATTGTTCATTGTTCCACTATTCACAATAGCTAGAATATGGAAGCAACCTAGATGTTCATCGACAGATGAATGGATAAAGAAGTTGTGGTACATAAACACAATGGAATATTACTCAGCCATAAAAAGGAACGCATTTGAGTCAGTTCTGATGAGGTGGATGAATGAACCTAGAACCTATTATACAGAGTGAAGTGAGTCAGAAAGAGAAAGATAAACAGGGCAAGGAGAACGTTGAGGGTGAGAGACTCTCTGTGTCCCTGGAAGCCTAACTTGCTATTGAGTATGAGGCCCTTGCAGAGCAAGTTGGTTGCCCTCTGACTAGACAGTGGAGAGACTGTTTTGACAGTGGAAGGGCCAAGCACTGTCTGTTAGCAGGAAGCGCCAGGGGTCCTGGGTGGGTGGGTGCCGGGGTGCATCTTCATCAGAGCACGTGCCACGGAGGAGTCTGCACTCCCCACTCCCAGGTGTAGGACCCAGTGCAGCTGCTGGCCGCACCGCCAGAGGGACGGTGCTGCTCACACCTTGGGGGGCAGAGCAGGGGGTGAGGCAGACGTCACTGTTGGAATGGGAACAATGGATGCAAGGACAAGTCTCTCTCTGAATTCCTCTCTAAAGAACCTGGTCAATCGGAGAAGAAAACATTTTCATCGTCAAGATGGGCTATTTGGGAAGGAAGTCCGTTATCTTCCCATATTTATTCAATAATAGAGTCAGGTTTTTAAACCTTGACAATGCGCCACGTCTGTGAGTACAAAGCACTTCCCAGAAGACTGTGATTTACATTCATGCTTCTGCCATTTGGTAGGAGAAGATGCTCCATGATCTGTCATCGAAACAAGGTTGCAGACACATCCACAGAGAGAATTTGAGTCTGTGTCACTTGTATTATGACTTCCCAGGTGCCTGAACGGCCACCCCTGGGGGCGCGTCACATGGGACAGCATGGGAGGAGACGTGGTCTGGCTGATGTGTGCCTCTAGGAAGCGACAGCAGAGCCAACTTGGTTTAAAAAATGTAGACTGGGATTTCCCTGGTGGTCCAGCGATTAAGACTTCTCCTTCCAATGTAGGAAGTGTG
The DNA here is from genome assembly GCF_019923935.1 of Bubalus bubalis. Classification (NCBI taxonomy): domain Eukaryota; kingdom Metazoa; phylum Chordata; class Mammalia; order Artiodactyla; family Bovidae; genus Bubalus; species Bubalus bubalis. The sequence goes on from NC_059162.1 coordinate 94,377,522, forward strand.
GGTTCCATCCCTGGCAGGGGAAGCAAGACTCCACATGCTTCAAGGCCAAAAAACTGAAATATGAACCAGAAACAATACTGTAACAGATTCAGTAAAGACTTTAAAAATGGCCCACGTGAAAAACAAAATGAAAACGAACAAGCTTCATGTTTTACTGTAGATACATATATACAAAGACTTCCCTGATGGCTTAGTGGTAAAAAAAAATATACCTGCAATGCAGAAGACTCGGGTTCGATCCCTGGGTCAGGAAGATCCCTTGGAAAAGGGCATGGCAACCCACTCTAGTACTCTTGCCTAGAGAATCCCATGGACAGAGAAACCTGGAAGGCTGCAGTCCATAGGGTCGCACAGAGTCAGACACAACTGAAGTGACTAAGCAGCAGCAACACACATATATGGAATCTAAAAAAATGGTACTGAAGAATTTATTTACAGGGCAGCAGTGGAGAAACAGACATAGAGAATAGACTTATAGACATGGGGAGAGGGGAGGAGAGGGTGAGATGCATGGAAAGAGTAACATGGAAACTTATATTACCATATGTAAAATAGATATCCAACAGGAATTTGCTGTAAGGCTCAGGAAACTCAAACAGGGGCTCTGTATCAATCAAGAGGGATGGAATGGGGCAGGAGATAGGAGGGAGGTTCAAATGGGAGGGGATATATGTATACCTATGGCTGATTCATGTTGAGGTTTGACAGAAAATAACAAAATTCTGTAAAGCAATTATCCTTAAATAAATTAAGAAAAGAGGAGAAGGTTTGAAAAGGTCATTTCAGAGAATGAGAAAGCAATAGAAGTAGAGTAGGATTGCTGGGCAGTGTTGCATGCCCATTTAAGATTTATGGTCATGAATTTAAAGTGAGACCAGTCAACAGGGATATCAGCTTTTTTTCAGCAATGTCATGTTGAAAAATAAAGAGCAACGGGGTAAGCTCAGACTGTGTAGAGAGATGAATTTATCCAAGAGAGCCAAGTGACAGGAAAGGACAATTGAGTTTACAGTGATATCCAGGGCTGTGAATATGATTATAAAACCTAGTTTAAGTAAGGAAGGAAGTGAGAACAGGAGATGAAAGAAGGATAAAACTACAAATCTTCTTACTAAGGTCAAGGAAGCCCTGGAGTGGGAACAGGTAACCTGGAAGGGTAAGAAGTGGTGATTGAAAGATGATGGGACACCTGAAGTCAAGATTTTGGAAGTGAAACAGTTACTGATGAGGGCAAAGACCACATCATGATGAGATACCACCACAGCCATGGATGATTGAGGTCAAGTAGAAGAACAGATTTGAGGATGAGGAGGTCCAGGAACTAGAAGTGAAAGCATTTAAAGCATTGTCCTAGGACATGTTGAGAATAATGACAAGAACAGTAGTGTAGAAAAAGTGAGAGCTCAGGGCTAAAATCACCATTGAATGAGGACTAACGCCCAGAGGATGGGTAGATGACAGCAACAAAGCAGAATAGCAGGGGATGAAGTACAGTGGCAAGGTCTTAAAGAAGCTAAGGTTTATGAAGGAGGGGAAATGGTTTAGAGGCAGCAGAGGGAACATTTAGTCTTAACCACCCTGTGGGATAGACAGTAACACCCCTTTTAGTTGATAAAAAATGAACCCAAGAGACTACAAGTTCACAGAGTTACTACTATTAAATAGCAATGCTGTAATTCACTGCAGAATTATTGACTGTTTCCTATGTATCAGGCACTAGGCTAGATTTGCTATTACTAAAAAGAGTAAGATCCTTCCCCTAAACATGAGGGGTCTGAAACAGAAACAATATATAAACAGACAATGACAAGACAGAGTACTTTACACTTCTTCCTTCAATCCAGCACTTCTCCACTGAATTCACTTTCACGATTCCTAGATACATAAACATTTAGTTTAGCAGCCCTCCATACACACCAAACAAAAGATATTATGGAAGAAGCTAGAAGGTATATAACTATGTATTGTTTCTCTTCCATTTAAATGTAGTCTCCATGAGAGTAGAGGTTTTGTCTCACTTGCTTACAACTGTATCTGCAGCAACCAAAGCAGAACCTGAAACATGGTTGTTTCCTTCGTTTGCAAAGAGCTTCTGATCTAGTTTGATTCATCAGTTTAATGTATTAAAATCATATGGCATGAAAGACATTGGTTCAATGATATGTGGATGTAGTCCCTGCCCTCAGGGAGCTTCTAAGCTAAGGGCAGGATGGGCCACACATGAAAGTCAGAGGAAAATGAAAGAGCTGCAAAGAAAATGCAACTGGAAACATAGAAAGAAGAAACCTGGTCAAGGAATAGAAATTGATGTTCAAGCAGCAGAAGTGCTTGTTAGGAAAAGCCATTCTCATAATTATTGAAACCATATTACATAAGATGTTTCCCACACAAGTCACTTTGTTTATTGCAATTCGAGTTCTTCATACTATTCCTTACAAACTATAATTTGTCTTCTTTAAGGAATGCCACAGATAGCAATATACACAAGGAATATTTTCTATATCCCTCTTTACTGACTTTTCTATACTTTTCTGTAAATAGCAGCAAAATGGAATAAAAAGAACTTGACCTTAGAATTAAAGAGATGAGCATGAAGTGTCCTGGATCTGCTATTTTGGCTGTGGGACATTGGGTAAGCCTGTGTAGGACTGAAATTTCTCTTCTGTAAATATGAAGGTAAATCTCTATCTAATTTAAGTAGTAAGAAAGAGCATATCTAAAAGAGATAGCAGCAAATAAAATCACTTTCCAGTTTCCCCCTTCCTTCCTTTCTTTGGGATATCCTTTTTCTTAAATAACAATTCAACAGTTCGTTAAGAACAAAACACGTGTTTAGCACCTTCAACAAAGATAAAGATGAAGAGCTAGTTCCTATCCAGTAGCTAATCAGGGGCATGAAACATCCATGCAACCAATGTTTTTCTCACTAATTCCACCATTTATTTTCTACCCTGTGCCAGGGACTGTGCCATGAACTGTGCCAGAAGTATGTACCTTATCACATTTAACCCTATCCCAATAACCCTATGAATGTGAGTTAAAAGCTTTACATTTCTCTGATAATGAGTGATGTTGAGCATCTTTTCATGTGTTTGTTAGCCATCTGTGTACGAGACAGCAGAAGAGACACTGATGTATAGAACAGTCTTATGGACTCTGTGGGAGAGGGAGAGGGAGAGGGTGGGGAGATTTGGGAGAATGGCATTGAAACATGTATAATATCATGTATGAAACAGGTTGCCAGTCCAGGTTCGATGCATGATACTGGATGCTTGGGGCTGGTGCACTGGACGACCCAGAAGGATGGAATGGGGAGGGAGGAGGGAGGAGGGTTCAGGATGGGGAACACATGTATACCTGTGGCGGATTCATTTTGATATTTGGCAAAACTAATACAATTATGTAAAGTTTAAAAATAAAAAATAAAGCATAAAAAAAAAAAGAAAGCTTTACAATGTGTCAATTACTACTTTTCCATTGGCTTCTTAAGAGCACCAATCAGATCATATTCATCTCTGTGGCTCAACTAGCCCAATGCCTGGCACACAGAGATACTTAAAAATTGTTATTTGACCTCAATTATGTGGCTTCCTGGAAAATCCCATGGACGGAGGAGCCTGGTAGGCTGCAGTCCATGGGGTCGCTAAGGGTCGGATGCGACTGAGCGACTTCCCTTTCACTTTTCACTTTCATGCATTGGAGAAGGAAATGGCAACCCACTCCAGTGTTCTTGCCTGGAGAATCCCAGGGACGGCAGAGCCTGGTGGGCTCCCGTCTATGGGGTCGCACAGAGTCGGACACGACTGAAGCGACTTAGCAGCAGCAGCAGCATGTGGCTTCCCTGGTGGCTCAGAGGTTAAAGCGTCTGCCTCCAATGCAGGAGACCCAGGTTCAATCCCTAGGTCGGGAGGATCCCCTGGAGAAGGAAATGGCAACCCACTCCAGTATTCTTGCCTGGAGACTCTCATGGACGGAGGAGCCTGGTGGGCTACAGCTGGCAAAGAGTTGGACACGACTGAGCGACTTCACTTTCACTTTCATATGCTCTATTAAAACTGACTTACTGGGACTTCCCTGGGGGTCCAGTGGTTAGTGAAGGAAGGTTACACTGCTCAAAATAGCCTGGAGTTAAAACTCCCTTCGGGTCCTCCCCACCAATCTATGCAAAACAAAGAACTCTCTCACCCACCCAGCTCCCAGCTGATCCTAGCCTCTGGCCAATCTCCAGAATTCCTTGCCCCAGCAGTTTAAGAGATAACTACTTTGAACAACCTTGAAGAAGAAGAACAGGCCCCCTTAAGAGAGAAGATTTCCACATATATGCCCATATATACTTACTCTTTTCTTGGATTAGTGCAGCAGCTCACTAATCTGACAGCTGCCCCTTCTTGCCTCATAAAAGGTGATCTGTTCCTATAAAATGCTGCTCTTATTCTTTTTCTAAACCTTGCCTTCTCTAACCCCCTTACACTACAGTTAGAACTCCATGCTTCCAGTGCTGCACTGGCCCACTAGCCAAATAAACAACAACAACAAAGCAAACACCAAAAACTAAGTTCCAAGTTCTGTGCTAAGAAACATCACCTACATTTTCTCCCTTAATTCCTACATCAATCCTTTAAGATTCATATTATCACATCGATTTTACAGATGAGGACATTGGGACATGTAGTTATTGAATGGCTTGCCCGAGATTATACAGCTAGCAAACAGCAGAACCAGAATTAGAATCTAGGTTCTTTTTCACCCCACAGTCATTTCACCCCAGCTGCAAGCGGATTTCTTTGGAAGGAATGATGCTAAAGCTGAAACTCCAGTACTTTGGCCACCTCATGCGAAGAGTTGACTCATTGGAAAAGACTCTGATGCTGGGAGGGATTGGGGATAGGAGGAGAAGGGGACGACAGAGGATGAGATGGCTGGATGGCATCACTGACTTGATGGACATGAGTCTGGGTGAACTCCAGGAGTTGGTGATGGACAGGGAGGCCTGGTGTACTGCGATTCATGGGGTCCCAAAGAGTCGGACAGACTGAGCGACTGATCTGATCTGATCTGATCTGATGTGTAAATAAAGGTCATGGACCTGACACAGGCAGCATGATCAACTTCTTAATCAGTTTTAACTTTTATCAGGCTCACGCAGGTATCAGCATAATCTGTGCATGCATGCTCAGTCACTTCATCTGTGTCTTCGTGACCTATGGACTGTAGCCCACCAGGCTCCTCTGTCCATGGGATTCTCCAGGCAAGAATACTGGAGTGGGTTGTCCTGCCCTCCTCCAGGGGATCTTCCCAACGCAGGAATCAAATCCATATCTCCTGGGTCTCCTGCATTGCAGGCAGTTTCTTTACCCACTGAACCACCTGGGAAGCCCTCAGCAGGCTCTTCAGTTTGGTTCAGTTCAGTTCAGTCCAGTCGCTGTGTCGTGTCCAACTCTTTGCAACCCCATGAATCACAGCACGCCAGGCCTCCCTGTTCACCACCAACCCCGGAGTTCACTCAGACCCACGTCCATTGAGTCAGTGATGCCATCCAGCCATCTCATCCTCTGTCGTCCCCTTCTCCTCCTGCCCCCAATCCCTACCAGCATCAGAGTCTTTTCCAATGAGTCAACTCTTCGCATGAGGTGGCCAAAGTATTAGAGTTTCAGCTTTAGCATCATTCCTTCCAAAGAAATCCCAGGGCTGATCTCCTTCACAATGGACTGGGTGGATCTCCTTGCAGTCCAAGGGACTCTCAAGAGTCTTCTCCAACACCACAGTTCAAAAGCATCAATTCTTCGGCACTCAGCTTTCTTCACAGTCCAACTCTCACATCCATACATGGCCACTGGAAAAACCATAGCCTTGACTAGACGGACCTTTGTTGGCAAAGTAATGTCTCTGCTTTTCAATATGCTGTCTAGGTTGGTCATAACTTTCCTTCCAAGGAGTAAGCATCTTTTAATTTCATGGCTGCAGTCACCATCTGCAGTGATTTTGGAGCCCAAAAAATAAAGTCTGACACTGTTTCCACTGTTTCCCCATCTATTTCCCATGAACTGATGGGACCAGATGCCATGATCTTAGTTTTCTGAATGTTGAGGTTTAAGCCAACTTTTTCTTTCTCCTCTTTTACCTTCATCAAGAGGCTTTTTAGTTCTTCTTCACTTTCTGCCATAAGGGTGATGTCATCTGCATATCTGAGGTTATTGATATTTCTCCTGGCAATCTTGATTCCAGCTTGTGCTTCTTCCAGCCCAGCGTTTCTCATGATGTACTCTGCATAGAAGTTAAATAAGCAGGGTGACAATATACAGCCTTGATGTACTCCTTTTCCTATTTGGAACCAGTCTGTTGTTCCACGTCCAGTTCTAACTGTTGCTTCCTGACCTGCATACAAATTTCTCAAGAGGCAGGTCAGGTGGTCTGGTATTCCCATCTCTTTGAGAATTTTCCACAGTTTATTGTGATCCACACAGTCAAAGGCTTTGGCATTGTCAATAAAGCAGAAATAGATGTTTTTCTGGAACTCTCTTGCTTTTTTGATGAACCAGCGGATGTTGGCAATTTGGTCTCTGGTTCCTCTGCCTTTTCTAAAACCAGCTTGGACATCTGGAAGTTCACGGTTCACGTATTGCTGAAGCCTGGCTTGGAGAATTTTGAGCATTACTTTACTAGCAGGCTCTACTTAACTTCAAATGTCAAAACATAAGTCATCAGGATGAGCCAGGAGCGAGGGCAGTTCTTGACTCCTAAGACCATGTCCAATTGCACAGCACTTTTTCTACATTCTGCACCAAGTATCAAGCTACATGCTTTAGATCATCAGCTAAAATTCAACATGGTGGAGACGCATCAGCTCTCATCCCCACATTCCTCAGGGACTGGCCTCTTGTTGAATGAGATGGCAGCTGAAGCAGAGCAGAAAGTGAGGATCAGGCTCAGAATCAGAAGACAGAGACGAGTTTACCACTGAACATTGTAAGCTCACCAAGGACAGGAACTGGGACTAATTCATCCTGCCAGTTAGAATAAATATTAAAGATGTGATTTTTAAAAAGATCATTTTGGTTGTAAAACTGAGAACAAATCTGAGATGGGCAAGACTGGTAGCAAGGAGACAAACTAAGAGACTTTTAAAAAGCCAAACAAGTAGTAGCAATAGTCTAAACGTGAACAATGAGAATAATGACGGCAGTGATAGAGAATGGGAAAGATACTGTACTGCAGAGTTATTGAAAAATGTTTTGGAAATAAGATTTTAAAACTCACTAAACCATGGAATTAGAGAAGAGGAAATAAAGGGAGGGAGAGGTAAGACCAAGGTTTCAAACTTGCGCAACTAATTATTTAAGTAGTCAAGTTTCTTTTTTTTTTTTAAGGAAGAACAAAAACGGCTTGTATTTCTCAATATGAAGTTTCCTTCCTTTACACAGCTGTTTAGAAATGTGATATATTTTTTTAAGTTTCCAGGAAAAAGTACTTCCAACTTTCCAAAGCCAAGATTTGTAGGTGCAAATTGCTTCAAAATGCATTCTGTTGTTGCTGGTTTGTTGCCTTCTCTTCCTAAACTTCCCACCAACTGCTTTTTGTTATTGCTGTTGTTGTCATGTTTCTTAATTGGCCGTTGTTGGGCATCAAATAAAATGACATTTACAAAATGCTGCCTCCTTAAGGGAAAACACAGACACCTACAAAAACTTGACTATCCTTTGCTGAGTGTGGAGGAAACAAAAGATCGAGTTTAAATATAGGAAAAGCAAAATAAGACACAGTCTCTTTTGCCCACAAACAAATCCCCATTCTTTCCCACCCTTTTCTCCAGCTAGAGAGCAAGAAAGTGAAATGTCAAGTTTAGGAAAACGCAGCTTAGATTTTGAGGCAGAAGGGAGCCGGGGAAGGGAGAGAAAACACTTTAGAAAGTCTAGACCCTCTGTTTTAAGGAGAGAAAAAAAGGAATGCACTTATCTTTTGACCTCCCCTTCTAAAGTCCCCTTGGAGATATCTGCACATTCCAGCTACCCTGGGCTTTAAACATTTCACAAACATCCCCCTACCCAACCCTCAGATGGAATTGACACCTCATTCTCTTGTGCCCCACCTATTCTCTAAGCAAATTTCTGACAGAGAGTCTGAGACACCTAATTGCCTTAATTATCATGTGGTTCACAGAGGCTGAAAGCCCTCCTTTGACAATGGGTTCTTTGAGGACTTGGTCATATATACATCCTCACCTTAGCTCAGTGCCTGATACAGACAATAAGGAAACAGTGGAAGCAACTTAGCAGCAGCACCAGGCAATCAGGATAAAAGGTGAGGGGAGGCAAGGGGAGCTGGTTTGCTAGATATAGTTTTCACTTATATTTATTTTGCTTTATTTGGATGGATTTAGAGGAGTTAATAGAAATTAAGGGGCTTAATCTCTTGAGCCGCCTTTCCTAGTAAATGTCAAGGAAAAAGTAGCTTCTCAAGACTATAATCTCCTTGAGGTCAGTGACTTATTCACCTGTATATCCCCAGTGTGAGAACACTGCGTGGGACACAGCAGCCCCCACTGAATGCTTGTGAAACTGATTTGAATTTAGCTCCTTGCTTTTCTCCTATTGACTTCCTTTGTGGCTCAGTCAGTAAAGAATCTGCCTGGAATGCAGGAGACCCAGGTTCAATCCCTGGGTCAGGAATATCTCCTGGAGAAGGAAATGGCTACCCACTCCAGTTTTCTTGCCTGGAGAATCCTGTGAATAGAGGTGCCCGGAGGGCCAAAGACCATGTGTCACAAAGACTCGGATGTGACTCAGAGACTAACACTTTTCTCCTGTTACTGTTGACTCTTGAACCATGCAGGGCTAGGGGTACCCACTCTTAGCAGAGTGGAAAATCCTCATGTAATTTTAGAGTTGGTGCTCTCTATCCACATCTCCCCATCCACAAGTTCAACCAACCATAGTTTGGATAGTACCATGGTATTGTATAGAAAAAATCTAGGTATAAGTGGACCTGCACAATTCAAACTCATGTTGTTCAAAGGCCACCTGTGTTTCCTTTTCTTGGAATGAGCTTTCCATATCCTCTGCCTGGGCAACTTTTTACTGATCATGCAAGTCCCAATTCAAATGTCAATTCCTGTTTGAGGGCTTCTTCAAACACCCCCACTATGCCAACAACCAGGTAAAACTAATTTTACCCTTTGCTATGTCCTGCAGCAGATTACACACTCCTCCAAGCAGATAGCAATGATCTCACCACACCCTTAATGAGTTCATATACACAATGCATTGTGATCATGTATACAACATTGTCAGGACATGTTAGGAAGACAAATCTATCTACTGGGACCAGGATAGATGTCATGCTGGATTCAAGAAGCCCATGGTCAAGAAAACAGAAGATGATGGAGAGGAGAAATGTTAAGTGATTAGGAAAAGAAAGAAATCAAGGGGGGCTCCAGATTTCTAGCTTAAGAACAAAGGCAAAGGTTGGGTTTGGGGAACTCTGATAAATGTAATGTTGGACATACTGAATTTTACATATGTGGCACAGCTGGATAAAAATAGGTGTTCAGCAGGCAAGTGGATAGAATTAGAAGCTCAGGAAATAAATCTAAGTGAGAATTACAAGTTCAAGAGTTCTAATCCAGAGATGGTAACTGAAGGCATAGGAGGTTCTGAAATCACCAGCGAATGTGAACAGAGGGTATGATTCAGGAAGGAATCCTGGAGGACAGCAACATTTGAAAAAGGGGGAAAGAAAGACAGAAAGAGAAATCAAGAAAAAGACTGAAAATGAACAATTAGACTAGAGAAAGAATAGAGAGTTTGGGGAAGCCAAGACTGAGGGAGAACATTTCAAGGTCTTATGCAAGAAATGAAGCAACCTTGTCCCCTGTGAACTCTGTTTATAAGGTTATTGGCAGATAATCAGAGAGGAAAATGAGGTGGGGAGACAGGGAATAGACTGGACAGTGAACTTTGGGAAGATGATGAAAAATGAAAGGTGAGAGGGAGGGACTCTGTGAAATGAAGAAAGAATTTCCAAGTAGTAATGAAAGTCTAGTCTAGTTGAGTTTATTAGTAGCACAGGTTTGTCTGGTTGTGGAAATTTTCCTCCCCAGCAATTCTTAGTAACTTGACTGTAGGAACAGAGAAAGCACATAATTGGAATTATCCAAGGTGGGCTACCCTGGTGGCTCAGATGGTAAAGCGTCTGCCTGCAATGCGGGAGAGCCAGGTTCAATCCCTGGGTCCAGAAGATCCCCTGGAGAAGGCAATGGCACCCCACTCAGTATTCTTACCCGGAAAATTCCATGGACAGAGGAGCCTGGTAGGCTACAACCATGGGGTCACAAAGAGTCGGACATGACTGAACGACTTCACTTTCTCTTTCTCAAGAGGATTTAGCAACTGAAGCGACTTAGCACACACACGGATGGGATTTAGAGAGTAGAGGTGGCAAGAGGACTGGGAAGAAAGGAGTTGAGAGTGCTGACTGAGGTGAGAGAGATCATGAGATCTAGGCTGACTGTAGCAGAAGAGTGAAAGGACAGGAAAGGAGGATAGAATAGGAGAAAAGAGTCAAGAGGATCCCCTCTGAGGTTTAAGAGATTGAGAGCCTGGTGGTAGAAGGTTATAATTAGAGGAGCTTCAGATTTCAGGGCAGAACAGTTCCAAGTGATGGAAAGGTAAGGGTTGAAGTGTGTGAAGAGGTATAGAAGTCAAGGAACCGTGAAGCCACTGTGCTGGAAAATTCGTTTACATGGAAGTTGAAATTACCCACTTGATGGCAGGGGTTGAAGTTGAGGGGAAAGCTATGGGACAGGTGACACGACTTTAATGAAAGAAGTTGCTCAGTGACAAAATGATAAAAGGAGATTCTTCTGTGATTCCCAAACCTTTCCAGGGGACTAAGCAAAAGACTAGAGAGGCTAAGTTGAGTTTAGAAATTATTTGTGGATATCAGTTATCTATCAATATGATATCCCTTCACAGGACCAGGATGGAGTTTCTCAAGTTGCTGCAGCAAAATAGCATCAAGAATTTCTGAGAATTGGTCAGTAATGAAATAATCAGAGATTTATGTGCCAGGATCTTGTTTGTAGTACTGAAACCCTGGAAACAACCTATAACCCCAGCAAAATGGAAAAGTTAAATATGTTGTAGTAGATCTGTATGATGGACTGAAGTGCAGTCATTAAAGATGGTTTGAGACATAATGATAAATGAAAAAAAGTATAATACAAAATTATACATACATATGAAATGGTTAAAAATCACATATGTAGTATGATTCTAATTTTATTAAAAATGTGCACATCTTCCCAGAAGACTATAAAGCTATGTAGAAAAACATCTGTAGTCAGTTTGTGGGATTGTGGTTGATTTTACTTTTTTCTTTATAATTCTTCAGTCTTTTCCAAATGTTTGACAAGTAACAGACATTGTATTTATAATAAGAAAAAAAATGCCATTTGTGAAGGAATTTTAAAAAAGAATACAGTAGAAAAACACCACAAGGTAATTACGCCAGCTCTGAATTTTCCAGGTATTTGTCATCTATAATCATAATATGCCTGCCTACTTAAGGAACTGGGATAAGCCAGCATCACAGTTCAAGCATAGATAGCTTATCAGATCCTGCCAGAACAGACTTCTACCCCAGTCAGGAACCCTGCAGATTTCCTATGCCTTGTTCCTCATTCTGTATTTGTCTAGGTTTCCATGTGAGCTGACACTGCAAGTCCACTTTGCAGACAAGTTACTGCAGCCAAAATTTTGCAGTACATTCATTTACTGTTTTCAGGAAGTAGCCTTCACTAGCAGCAGGTCTGTGTCAAGCCCTGGACCAAGCACTGAGGACAAAAATCAGTCATGGATGGTTCCTGTCATCAAGGAATGCAATACATTGCCACCCAGGACAATCCGTGCTGCACCAGTGGTAAAGAAGGGTGCTAAGGGAGCACAGGGAAGGCACCTAAGCCAGTCTATTGACAGGCTGGAGTGTATCCGTCTGCACTAGAAATAGCCTTTCTCTCCTTTTCCTATCCACGCTAGCACCTTGACTCAAGCCTCCACATTTCCTGCTTAGATTTCTATCATAGCTTAGAGCTATCAACTCCACTATTGCTCCCTTCAGCCTGGCCGCCACAGTGACTATGGAAGCCATTCATACTTCTAAAGAAAAGATAAAATTCAATTCCTTACTTTTCAGTCTTCCTTTTTGTGTCACTCCTTTCCCCATATCCAAATATGACACTAGTTTCCGAAATTCATTTCATTGTTGATCTATGTTACATCTTTGCTACTTCTGCCACCTCTGTGTCAAATGTCTTCCCTCCTCTATGTTTGTATAAAAAATACCACTCGTCTTTAGGGGTTCTATGTAAATGTTTGTCGAGTCTCTCATGAAAATTTTCTTTTTCTTTTTTTTTAAGACTGCCCCACTCCCTCCATCTATGATTTTCTTGATTTCTCCCTCCAACTAGTTAGATTAACATTCCCTCATTTGAATGCTTACTATAGCACTTGTAACCTTTGATTTACACATCTGTCTTTTTCATTAAATAATAAACTCTCTAAAGGCAGGAGATTTAAAATTTTTATTAATCTTAGTATCCCAAGTACCTAGTCCAGGAGTTGGCAAACACTTTCTGTAAAGTGCCAAATACTAAATAATTTAGGCTTTGCAGACTTCTCTATCACAACTACTTAACTCTGCCATTGGACGGTAAAACCATAAATGAATGGACATGGCTGTGTTACAGTAATACTTTACTTACAAAATAAGTAGTGGGATAGATTTGCCTTTGAACCATAGTTTGCTGATCCCTGACCTAACATGTGATGGACTTACAATAAATACTTCATGAATTTCTTTTGAATGTAGAATGAAGTGGTGCAGGCAAGATTTGTATCCCATTACATTCTGTAGTAGATGCTAATGGCTTGCTGTCCATTTTTTTTTATTGGCATTCACTTCTGTACACTGAAGCCACTTACAGGGAATACTTACAGTTCTTTGTCTGAAGGCTTTAATTTTTTTTTCTCCCTGTCCAGAGAACATACTTGGCCTGTGGGCAAAGCAAGCTAAACATTTCAGAGGTTTAATGTCACAAGAAGCTGTCCTGAACTCAGTATGGATGGTGAGTTGGTGGATAATAGCCCAGCTTCCTCACCCCTCCACTGAGACACCCTGAATGTGTCCTATACATTGGCTCCCACAGTTCCCCAGCATAACTGAGCTCCAGTTGGCTACCATGGTAACTAGCTTGATACTGTATACATTTTTGGCTTTGTTCGCTCTCCTGTCTCACCGCCCTACTCCCACCCCAGTTTCCAGACATCACATCCTAAATAAGTTACTTGCATTCCAACTGAAACCAAGAAACATACTACCACAACTAAACATTACACTACACCAAGATGTTTAGTAAGTAGACCCTTAGTAATATGTTTCTGTTACCTGTAAAAGTAACATAGAAATTAGTGGTATCCCTTAAAATATTGACATAGAATAATCCAGCTATCATAACAGGGAAAAAAAAAGAAAATAAAAAAGAAGAGGACTCAGAGACGGGAACATAATAGAATAGCCTCTGCTATAAACCAGCTGTGTGACCTTGAACAAAACACATAACCTATCAGACAAAGAGACTTTGTTCTCTTTCTGGGAAATAGAGGCAGTATCACTTCACTGGGTTTTTGTGAAGATGAAATAAGACAAGGTACTTAAAATGTTTCAGCAAGAACCCCAAATGGAGCTCTAAGATGATTTTCTCTCCAAGTCTAAAATCGCTTTCTGAGTTCTCATTCTCCTTAGCCTCAGCTGACTTATTTTTCATATCGTCATGCAATGTTGTTATTCTTAATATTGTTTTGTTCATTATCTTTTTCACCTGCATATGACTTTTCTCATTTATATTGCTAGCTTCCAAGGACAAGGGCTTTATCTTATGCTTATTTATAGTTAAATGAATTCATATTTTTGAAAATGGTTTGCAGAGTGCTTTTTTATTGTTCACCTCATTTCATCAATATGTTTTGAGCACCCACTGTATGCCAGTCATTGTGCCACACATTCAGGGTACAGAGAGAAGTAAGATTTAGTCCCTCATTTAAGAGTTTAGTGAAGGAGATAGATTTTGACGGTATATAAATAAATTATCATACAATGAGAAGTGCCAGGGGAGGGGTATGATGGAAGGCTTTGAAATCTCCAATTATGAAATTATTTGCCTGAGAAAGACAGTGACTGAACTGAATTCCAGTGCTACCTCCGCCCTTGACTGGCATGGAACTCTGGCCAAGATACTTAAACTTTAGACCTCAGATTCTTGAGCTGGGAACTGAGAATAAGAATACCTCCCACACAAAATTACCCCGAGGATTAAATAAGATAATAAATATATAACTGGTGTCTAATACTCAAGTGCCCTCCTTTTTATCCTTTCTTTCTAGAGAAGGTAGCAAAGGCTTCCACGAGAAATAGCATTTGAGCCGAATTTACCAACGTGAAAACTTTGCTTTCTTGCTCAGGGAGGAGAAACTACACAGTAGAGTAGCTACTAGGAATAAGGCAGTCTCTCTGGGGTTTCCCAGAATCAAGTGTTAGTTGCTCAGTTGTGTCTGGCTCTTTGCAACCCCATGGACTGTAGCCTGCCAGGTTCCTCTGTCCATGAGATTCTCCAGGCAGGGATACTGGGTGGGTTGTCATTTCCTACTCCAGAATGAAGACAGGAAGAATATTCCAAGCAAAGAGAACAGTATAGTAAAGACAGTGTTTTGAGACTATGCACATTTGGGGAATGGTTCATCCTTCCAGATGGGGTAGGGTAAGGTAAAACACCAGTGAACCCATGGTGGGAGATGAGGCTAGACAGGGAGACCTGGGCCAGATTAAGTATTGTTTAAAGTTCTTTTCCTTCTGATATCTATTGTTTAGGGTTTAAACATCCAGCTAGCATTGCAGAATTGCAGACACACTGTCTTTAGAAAAAGTTCTCACAGGTCCACAGCGTTCCAGCCCTTGAGTGGAAGCATATCAATTACAAAGATATAACCTCCTATCTAATTCCCAAGGCTACACAGTGATTTCCAAAACATGGGCCTTGGTGCATAATTTATGCGTTCGCTTTGTAGCTTTGTAATTAAATCTGCAGAGGATTTGGAGATAAGCACAGCAGTACTGGTGCAACTCCTTGCATATATAAACACACCATACAGGAGAGGAAAACTGATGGTTTTCAACACTCCCCTATCTATGTAGCTAATGACAGACTGTGTTATGAGGGCAATTAAGTGAACCCAGGACATGTCTAAACTGACAAATAAAAGATTAAAAAGTATGTGAACTGATGGTCCCATACCATCCTTCCTGATCCAAATTTCTGTTCGAGTTTGTACCATAGATTCCAGCTTTCTGATACTTATTATATATGCTCTGAACTGTTTTCTAGGACATCTGTTGGAAGAAATCTGATAATTGTCAAGTGTTTACTGTATTCTGGCACTTTGAGGATAATTTCCTGTTCATATTACTGAACGCTTACTCTTCGTTAAGTGCTCTAGGTATGCAGTGGAGAACAAATAAGACTTGGTTCCTGCCCTCATGCAGCTTCCAAGTATCTCAAGTAAACCTTATAACAACCCTTCAAAATTAAAATTTTAAAGTGAAGGTAATGAGAACTAGGCGAGGTCAGTAATTGGCCCCAGAGCCAACTTATACATTAGGCACAGCAGACAGTGTTTAGGGCCCAAGAAAATGTTTTAACATTAATTTCTTTTTAAATCAGAATTTTAAAATGAATATATAATAATGAATCCAGCCTGCATTACATTTGTATTTATGCCATGCAGAGAAAAATATGTATTTAAATACTTTTTTTTTTTAATGGAGGTTGGGGCCCATGAAGGTGTAAGTGCCTAGGGCCTACAAAAGTCTTAATATGGTCCTGATTGGCCCAAGGTCACACTGCAGGTAAGGGACAGAAGAATGTCAGGCAGGCCCTGGTGAGCCTGACATCCCGTTTGATTAGGTGCATCTAGAGGGCAGAAACTGTGCCTTCATTCCTCTCCTGGTATCTAATTCCTGGGGATAGCTTGGTAAATGTTGAATTAAATTATATTGTCACCCCAAATTGCTTTATACAGTGAACAATGAACAGCAAATTGTTACAGATTTTTTTTTTTTTTTTTTTTGCCATGCTGGGTCTTTGTCGCTGTGCCCTGGCTTTCTGTAGTTGCAGGAAGCTGGAACTATTCTCGTTGCAGTGCACAGGCTTCTCACTGAGGTGGCATCCCTTGCGGGGCACAGGCTCTCGGGTGCATGGACTTCAGTAGTTGTGGCACATGGGCTCAGTGGTTGTGACTCATGGGCTCTGCAGCACAGGCTCAGTAGTTGTGGCACACAGGCTTAGTTGCCCCACGGTGTGTGGGATCTTCCTGGACCAGGGATGGAACCGTAACCACTGCACCACCAGGGAAGTCCCAGATTCTTATAGATTGAAGAAAACTCTGTGAATGCCACAAAAAAATCATGTGGGCCTACTCATCTGGAAAATAAACCTGTAACGAAGTCTATGAATTTTATCAATTTGTAGAATTTTAGGGTCAAAAGATTAAAAGACATCTTTCTTTCCTTGCAAAGATGCTTATCTTATACTGGGTATATCAGACCTCTGCCAAATCTCTGATGTCAGCATGATGTCCTAAAGATAAATGCAATTATGTAAATAATAGAAATTTAAAATACATCCATTCATTTAACATTCAGTCTGTTAGGCACTGAGAATATACAAACAAAGAAGGCACAATGCCTTTGAGAAACACATGTTTAACTTAATCTACTTGTTTCACAAAAAAAGAACAGAGTTTGCAGGAATGTTACCAAAGTAATACAGATGATTCCAATTTATCAGAAGTGAAACATAATACAATTTCTCACATGTGGGAGCTTCCTGGACCAGGGAAGTATAATAATGGTATTGATTTTGAGTATAATAATGGTATAGGTTATTAGCGTTAAGGGTGCACGCCTAGTAATTATCATCTCACATTCCTTTCAAAACTCTGAACCCCACCACTGCCTAGAGCAGCAATTCTCAACTAGAGACCAGTTCTGCATACAATCCCCACAGGGACATATGGCAATGTCTGCTAGCTCAGACAGTAAAGAATCTGCCTGCAATGAAGGAGTTACAGGTTCGATCCTTGGGTCAGGAAGATCTCCTGGAGAAGGGAATGGCTACTCATGCCAATATTCTTGCCTGGGGAATCCCCTGGACAGAGGAGCCTAGTGGGCTACAGTCCATGGGTTGCAGAGTCAGACACAATTAAGCATGCACGGAGATATTTTAAATTGTCACATCTGTAGGGGAGGGAGAAAAAAGTGCTGCTGCTGCTGCTAAGTCGCTTCAGTTGTGTCCGACTCTGTGCGACCCCACAGATGGCAGCCCACCAGGCTACCCCGTCCCTGGGATTCTCCAGGCAAGAACCCTGGAGTGGGTTGCCATTTCCTTCTCCAATGCATGAAAGTGAAAAGTGAAAGTGATGTCCCTCAGTCATGTCCGACTCTTAGTGACCCCATGGACTGCAGCCCACCAGGCTCCTCTGTCCATGGGATTTTCCAGGCAAGAGTACTGGAGTGGGTTGTCATTATGCAGTATCTAATGACTAAAAACTGCTAAATATCCTACAACACAAAGGAGAGAACTGCCCCCGTTCCCCAAAACGACAAATAATTATCTGGCCTCAAATGTCAACAGCATTGAGGTTGAAAAGCCCTGGCCAGAAGAACCAAATCCAAATTCCTGCTGGCATTCAAGGCCTGGACCTTGAATTTGGCCCTTCCCATCTTTTCATTTTATCTCCTTGTGCCTTGTTCTCTGGGCCCTCCATCTTCCCAGGAATGCTCCAGCCCTATTACAGAGTCACAGAATTTTAAAGAATGATTAAGCACTGGGCTCTAAAGTGAGACAGACCTGGCTTTACAATCAGTCAATTGTGTATCCTTGGGCAAGTTACCACTATCCTTAAGATTCAGTTCCTTCTTCTGTAAAGGGGAGATTACAATAGTTACTGTTTTGGCAAGGATGGCGTAAGATGATGTAAGTGAAGCCACTGGACACTGTTTGTCACATCTTTATGACTCTGTGCTCTTGCTGCTCTCGTCTCGTTTTTTTTGTTTGTTTGTTTTTTGTTTTGGTTTTGTGTGTGTGTGGCTACTCTACATGGCTTATGGGATCTTAGTTCCCTGACCAGGGATTAAACCCAGATCCCTGGCAGTGAGGGCATGAAGTCCTAACCACTGTACTGTCAGGAAATTCCCATTCTTGTCTTTTTTAGGGAACCAAATTCAGGCCTCCAAGTTCCCAAGTTATTTGTCTAAAGGTCTGTCTCTCCAGGTGGCTCAACAATTCCTGGAGGCCAGGAATTAGGTCCTAGCTGGCTTTGTCTTGCCAAAACTTGGCACAGCGTCCTGTCCACAGTAGATGATCAGGAAATGTTAGCTGAATTGCATTTATGGCACTACCTTTAAGAGAAGACTGCCCTGCCAATGGGTAACAAATCTAGAATTCTAAGGGAATTTATTTGAAGCTCTTTAAGAGCCATTGTTTCCTTTGCTGCCTCCACTTTCTTTCTTTCTTTCTTTCTTTCTTTTTTTAGCCAGCAAATACCCTAAATCTGTGCAAGCTGCTATTCTGATTAATGCTTTGATTTAAAATTTTTTTTTAATTGGAAGATAATTGCTTTACAATGTTGTTGGTTTCTGCCACACATCAACATGAATCACCCATGGGTACACATATGTCCCCTCCCTCTTGAACCTCCCTCCCATTTGCCACCCCATCCTACCCCTCCAGGTCATCACAGAGCACTAGACTGAGCTCCCTGTGTCACACAGCAAATTTCCACTGTACTGCCTCCACTTTCTCTGCCCACCTCTCAGGGTTGCAATTCTCCAGGCCTGGGGTACTTGCAAGATTCTTGGCCAATCTCCTCTCCGTCTTAGAAAAAAAAACTCATCTATCTACATGGGCTAAAATGCCACTTATATGACCCCCAAACTTATATTTATAGCTAGGATCTCTTCTATGAATTCCAGATTTAGAAATTTTAACTGAGAACTCAATAACCTTAATTGATTTCATGTTAACATCCTCAACTTAGCCCACAGCAACCAAAGTGACCTTTTGAAAATATAAATCCAGTAATGTCACACCCTTTAAGGGTTTCCCATTGCACCATTTATAAATTCTTCCCATGACCTACAAGCCTTGATTTCTCATCTCCTGACATTGTCCCCTTTGCTCACTCTGCTTAAGCCACATTGGTTGTCTTTCCAATGTTGCAATACGACACCCTCATTCCCCTTCGCTGAACCATTACCTTTGACATTGTTTCTGCCTGGAACACTTGTCTCCAAATTAGTACAAGGCTTTTCATTCATATCTCAACCAGTAACGCCTCTTGAGGAGGACTTCCCTCCCCTCTCCCATCCTATCAGCCTCCTGCCATCTCTCTCCAACTCTCTAAGTCATAACCTTGTGTTACTTTTTCAAATGCCTATCATTATTGATATTTGTTTGCTTCCTTAATGATTTTGTCTCCCCAACTAGAAAGTGAGTCCCAGGAGAGCAGGAGAATTGCCAGCCTTATTCTCCACTGTGTCTTCAGCACCTAGCCCAGTTCCTGGAACATAGTAGGACCTTCAAAAATAGATGTATGGCAAAACCAATACAATATTGTAAAGTAACTAGCCTCCAATTAAAATAAATACATTTAAAAAAATAGATACTGACTAGCTGAATAGTTGAATAAAGGTGCAGAGAAGGCACTGGAATGAGAAGGCTTAAGTTCTAGTCCTTGTCCCATCTCTGTAACCTTGGCAAGTCACTTTGTTTCTCACAGTCCACAAAGTAAGTCTCACAAGATAACACCCACCTTATACATTTAGTATGAGGATCAGATGGTATAATACGTGATAAGTTCTTGGCACAGTGCTTAGCACACAATAGGATGATCAACTAATATTGGTGCTTTTTTCCCCTCTTTGAGCTTCACTAGCCTCACAACAAGCGAAATGACACCGATTACATGGTATTGGGTTATGATAGAAGTGATATTAAGTGACAAGTCTCTCCCTCTTCTGGGCCTTTGCACATAGTATTCCTTTTGCTCCTTTCTCCCCATTTCTTCCTCCCTGGCTCACCTTGTCACGCATTTCAGAAAGCCTTCCTTAAGATCTCATGCCGATTTATAGCTTCTTCTGGGCACCCTTCCTCCCTGGGGGTTTCTGTTAGACATATATCATACTGTTATTGTTCGGCATAAGCCCAGTGGATAGATGGGTAGACGGGAGGAAGGATACATGAATAAAGGGAAAGGGGGTAGAAGGATGGACCGTCAGAAGGATGATGGAAGGACGTGTGAGAGCACTTTGAAACCGGCTGCACCAACAGTGAGCAGGCTCTCCGGGTCCCAGAGGCCAGCCTCAGCTGCTCCTCCACGCCCCCACTCCTTAGGGACCCTGCCTTCTAGCTCCCTCAACACTTAGTCGCCTCCCCGCATGTCCGTCCTCCAGCACTCACAGCGCGTGGTCCCTAACCATTGGCTGTGGTCATTATCATCCCCAAGGCCGCAAATGAGAGACAGTCAGGTGCGGGGTGCTGGTGATCTCAGCCATCGCCCCAGGGCCCAGGAAGAGGCTGTAACAGCACAGAATACCTGGCTAGGACTGCAGCTCTCCAAGTTTGGGCGTGAGGACACCAACCTCTGCAAGATGAAAGGGCTGTCAAGCGGCCAATGCTGCTGGCCACTTGTGTGCAGGGGGCGCGGGTGCAACGTCAGATCTACCTGCGCGAGGCGCTCCTAGACCGGGGTAAGAGGCTCCACCGAGTGGGAAGGCGTGGGGGCAGGGGGCGAAGGTAGACCTCAATCACCTGCCCCAGCCTTGAACAGTTCAAATCTCAGCTCCTTCCTCCCTTGGCTCTGTGACCCTGGGTTAGTAGTTTACTCTGTCTACAAATTAATTTCCTTGCCTATGAAATGAGGACAGCAAAAGACATCTTGCAAAAATTGTTCTGAGAATTCAGTGAGATGAGGCATGTAAAGCAGTGCCCCTTGTATATAGAAGATGTGCAATAAATGCTTGTTCCCTTCCTGTCATCCTAAAAACACTAGTGAACTCAGGAGGGAAAATGTGAGCACTAACTGTGATAGTAAACTTTTGTGTGTTTCATGGAATATCAGAGCTCAGAGGATCTGGGAGTTCTCCTTCTCCTCCCTGGAATGTCTCAGGAACATCAGAGAATTATGGCAGAGCTTATTTACCTAAGGACAGATGTCCAATGGTACTGTTTTTAGTCCACAAAGTATTCTGTGTGTGTGTGCATGTGTGTAAAATATGATTAATTCTTTGAGGGTGCAGTGGATAGGGCTCTCATCTGGGAATCAGGATTTGAGTACTACATTCCACCTTGAAAGCATTCATAAGCCCTTTCCTCTTTCTAATATTCAATTCCCTAATATGGGATACAAGTAACGTTGTATTGAGAATAAGCCGCAGAGATGGTGCAGAGGAAAGAATGAATAAGCCCAGACAAGCAGACTGGACAGGAAAGGATCAGGGAGAAGGTAAAACCGAAGTAGGGTTTTCAAGAATTTATCAGATGGGTGGGGATGGAGAGAAGGGTGTTCCAGGCAAGAAGAACAGCTACAACAAAGGTTCCCAATTATGACACAGTCAGCAGTGGCA